>NW_027491244.1:1200000-1675000 GCF_021521415.1 Bidens hawaiensis
ATGGAGTCTTGTTATGCCTTTTGTTTACAAGCACCTTGTTCTGAACATAGCAAGCAGCGTTTACTGCTTCAACCCAAAAAGTAACAGGCAGGTTTGCATCTGCTAACATGGTTCTTGCAGTTTCAATTAAAATTCTATTTCTTCTTTCTGCAACACCTTTTGTTCAGGAGTTCTAGAAGCTGAGAATTGTTGAAGTATTCGCTTTTCGGCACAAAATTCTTGCATTACTCCATTCTTGAACTCAGTACCATTGTCACTTCTCATCATTTTAACCTTCTTATTCAACTTGTTCTCAATCATTGTTACACAACCATTAATCAACTCTGCAGTCTCATCTTTGGTACTTAGGAAATAAACCCAAGTATATCTTGAATAGTCATCAATGATCACAAGACAATATCTTTTCTTTCCTATACTTGGCACACTCACAGGACCAAAGAGATCCATGTGAAGTAATTCAAGTATTTGATCAATTGAGTTGATGAGCTTAGGCTTATGAGTAGATTTGTGTTGTTTTCCCATTTGGCATGAATTTCAATGATCTTCCAGTTTGAACTCTCTTGTAGGTAATCCTATGACATGCTCACCCTTGACAAGTCTATTCATGTTCTTTAAGCTCACATGACACAGTTTCCTATGCCACAATTTGGATTCATTTTTAGTAGCTTTAGAAACAAAACATGCACCTCCTCTTGAAACAGCTTCTTTCATATTTAATTCTTACAAGTTTCCATTTCTTGGTGCCATCATCATAATCATTTCAGGTGGAATTACAAACTCAGGTTTTAAGATAAAACAGTGGGAATCATCAAAACTGACTATGTATCCCTTATCACACATTTGTGATATACTCAGTAGATTATACTGAAGACCTTCAACGTGAAACACATTATCAAAAGAAACCTTTCCATTTGTTAAGATTCCTTTCCCCATAATCTTTCCACCATTTTCCTCACTCCCAAAGGCTACAGGTCCTCCATATTTTTCTTCATAATTGACAAGTGATCTTTTGTCACAAGTCATGTGCCTAGAACAACCACTATCCATATACCATATTTCATTCAAAAGAGTGGATTGTTCCTGAGATGAAGATGCAGTTTCTTTCTCAATTATGGCCACGAATGCCACATTTGCTCTCTTGATATCATCTGCAATGTCTTCTTCATGATTGCTCCAATCAAAGTTACCTTCATGTTATGTAGTCACTGCCACATTTCCTTGGTTTCTTGGTTGATTTTGGTTGGCTGGAACAGTGTTGTTTGGAACATTTTGAACTGCTTGAAGGTTCTGATTATTGTTCATTTGAAAACCTTGATTCTGAGGCACCCCTTGATTAAGATTATTCATTTGAGGCTGAAAGTTGTTGAAGTTGGGATTGTAATTGTTGTTGGGATTGAAGTTGTTGTTGAAGTTTTGGTTGTTGTTTCTTTGCTGATTCTGCTGGTATTGCTGCTGACCTCTTGGCTGTTGATTCTGGAATTGATTCATCTGATAATTCCTTGGCAAGTTACATTCTCTTGCAAAATGTCCTGGCTGTTGGCAATGGTAGCAGATTGCCTTGGACTTGTCAAATCCAATTCTCTCATTAGGACCAGAAACCAGATATCTACCAGTTCTATTATACAACCTCTTACTTCTCAAAGCTAACATGGCAGCTTGCCACTTCAAATCCATGTCTTCCAAATCATCTGCATCAATTTTCTCTAAATCATCTTGTACTACACTTGTGTGAATTAGATTCTTGGCAACAAATGCATTATATGAATCAGTAAACATAGACAGCAATGCTTGTGTTTCATTTCTTTGACCATTTCCTCCACTAGAGTGAGGAACATTCCCACTTGCCATTGAGGCAGTATCAGTGTCATCAATCAGTTGCACATTAAACCTCTGCTGATTTCCTTGATTACTTGTGCTACCACCAATAAAAGACTTTGGAGTATCAATATTGTGCTCAACTGGTTTTTCAATAATGGGAATTTGTTGTTGATTCTTGGTAGTCAAATTTCCCATGGGTGCAATCAATGCATTTGAAACATTGAAGCAGGGTCTTTCTTCCTTAATCATTTCATTCTCTATCATCTCCAGTTCTGCAGCCTGAAGGAAGCATACTACATCATCCAATTTCAAGTCATTGAAATTATGCTTCTGAAGGAGGAACTTGCAAGCAGTATACCATTCCTTTGGCATTGAGTTGAGTAACTTTGTGTTTAAATCAAAGTCAGTCATGACATAATCAGTTGTCCTCAACTCATTCACAATACCTAGAAGACGTTCTAGTATTGATTTCAACATTTCTCCTTCCTTATACTTGAACCTTTCCAACTGTTGCTTCAATCTTTGCCTCTTTATGTTCTTCAGCTCAGTATTCCCTTCATGCATCTCAAGGATAGCATCATACACTTGCTTGGCAGTTGTGTGATGTGCCACCTTGGTTAGAATCTCCCAAGACAATCCTAGCATAATCATAGCTAAGGCCTTGTCATCCACCTTTCTCATTCTTTCTCTTACAGCAGCAGTTGCAGCTGTGTTTGTTCCTTCCTCAACATCAGCTTGTGGACCATTCTTGATGGAGTTCCACATATCAACATAATTGTAAAATATGGCTGCTTCAAAGAGTACTTTCCATTTGGTAAAGTTTTCCTGTCCATACAATCTTGGTATATTGTTAGTAGACACCTCTTGTTCCTCATATCCAGACATTTTCAAGGATTTAAAATCAGTTTCTTTGTTAAAAGCAAAGTTTTAAAATAATCATATCTGAAAACAGGTTGTTCAGATCTGATGTGTCTGATATGATTAGAGCAAGATTTAGATATAAAGATTAAAGCTTTAATTGAAATAAGGAAGAGAAAACACCGGTAGATTGTAGATCTGGAAGAAAAATGAAAAATGGAGCTGCTGACGTCACAAATCAATGAAACAGTGGTCTGCTTACGTCATCTTTCTTCAAATCTTCAATCAGCAACAAGAATCTTTCCAAAATAGCAGCAACAAGCTCTGATACCACTTTTCAGGTCCCTGATTTCTGATGGATCTTACTTAAATCATGTCATAACTCACACAAATAAATGTGCTGACAACAGAGTTAATGACGGGTTGCTATATTTAGAAAGATTACCGTTTGTTAAAGGCGGAATCAATAACAAACATACGGTTGCTTAATCAGTATTCAAAGGTAACCAACACAAGCAAGATTTACTCAAAAGTTTTCCATTTATATAATATCAATCATACAAAGTGGATAATCGATTTAGGGTTTTCTTGAAGGAAGGTGTCAGGCCCCTCGATTTCAGCTGGATCTTACTTAATCATGTCATAACTCACACAGATTAATGTGCCAAAAAGAGAGTTAATGACGGGTTGCTATATTTAGAAAGATATCCGTTTGTTAAAGGCGGAATCAATAACAAACATACGGTTGCAATGAATAATAAAAGGTAGAAAGCACACACAGGATTCACTCAAAAGATTCACTCAAAAGATTTCCATCTATATAATTTTCATCATACAAAGTGGATAATCGATTTAGGGTTTTAGGAATCCTAGGACAGCCATCACACGATATGTTCTATCTCAATAAATGTGTCTGTCTATCCTTATTGTGCCCCCTTGGGCGGCGTGCCCTAAACATTCTATTTATAGACCTGCCAACCTAGGACAACTGTCATTCCTTCTAGAAACCCTAAATACAATCATACATATTCAAATTACATATTCAAAATACAACTAAGTGTAAAACAAGTCTTCCGGGTAGGCTTTACAACATTCTTCATTCTCCGAGTACGCTTTGTACTATGCCATCCTTTGGACTTGGTAACATAGAAGTGTACTCGAAATCAGTTTCCTGGTAAACTTTACTTGAAGATTATTTTACCAAGTAAAATACTCACCAGGTAAACTTCAGTCTTCTTGGCTTTTTCAAACTTTGCTCGAGAAATCCTTGCGAGCAACGTTGTTCTTCAATGATCCATTTCAGCTCTTTGCTATAAAATAACTTATTAGCAAAGTGTACTCGGGAGTACTGTTCCTTGCTTGATCTGAACCTTGCCCGATATTACTTAGAGATATTCCTTTAGATCATCAAGCATACTTGGACCATACTTATTAATGAATACCTTGCCTGGTCTTCCAATCACTTGGCTTCTTGGACTTGGTTAACCAAACCTTACTCGGAAGAGTAATATACTTGGCTCTGAAGAACAGACTTGCTTGATAAAGTGAACCTTGCTCGGATTTACATAAACTAGTGTACCTTGCCCGGCAATGAACTAATTTGCAAACCCTGCTCGGATATCCACTAAAGAATACTACTTGAAGTAAACCTTGGCCGATAGACAAAATATCGTACCCGGCTAAGTAAAAGCTTGCTCGGATGTCTAAGGTGTGCCCGGATCCATACTTAGTGAATTCTGAGGAGATTGAGAAGATTCCAATCTTCCATGTACTTCATTTTGGTCAAATCATTAACTCAACAATCTCCCCCTTAGGTCAGTTTCTTAACCCAACAATCTCCCCCTAGATTGGAACACCTCAGCTGACCCAAAACATTTCTATGGTTACTTACACTTAGCAAAAATACACATCAAATCAAAAATCAAAATTACATATTCAAATAACATAAGCAAATTACATAATCAGAAAGTTGTCCGAAGTCATTAAAAAACAAAGCCTATTCTATTGATCTTGTCTCTTTCTTTCATTATGAATGGCTTGTCTTCGATTGATTATCTCTGAAGCAGCTTTCATCTTGAAAATATTAAGGGCTTGGTAGTTTGTATGACTTTCTGGTATAGCCAAGTCCCTTATATCCATTAGATCTTCATTGTGCAGGCAGGTCAAGTCTTCATCATTTTTAATGATCCCCAGAATTTTTCCATCCGAATTCCTCAGTACAAAATGATTATCATTCTCTTTGAATTCAATGTCAGCTATAATCCCATTTTTCTGTACTGTGTAATTGGGGCGTCTCATTCTTCTTCCCAGACTTATACATGTATTCAAGTTAGACAATGGATTCTCATCTCTGAAGGTCATCTGAAATTCTCTTTCAGCTATGTTCATTCTTTTCAGCTTTGCAGTCCTTTTTGACTTGTGAGACTGAATCAACCTCCAGCTCCTCTTTTCTTTTAAGAATTTGAATCCTTTTCCAGCTTCTTCATACAAGTATTTTGACAGATCATTCATCTGTCTACCTGCCAATCTGCTTCTGTCTCTGTAATCATACAATCTGAGAGTGGCCATTCTATCCAAATGTTCTTCATTGTAGTCACGAAAGTCACTCCTAACCACAATCTCTCTCAGCAATCTGCTTTCCATAATCACTTTTAAAGATTCAGTAACTGAGTCAAAGTACAGTTCCCTAGGAAGATCCACATCAGATTGTGGTCTTGTTGTTCTTTGTTGTGCAGAACTGCTTGACTCACCTCTTCCTCTCTGACCTCTTCCTCCTTGTGAAAATCTTCTTGAAATAGGAGGTCTGAAGGGAATGGACTTCTTTGGTTTCGCAGGCCTCAAGTTAAAAACATTAATGTATATAGCCTCAACCATCTCTGATGGTAGATTGGCAAGTTCAACAACATTGTGTCCTGTTGCTTTAAGTTCTTTTAACATTTTATCCATGCCAGGAGTTCTTGCCAATCCAGCAGGTACAAACCTACCATCAGCATAATATCTTGGGTTCTCTCCTTCCCTTAAGGCTTTCTCCCATTCATTCTTTTGAAGATAAAAAAGGGTCTTCAAATCTTCCTTTTCCAAGACATTGAAGTCTGCTTCAGTCATTCCTCTTTGATTTATCATTATGTTTCTTAGAATGTTTATCATTTCTTCATTTTCCCAAGGGTGAAATGGTTCATCCTCAGGTTTAGGCTTAGATTCCTCTGGGATGGGTGTTTCAACCGTAGGCACTTCATCTGGTTTTTCCTTTTCAGTCTGTTTCTTTTGTTTCTCCCTCAAAGTTTGGATTCTTCTCTTCTTTGCTTGAGGTTCATCAGTTTCTTCATCCTGTTTGGCAGACCTTTCAGTTTGAGCTCTTTTCAGCTTTTCTTTTCTTTTCAATTTATTATACTGGTCTACCACTGATTCTCTTGACAAATGTTCAACTATTTCTGGTTTCATACCTTTTTCTAGCAGGTATCCACACATTCCTCCAAACTTTTTCTTCAATTTTCCATCTTTTCAAGTTTCTCATTCTCTTTAACTCACTTCTCAATCACCTTCTCTCTCTCTCTTTCTCTCTGTTATACAGATCTTGTAGTTTGTCAAAATTTAGGTTAGACAGTACTTTTTCTGAATGATTGTGCCTTCTGAGATATTCCCTGAATTTCTGACTTTCCCTATTTTTCTCTTCCATTTTTTCCTTCAAGGCATCTCTCTCTTTGTCAAGTCTCATCTGCAACTGATCATCATCAAGATCAGCTAGTGAATCAAAACATATGCCATATCTTCTTATTTTTCAATCAAAGGATTTTTCCTTTTAGCCTCCCTCATACTCAACTCAATGTTTGTCCTCTGTTCCTCAGTCATTGTGACCTGAGGGGACACAACATTAGTAGATTTCACATTCATTTCCTGATCATTCTCAGGGTCATTATCATTATCATCAGAATCTTCATATTCATCCTCTTCTTCAGTTAAATCATTCATGGCATCAATTTTTGGTTCATCAGAAAGTGGATGATCTGGTTCATTTCTGGTTGGCACATCAGGGACACCTGGAATCTTTTGTCCTGGTCGTAGTGTCTGCAAAGGAATTGCCTTATGGGACTTGCTTCATCATCAGGGGTTCTACAAAGTCGTTGTTCTTATCATCCCACTTGCCCCTCTTAGCAGCTCTTTCATTCTCAGTCTGCTCATATGTCCTTTTTCTCCTCATATAGGTCTTGGCAAACCTATTGACTTTTTCAGCAAATTCTTCATAAAGTTTAGAAAGTCTTTCTCTTTTCTGGTTAAGTGTTTCATGAGGCTCAGGCATATTTACCCTTTCTGACCAGCTGTCAGTGGGGTTCTTCTTCAGATCTTCCTTTACTTGCTCTGCCCATTTCTTGGCAGCCATTGATGCAATGGACTCACCAATCTCTTCTTCAATCATGACATCAGTATTCAAGTTGGCTGGTTCAGCAGTTTCATTTGTTTGACTTTGAGTTTGAAACATGCTAACCACCATAGCTAAGGAATTGTCAGCCTCCTCAGTTCTGTTCATCATAATCAAGGTTTCAATTGCTTCTTGATCAGCCACATCATCAATAATTTCTTTTGCAAATTTGGCTTAATTGATCAAGTTTTCTTGCTCTGCTAACTCAACAGGGTCTGTAATTTGGACCAGAATTTCTCTGTCCCCTGTTTCTCTTAAAATGTTTTCTTGTTCCCTTAGAGCAGCAGCAGCAGCAATAGCATCATCTTTGAAAGATACATCCTTTTCTGGATATGCCTTAACAAGCTCTTCTTCTGTAACCTTTGCCTTACCCTTCTCAATCCTTCTCCTCACATCCTCCTCATCTTCAGACTGTATATATTCATCTATTTCTTTTTCAAGGGCTTCCAGTTCTGGGTCATGCTCTATTCTCTTGGAACTTGCTTCTTGATCAGTTTCTGGTTCAGTGTTTATAAGTTCCTCAATAGCAGCATTTTCATCAATGATTTCTTCAGTTTGAGCATCAGTGACATCAGTCTGAACATCAGTAGCTATGTCAGTTAAGACATCAGTAGCAATTTCAGCAGCTACATTCTCCTCAACATTTGTCTTTTCAATCTCATTCACTATCTCAACATTCTCTGCATTCCTTTCCACATTTCTCATTTCATCAATATAGTCATAATCTTGTTCTGCACCCTCAGACATATCACCTTCATACTCTTCTTCATCCAAAATTCTCCTCTCCTCACTACTTTCCTCTCCATCATCATACATATTCATAATCAGCTTTAAACTGTCTGCAGTCTCAACAACTGCTACAGTCTCTTCAACATTCACATTTGAGACAGTTGGCCTAGATTCATTCTCCCCCTGTTTTGGGGCAGCTGAGGTCTTCTCAACCTCCTGCACCAGGGCTTGAATTCTCATGTTAGCTTGAACCAACTTCTCTAACAGCATCACATTTTCATTGGTCACCTCCTCATTTCTTCTTTTCAATTCAGCATTCTCTAACATCAAATCTAGATTTCTCTATAATAGGTCTGTGTTAGTGAGTGGTGATGTGAAGAATGTTTCATGTTCAGGTTGTTCTGTGGTGTGAGTTTGGTAAGTGGATGGTGGTGGTGATTGTGTATGAACTGGGCTTGGAATGAGTGAGTCTGTGTGGGTTGGGCTATATGTAGGTGTTGTTTGTGGTGGTGGTGGTGTATGTGATGAGGTTTCAGGTTGGCTAATGGTTAGGGTTTGAGGTGGGGATTGAGTGGTTTGATGTGTTGGAGTTTGTGGTGGTGAAGTTACAATTGGTTGGTCAATGCGTGGTGGTGATTGTGGTGGTGTTGGAATAGGTTGTTCAAGTTGCTCAAGATGCTCCCCCTGATCAGGTGCATCAATATCCTTAGCTACTCTAGCTCCTCCTCCATCTCCATCAATATCATCATTTTCATCATCAGAACCATCATCATCACTCTCAACATCATCTCCTCCTTCTTCCTCTGAGCTTAACTCAGGCACAGGCATCACAACCAAGTCATGGTTCAACAACCATGGCAATATCTCAAATGGGACATTTGATTTGTACACATTTGAAACACCTGGATTCTTGATTCTTCTGTATGTATCAGGGTTTTGCAACATGTGTATAGTTCCAACAGTGGGTAGATCTTGGAGTTCACTGTTGAAGATTATCTGTAGGAACCTTGGATATTGTAAAAATCTCTTCTTTTATGCCTTCTTCAGGTTTCCTACTAATCCTTCAAATATCATCTTAGAGAAATTGAATGGCAGATCATATATAATTCCAACTGTGGCATTTGCCAAATCATGACTAATCAAGGTCCATGATCCCTTCCTTGGAGCAAATCCGTGCATCACATGGTGAATAAGAAATCTGTACAACATAGGGAACATACCTTTCGGAAACTGTCCATCATGAACATTTCCTTGATACCCCATTGTTTCTTCAAATATCTTCATTAAGTGAGGTGTGTTGAAGTTCATATGGTAATGGTTATCATCTTTTAATCTGAGAAATCTTCTTATCATCCTCTCTGTAATGTGGATTTCTTGTCTGGCAATCGTTGCTTCAATTCGTTTACCATTTATGTCCTCAACCAGTTCAGCAGATCTCCAGAAATCTAAAGAATGATTTCTGTATATGACAGGGCTTTCGGTGAACGCAAAACTGACATTTGACCATGCCATCCATGTTATCATCCTCTCCATCGACTCATTGTCAGGTGTCACTTGCAGAAGTGCACACATATTATGTTTTGTTTCGAAGACATATTTGGGTACATCGTCTGCCATATCTAAATCACATAAACAAACATATTCAAAGTGAAATTAGTCATAAAGTTCAGTACTTTAGATAATTTCAAGGTATAAAAATGAAGAAGAAAGAAAAGAGAGAAAAATCATCAAGAACATGTTCTTAGACAAATTTATAACCTAAAAACATAAACAGAGTATTAGTAATCAGATACATAATCAAAGCCCATTATAGTCTAATCGTGATCGGAAAACACATTACTATTGCTTACCGAGTCGGAATTAGAGGGCTGGTAAAGTTAGGGTTAGGAATAATAGAATGTGATCAGTCGGTTTGGGTTTCTTTGAGAGTAAGCAGTTTGCAGTGGAAGGAGAGAGAGGGAAAAATAATGTTGAAAATTTTGCCTAACTCACTCTTATATACCTTTTGATAGTGGGTTTTAAATGTTTTTTATCATTTTGTGAATTGTTAGCTGTCAAACGGTAACATTATCCACTTGATATTAAAAACAATATTTATCTTTTAAGTTAATAAAACCTTACTCGGAATTATTCTTTTCAAAGTCTACTCGGTATACATCCACTTACAAAGCTTACCCGGTCAAACTTTGCTTGGAAAATTTTCATTTTTGAATATACAAAGTTTGCCCGAATCCTTCTATTTATAAACCTTGCTCGATCAAGCTAATTAATTTAAAGTTAAGACATAATGAAGAAAGCTTACCCGAAATACTAGATTTCTTGAGAAATTAATCACAAGGCAAATAATCAAGTATAAACATCAAATAAACATCCTTACTAGGAATCAATCAAGACACCCATATAGATTTCTCAATTTCAAATTAAAACTTATCTAGCATAAACCCTAATAAGAATCATAATCAATTTTATCATACTAAATAACATATTCAATCAAGCATACTTGAAAACATAGTGTGCCCGAGCACCCATTCAAGAGAATAGTGTGCCCGAACACCTTTCTAATGCAAAGTATACCCGAATAACCTTTATATAGTACAAAGTGTGCCCGAAAAATGATTTCTAGCAGACAGTGTACTCGGAAAGTTAAGTTTTTGAAATTACCAAGTATATTGAGGGAACAAAAGTGTACCCAAAATATAAAGTGTGCCCGGAAAACAAAGTTTGCCCGAAAACACTTGTAATTTCAAAGAAATCATAAACACACATATCACAGAGCATGCTCGGAATGATATTAAAACACATAAACATTTAAGTGTGCTATAGTTTAAAATTTCAAAGAGCTTGCCCGAAAATCCTATGTTAGCACTAAGCTTGCTAGGATAAACACATTCAATCATCAGGTATGCCCTTACCCGAGGGATTTCAACATGCCAAACCATACCCGAAAAATGACAAACTTAAATAGTAATATCTAAGCACGCCTGGAAAGATTAACAAACCTTTCCTAACAACATATTCACACAGATCACAAAGCTTAATTGATGTACTTGACTAAGTTCATAAAGTTTGCTTGGAATCACAATCAGCATATAACATGCATAGCTTGCCCGAAACAAGAATTTCTTGTTAAAAGCTAGCTATAACAACACATAATCATCTCAAGACTTCAAGCTTGCTCGGGAAATGAGTACAACAGTGTACTCTACCCGGAAAGTGTAAACACTTCAAAGCATGCCCGAAAATCATAAAGTTAGTCAAAAATGACTAAGCTTACCTGGAAAGGCCATAAATCATCAAACCTTACCCGAGATATCATATTCAAACATATTCAACTGTTTTGTACCCAGAAAGGTTATAAACATTAAACCTTACCCGAACTTACATATACAGCCAATTAAAGGCAAAATGCAACACTTTTTGACTTAAACCACTTTGTCAAAATATGTTTTTCATTTCAGATCATAGTTTAAGAGCAAATGGTGCATTTAGAGATCAAATTTCAGTTATATTTCTCTTCAAAACAGTTTCTTCCATTTTCTGAAAAGATCTCAAGAATGGGATCATATTGACTAAGTAGCTATCTCAATGCTTCACTCTCAGCATTATTATGACAACATAGATAGGTTAACAGCATGTATAAACTTATCATGAATTTCATCTCTTTGGTGATACGATTTAGGTTCATTTAAAGCATAATGCATTAATGGTCAACACTGTGCTATGATGCCTCATATCTCTTCTCAAAGCTTATTTGGCTTTCCCCAGATCACCCCAATTTGACTCCAACCTCCTGTAATTGGACAAAAACTTGTTTTTGTATGACAGAACTTATTGTATTTTTGTATTTTTAAGATTCAAACATATATAGAGGTTGAACATTGAACTTACAGTTAGTAACATGCCTTTCAGTCAAGATGAGAAAGATTTTGTCAACATCTTTGTAGTTCCTGTTGTAACCCTCTTGTTTGATAAAATATTTAAAACACTTATCAACTTTTGGTTGATTTATTCATTCTTCCCCTTGTTTTGGATATTTTCTCAAATTTTCTTAAAGCATGTTCCTTGTCACATTTAAAGATGTTTTATTTTTGGTTGACCAAATAACAACAGGCTCGTGTATGACTGGGTAATCACTTTTTTGCCTATCATTTGGAGAGATTTATCTTGAGACATGCAAAGACAACTATGTATCTTCACATAAAGATCAGCATATTCATTATGTTTATATCACCTAAGATTTTACATCATCATGGTAAACCAACCATACATGTTAATGACTATACTAAGGTCTTTTTAGCCTATTAATTCCATATGATCAGCTAAGTAGTCAATATACTATCATTTCCCATTAAACACAGTTTAATATTCAATCGCCCCAATATCTCTTCATTGTCAGGTTAATGACTATCCTGTTTGACCAAAAGTGGTCAACAGGACCAAACATACATGTGAATATATGTCATTTCAAAGATAGAACTATTGACATAGTTTTAAGTGAAGGAATAAGAAACAAGTTATTATTGCCCCAAATGCATTCAGTTTTCAGGTCAATGGCTATCCTTTGAGTCTGTAGAGATTTAAGGACCAAACATACACGGGTGCATGTCCTTCCAACTAGGCAAATGACATAATTTTTCAGCAAAAACAACTACTTGAGACTTTTCTTAAAAAAATCCTTCTTTTAAGCTTCTTTTAAAGCTTGAACTGAATAATCTTATCATATCTCTGCACCATTAATCAACTTGCTCATGTTTTGACCAAAATAAAGTATTTATGCAAAATTCATTAGAAAATTCATTTTATCATTTAATTTTGACATAAAACTTATTTTGACACAAACAGTTGTAACACAATCAAATCTTAATCAAACATAACATCATCAAGACAAGCAGACAATACTAACATTCAAGGTCTAGCCTATCTTAATAACATCAAATGATCAGATAATACACATAATCAAGCAATTTAGCAGTGATGTCAGATAAGCACACTAACAATCAGTTCAACACAAAGGAACTCATCTTAACATCACATTCACACATCAACTGATAAACATGCATAAACTTTAATCATATCAAACTTTTGCACTCAAAAACAGTTAAAGCACATATCAGTCAACATATCAAGCAACATAATCAATATCATACTCAAACATATTCACACAACATTCAATTTGTGAGACCTCTAACAAAATAATCAGTTAGCACATAGAGGTACACAACTAGGCACACATCCATAATCAGATGTCATCAGAATTGATCATTCCCAGGGCCTTCAGAAGAAAGTTGAACCTGGTTCTATCAAGTGGTTTGGTGAATAGGTCAGCCAAATTGTCACTTGTATCAACTCTTTGCATTTCAATCAAACATTTTTCACTGCAATCCCATATGAAGTGATGTCTGATTTCAATGTGCTTAGTTTTGGAATGTTGAACTGGATTCTTAACAGTAAAATATGCAGCAGTATTGTCAATAAGAATAGGGGTGTTCAAGAAATTCAAACCATAGTCCAGCATCTGATTTTGAATCCATAGAACTTGTGCACAGTAGGCAGATGCAGCAACATATTCAGCCTCTGCAGTGGAGATTGAGACAGTTGTTTGCTTCTTGCATTGCCATGACACTAGCCTTTTACCCAAAAACTGACATCCCCCTGAGGTTGACTTTCTGCTCATGTTACAGCCATCATAATCACTGTCTGTATATGCAATCAGATCAAAAGATTTATTCTTTAGATACCAAATCCCTAGGTCTGGTCTTCCCTTCAAATATCTGAATATTCTTTTAACAGCATTCATGTGGGAAACTTTTGGACTTGATTGGAATCTTGCACACACACATACAGCAAACATGATATCTGGTCTTGTTGCAGTCAGATACATCAGAGATCCAATTTTGGCTCTCTATTCATGTTCTTCTATAGGCTCCCCCTTTTCGTATGCAATCATCTTTTCTTTGGTGTCCATTGGAGTTAAAGCAGTCTTGTACTCTTGACAGTTGAACTTGTTCAAGATGTCCTGCACATATTTGTTTTCATGAATGAAAATCCCCTCAGCCTTCTGTTGAACTTGCAGTCCTAGAAAGAAGTTCACTTCTCCCATAGAACTCATGTTGTATTTGGACTTCATTACCCCTTCAAACTCCATACACATTTGTTCATTTGTAGAACCAAAGATGATGTCATCCACATACACTTGTAACAGAAGCAAGTCTGATCCCTTTCTTTTGTAGAAGAGTGTCTTGTCAATGGCTCCTCTTTTGAAACCATTTTCAAGAAGATGATTTGACAGCTCATCATACCATGCTCTAGGAGCCTGATGCAATCCATAAAGGGCTTTGTTTAACTTATACACCCTGTTTGGATACATTGGATCCTCAAAACCTGGAGGTTGAGCAACAAACACCTCTTCATCAATCTTTTCATTTAGAAATGCAGACTTAACATCAAGCTGGAACACTCTAATGTTCTTTAAGGCAGCATATGCAAGAAAAATCATGATAGCTTCAAGTCTTGCAACAGGTGCAAAGACTTCCTCAGAGTATATTCCTTCTTCTTGAAGACTTCCCAATGCTACAAGTCTATCTTTATTCTTAATCACCAAACCCCTTTCATCCCTTTTGTTTCTAAAAACCCATTTGGTTCCAATTGCATATCTGTCAAATGGATTATCAACAAGATCCCACACATGCAGGTCTCTAAATTGTGCCAATTCCTCTTGCATGGCTTCCACCCAACTATTGTCTTTTAATGCTTGTTCTATGTTCTTTGGTTCTATTTGGGACAGAAAACAAGAGTAAATACAGATGTTTGCAATTTCGGAATGACTTCTTGTAACTCTTTCATGCAAATCACCAATGATGTTTTCATAAGGATGATTCTTTTCCACATAAGGAGTTTGTACAATCATATCTGTAGACATGTTTGTGTCAAGATTTGTTTCATTGAGTTCTGGATCTTCAATGATCAAATCAGCTTCTGCATCATGAAATTCTAGTGCTTCATCATTATTTTGTCCTGAAGTAGATGCACCATAGTTTTCTAAGTTCAATCTTTGAAATAGATCTTGAAATCTTGCTGTAGATGCAGCTTCTTCTCCACTTGCTTGGTTTCTTGTGTAACCCTCATTCTGAACTTGATCATTTTGTGCATCTTGATTGTCTTGATTGTTCTCAGTATAATCATGTTCAACATTGTGATTGTTTTCTTGATCAGGTTCACCAATATCACATGAGGAATTCTTCACAAAAGTATATTCCTTTTCTTTTCTAGCAACCTTTTTCCATAATTCTTCCAAGTCCAATGATTTCTTCTTTTTCTCTTCAATTTCACTGGTCTTGTAGAAAGATTCATCAAAGTCTTCAGGATAAATCTTGAAAGACCTTATTACCTTCTCATGATCAAACAGCCATGCTGCACCATCAACTGTATTGAATTGATTCTCATTAAAGATAATGTCAGATGATTCTATAACACTCAAGTGATCTTTCACATAAACTCTGTACGCTTTTGGGTCTGTAGAATATCCAACAAAGAAGCAATCCAGGGATTTTGTTTGAAACTTGTTCAAATGGTCCCTTGTATTCAAAAGAAAACATGTGCATCCAAAGGGCTTGAAAAACTTGATGTAAGGCTTTCTGTTGTGAAATATTTCATAAGGAGTTTTGTTATGCCTTTTGTTCACAAGTACCCTGTTCTGAACATAGCAGACTGTATTTATGGCTTCAGCCCAAAAAGTGACAGGCAGATTAGCATCTGCTAACATGGTTCTTGCAGCTTCAATTAAAGTTCTGTTTCTTCTTTCTGCTACACCATTTTGCTCAGGAGTTCTAGGAGTTGAAAATTGTTGTTGTATTCCTTTTGCTTCACAGAATTCTTGCATAACCCCATTCTTGAACTCAGTGCCATTGTCACTTCTCTTCATCTTGACTGTCTTATTCAACTTGTTCTCAATCATTGTTACACAATCTTTAATCAACTCTGCAGTCTCATCCTTGGTACTTAGGAAAGAAACCCAAGTGTATCTTGAATAGTGATCAATGATCACCAGACAATATCTTTTCTTCCCAATACTTGGTACACTCACAGGACCAAAGAGATCCATGTGAAGTAATTCAAGTACTTGATCAATTGAATTGATGAGTTTTGACTTGTATGTAGATTTGTGTTGATTTCCCTTTTGACATGAATCACAATGATCTTCCAACTTGAATTCTCTTGTAGGTAAACCTATGACATGCTCACCTTTGACAAGTCTATTCATGTTCTTCAAGTTCACATGACACAGTTTCCTATGCCACAGATTTGACTCATTTCCAGTGGCTTTGGAAACAAAACACCTCCTCTTGAAATAGCTTCTTTCATATTTAATTCATACAAGTTACCATTTCTTGGTGCCATCATCATAATCATTTCAGGTGGAATTACAAACTCAGGTTTTAAAATGAAACAGTGTGAAACATTAAAACTGACTTTGTAACCCTTATCACACATTTGTGATATACTCAGCAGATTGTATTGAAGACCTTCAACATGAAATACATTATCAAATGAGACTTTCCCATTTGTTAAGATTCCTTTTCCAACAATCTTTCCACCATTCTCATCACTCCCAAAAGCTACTGGACCTTCATACTTTTCTTCATAATTGACAAGAGATCTCTTGTCACAAGTCATGTGCCTAGAACAACCACTATCCATATACCATATGTCATTTAGAGGAGTGGACTGTTCCTGCACATACAAAGAAAGTATGATTAGTTGAGTGATGAAGTGCAAGCCTTATCAACTTGCAGCTCATCAGATTCAGTTTCAGACACAGCTTGGGAAGTGAGTGTTGTTGGTTTAGGATCTTCATGAGTCAATTCTAAGTTGTCTGAATTATCAGTTTCATAACCACACTCTCTTGGAGTTTTAACAAGTGAGGTTGGACACTGGTATTCAGCTGAGTCAGTGGCATACTCCTTTATCACATAGTCCGTCTTCTCAGAGTAGTCTCTCACATCAGCAACTTGCTCAATCTTACTCTCAGTCTTAGGTTTCCAAAGGAAACCATGTGGTTCATATCCATGCTTTAGTAGAAACTTCTCATCACTAGTGAGTTCTGTTGGTTTCTTTCTAGAATGTGCATCTTTTCTTTTTGTTATCTCACTGTTTGATGATCTTTAAGAGCCATCAGATTTGACTGATTGACTGTCTTGTCTGATTTCCACAGGCTGATAATTCTTCTTAACCAATTTCTCATTTTTCTTATAAGACACATTTCTTCTTACTGATTTAGTCATTTGTTTCTTTGTTTTAACATCAGTTTTCTTTTCACTCCTTGTCTCCTTTACAAATTTCTTTTTATCTCTGTTCAAAGTTTCATTTCCACGCACCTTTCCTTTTCCCAGATATATATCATACTTCTTTTTGTATAGAACAAAGTCTTGGACATACTTTGTTCCATCTGGTACAAGGAAAGGTTGGAATTTCAATCTTTCATTACATGAGTCTGTGTGATGACCATATTCATCACATTTCTTGCACCAAACATTTCCTTTGAATATTTCATGTTCTTTTGGCTTCTTGAACCTTTCACTTGGTCTTGGTGGATCAACTCCAATTGTCCTTTTAGACTTTAAACTGTCAAAGTCAATTGAGAAGGGAACAAACTCAGCTATTCTTATGTCACTTCTTTCCACTTTCCCTTTCACAAAAACAATTTCTCTTGTACTCAAGGATTCTTCCTTAATGTTTTCCCTTTGTCTCAATTTCCTTTTTTCATATTCTTCCATTGTTTCTACTTCACCAATGTCAATATCTTCAATGCTTGAGAAAATAGGGTAAACTGGAATAAAGTTTTTAACATTCACATCTTCTTTTATCTTTTTCTTGTTGTTTTGCTTTATATTATCCAATACATCCTTGCTAGGAGGCCTTACAGCATTGTAATTCACCTTCTTTCTTTCACATAAGTTAAAAGACACATGTTCTCTTTTCATTCTTTCATTCTGTTTTTTCATTTTTGGTGTGACTGGTGGGTACTTTGGAAGTTTGTCAATTGATTCTGGCTTCTTGTATCTTCTTCCTCTTTCAGCAGCTTTAAGTTCCTCTTCAGTAATTTGATCACTCAAATCACTCAAGTAATCTTGATTCAAATCAATTGATTAAAAATCATCTTCAGAGACTTGAACACCAATTGACTTTTCTTCTTTCAGTTATTTCTTCACAACAAACTCTCCTTCTTCACTGACTTCAACATTCTTGTACAAATCTACAAGTTCTTCTTTGTCTTGAAAGACATCTTTGAATTGTTATAGATATGCATTTCTTTTCTCTTTATCAACTTTTGGCATAAAGTTGTTGTTGAATGGTGGAGGTACTGCTTTGTATTTGTCTTCTTCCTTAACTTGGTTCAGATTCCACAAATGTTTCCAGTGGAGACCAAGTTCTTCAAGAATTCATTGTCAACTTGCAGTTTTGTGTTTAACTTCTCTTCTATAATCATTTTCTTCAACCCATCAATTTCAGTGGTGAATCTTTTCTGAGCTCTGTAACTGTTTACACAGTCTTCCTCTAAACTTTTTATTCCTACTTTTGTTTTCAATTCATTGATAAGTTCATTTAAATCAACAGTAGGAGCAGAGTGTACCTGAGATGATGATCCAGTTTCTTTCTCAATTATAGCCATGAATGCCACATTTGCCCTCTTGATATCATCTGCAATGTCTTCTTCATGATTACTCCAATCAAAATTTCCTTCATGTTGTGTAGTCACTGCCACATTTCCTTGATTTCTTGGTTGATTTTGGTTGGCTGGAACAGTGTTGTTTGGAACATTTTGAGCAGCTTGAAGGTTTTGATTGTGGTTCATTTGAAAACCTTGATTCTGATGCATACTTTGATTCAGATTATTCATTTGAGGCTGAAAGTTGTTGAAGTTGGGATTATAGTTGTTGTTGGGATTGAAGTTGTTATTGAAGTTTTGGTTGTTGTTTCTTTGCTGATTTTGCTGGTATTGTTGTTGACCTCTTGGCTGTTGATTCGTGAATTGATTCATCTAATAGTTCCTTGGCAAGTTACATTCTCTTAAAAAATGTCCTGGCTGTTGGCAATTATAGCAGATTGCCTTTGACTTGTCAAATCCAATTCTTTCATTTGGACCAGAAACTAGAGATCTACCAGTTCTATTATACAACCTCTTACTTCTCAAAGCTAACATTGCAGCTTGCCACTTCAAATCCATGTCCTCCAAATCATCAGCATCTATCTGCTCTAGATCATCTTGCACTACACTTGTGTGAATCAAATTCTTTGCAATAAATGCATTATATGACTCAGTAAACATAGACAGCAAAGCCTGTGTATCATTTCTTTGACCATGTCCTGTGCCAGTATGAGGATCATTTCCACTTGGCATAGAGGCAGAATCAGTGTCATCAATCAGTTGCACATTGAATCTTTGTTCGTTTCCTTGATTACTTGTGCTACCACCAATGAAAGCCTTTGTATTGTCAGCATTATGCTCAACAGGTTCTTCAATGATAGGAATCTGTTGTTGATTCTTGGTAGTAAGATTACCCATAGGTGCAATCAATGCATTTGAAACATTGAAGCAAGGTCTTTCCTCCCTTATCATTTCATTTTCTTTCATTTCTATCTCTGCAGCTTGAAGAAAACACACCACATCATCTACCTTTAGCTCATTGAAGTTGTGCTTTGTGAGGATGAACTTGCAGGCAATATACCATTCCTTTGGCATAGAGTTTAGCAGCTTGGTGTTGAGATCAAAATCAGTCATGACATAATATTTGGTTCTGAGCTCATTCACAATTCCCATAAACCTTTCCAGAATTGATTTCAACCTTTCTCCTTCTTTATACTTGAATCTTTCTAGTTGCTGCTTCAATCTCTGCTTCTTAATGTTCTTGAGTTCAACATTTCCTTCAAACATCTCAAGAATTGCATCATACATTGCCTTGGCATTGGGAAGATGTGCAACTTTGGTAAGTATTTCCCAAGACAGACCTAGCTTCAACATAGCTAAAGCCTTGTCATCAACCTTTCTCATCCTTTCTCTCACAACAGCAGTTGCTTGTGGATTTGCACCTTCTTCAACAGTAGCTTGTGGACCATTCTTGATGGGATTCCACATATCAACATCATTGTAGCAAACGGCTGCTTCAAAGAGTACTTTCCATTTGGTAAAGTTTTCATGTCCATACAACCTTGGTATCTTGTTGGTAGACACCTCTTGTTCCTCATATCCAGACATTTTGAGAAATCAAAAATCAGTTTCTTTGTAAAATAGAGTTTCAAAATAATCAGATCTGAAAACAGAATGCTCAGATCTGATGCGTCTGATGTGATTAGAACAAGATTTAGATATAAAGATTATAACTTTAATTGAAATAAGGAAGAGAAAATACCGGTAGATTGTAGATCTGGAAGAAAAATGAAAAACAGGGCTGCTGACATCACAAATCAATGGAACAGTGGTCTGCTTACGTCATTCTTCTTCAAATCTTCAATCAGCAACAATCTTTCCAAAATAGCAGTAACAAGCTCTGATACCACTTGTCAGGCCCCTCGATTTCAGCTGGATCTTACTTAATCATGCATAACTCACACAGATTAATGTGCCAACAAGAGAGTTAATGACAGGTTGCTATATTTAGAAAGATATCCGTTTGTTAAAGGCGGAATCAATAACAAACATACGGTTGTAATGAATAATCAAAGGTAGAAAGCACACACAGGATTCACTCAAAAGATTTCCATCTATATAATTTTCATTGTACAAAGTGGATAATCGATTTAGGGTTTTAGGAATCCAAGGACAGCCGTCACATGATATATTCTAACTTGTCAGGCCCCTCGATTTCAGCTGGATCTTACTTAATCATGTCATAACTCACATAGATTAATGTGCCAACAAGAGAGTTAATGACGGGTTGCTATATTTAGAAAGATATCCGTTTGTTAAAGGCGGAATCAATAACAAACATACGGTTGCAATGAATAATCAAAGGTAGAAAGCACACACAGGATTCACTCAAAAGATTTCCATCTATATAATTTTCATCATACAAAGTGGATAATCGATTTAGGGTTTTAGGAATCCTAGGACAGCCGTCACACGATATATTCTATCTCAATAAATGTGTCTGTCTATCCTTATTGTGCCCCCTTTGGCGGCGTGCCCTAAACATTCTATTTATAGACCTGCCAACCTAGGACAGCTGTCATTCCTTCTAGAAACCCTAAATACAATCATACATATTCAAATTACATATTCAAAATACAACTAAGTGTAAAACAAGTCTCCCGGGTAGGCTTTACAACATTCTTCATTCTCCGAGTACGCTTTGTACTCTACCGTCCTTTGAACTTGGTAACATTGAAGTGTACTCGAAATCTGTTTCTAGGTAAACTTTATTTGAAGAGTATTTTACCAAGTAAAATACTCACCGGGTAGACGTCAGTCTTCTTGGCTTTGTCAAACTTTGCTCGACAAATCCTTACAAGCAACCTTCTTGTTCAATGATCCATTTCAGCTCTTTGCTATAAAATATCTTATTAGCAAAGTGTACTCGGGAGTACTGTTCCTTGCTTGAGCTGAACCTTGCCCGATATTACTTAAAGATATTCCTTTAGATCATCAAGCATACTTGGACCATACTTATTAATGAATACCTTGCCCGGTCTTCCAATCACTTGGCTTCTTGGACTTGGTTAACCAAACCTTACTCGGAAGAGTAATATACTTGGCTCTGAAGAACAGAATTGCTCGATAAAGTGAACCTTGCCCGGATTTATGTAAATTAGTGTACCTTGCCCGGCAATGCACTAATTTGCAAACCCTGCTCGGATATCCACTAAAGAAGACTACTTGAAGTAAACCTTGCCCGATAGACAAAATATCGTACCCGGCTAAGTAAAAGCTTGCTCGAATGTCTAAGGTGTGCCCGGATCCATACTTAGTGAATTCTGAGGAGGTTGAGAAGATTCCAATCTTCCATGTACTTCATTTTGGTCAAATCTTTAACTCAACAATCTCCCCCTTAGGTCAGTTTCTTGACCCAATAGAAGGTTTTATCCGTACCGTTGTTAGGAGGTGTGCCCTAAATTATTCTATTTATAGCCCTGACACCTCCTTTACAGCTGTCATTCCTTCTAGAAACCCTATACGATAATACATATTCAAATTACATATTCAGAAATAATCTATGTGTAAAACAAGTCTTCCGGGTAGGCTTTGCATCAATATTGTCTTTCCGAGTATGCTCTGCCATCCTTTATGACGGGTAGACTTCAATCTTCTCGGCTTTATCAGAATTTTCCCGACAAATCCATACGAGCAACCTTGTTCTTCAATTGTCCTATCAACTCCTTGCCTGGAATATGCTTATTAGCAAAGTGTGCTTGGAAGTACTTTACCTTGCTTGAGTTGAATCCTGCCCGATGATACTTGTGATATATCATTAAACACCAGGCATACCCGGACCATCTTTATTAATGAATACCTTGCCCGATCTCCAAATACTTGGTTTCCTGAGCTTGGTTAGCCTAAAGCTTACTCGGAAGTGAACTTTACTTGGCTATGAAGAACAAACCTGCTTGATAAAGTGATCCTTGTCCGGACTTGCATATACTAGTGAACCATACCCGGTAATACACAAGTTTGCAAACCTTGCTCGGATGTTCACTAAAGAAGACTTAGAGAAGATAACCCTGCCTGATAGACAAAATATCGTACCCGGCTAAGTAGAAGCTTGCTCGGAAGTCTATGGTATGCCTGGATCCATACTTAGTGAATTCTGAGGAGGTTGAGAAGATTCCAATCTCCCATATGTCATTTTGAACAAATCTTTGACTTAGCAATCTTCCCCTTAGGTCAATTTCTTGACCCAACAATATGTATGATGTTGTGCTTGAAATGTTTGAAGGCAACACTGAGCTGAAAAATATCAAGAAACAAAGACTCAAGCAACAGCTTGAGAGATTCAAGTACAAGGATGGAGAAAGACTCAAATCAATTCTTGAGAGATTTCTAGAAATTGTGAATGGTCTGAGAACAACTGATTATGTGATGACAGACTTTGATCTAACCACAAAGTTACTGAATTCAATGCCTAAGGAGTGGTATATAGCAAGCAAATTCATCCTTCAAAAACCAAATTTTGAACAACTCAAGTTGGATTATGTAATTTGTTTCCTTCAGGCTGCTGAGATAGAAATGATTGAAAACGAAATGATAAAGGAAGACAGGCCATGTTTCCAGATGTCCAATGCCCTTATTGCACCTATGGGAAACTTTTCCACCAATAACCAACAACAGATTCCCATCATAGAGGAACCAAATGAACATGGTGTTGATGCACCTAACGCATGTGTTGGTGGTAGTACAAGTAACCAAGGAAACCAGTCAGGGTTTAATGTTCAACTCATAGATGACAATGATTCTGCCTCCACGAAAAGTGGACATTTACCTCATTCTGGTGAAAACAGTAGTCATGGGAATGAAACTCAAGCATTGTTTTCTATGTTCACTGAGTCATACAATGCTTTTGTGGCCAAAAACATGATCCACACTAGTGTAATTCAAGATGATTTGGAATAAATAGATGCTGATGATCTTGAAGATATGGACTTGAAATGGCAGGCTGCAATGCTCGCACTCAGAAACAAAAGACTGTTCAATAGGACTGGAAGGTCTTTAGTCTCTGGTCCAAATGAGATGATTGGCTTTGATAAGTTCAAGGCAATCTGTTACAATTTCCAACAACCTGGACACTTTGCTAGAGAATGCATCCAGCCTAGAAATTTTCATATGAATCAGTTCCAGAACTAACAGCCAAGAAATCAGCTGCAATACCAACAGAACCAGCCAAGAAACAACTACTACTACAACAATCCTAATAACTTCAACAATTACCAGCAACCACAAATGAATAATCAACAAGCTATGCCTCAGAACCAGAATTACCAAAGAAACCAGAACCCTCAAACTGTTTCAAATGATCAAAACAGAAACAATCAAAATAATCAACCAAGAAACAAAGGGAATGTAGCTCTTGCTGCACAACAAGAAGGGAATTTTGATTGGAGTAACCATGCAGATGACATCACAAATGCTAATGTTGCTTTGATGGCAAAGATTGAGACTGAGGCTGAATCTTCTTCTTCACAGGTACCCACACTCTCTACAACTGATTTACTTAAAACAATAGATGCATTGAATGTGAAGGTAGGTAAGTTGGAGAGTGAATGCTTTAGAAGACAAAGCATCATTAATGTGTATGAAGCAAGTGATTTAATCAATGAAGAGAAGATAAAGAGTCTTGAAGATGATTGTGTGAGAAGTTATAGAACTCAGTCAAGGTATGTGACTGAGATTGATGGTTTAAAGAAAATGATTGTTGAAGAGAAGGTGAAGAATACCAAGTTACAAGTTGAGAATAAATTTATGAAGAACTTGGTTTCTACAGGAAACATATGTGGTATCTTGAACCAAGTGAAAGAAGAAGATAAATACAAAGCAGTTCCACCACCATGTAACAACAATTATTTATTAAAGGTTGACAAATAAAAGAGAGAGGGATATCTTCAATAGTTAAGAGATGTCTTTCAAGACAAAGAAGAATTTGTTGATCTTTACAAGAAGGTTGAGGTAAGTGAAGAGGGAGAGTTTGTAGTAAAGAAAGAAGTAAGGGATGACAAATCAATTGGTATTCAAGTTTCTGAAGATGAATTTGATTCAGATGACTTAAGTGACTTAAGTGATTCGATTACGGATGAAGAGATTCAGGCTGTAGAAAGAAATAGAAGACTGAAGAAACCAAATTCTATAGACAAACTTCCATTGTTGCCACCTATGACACCAAAAATGAAGAAACAAATTTAAATAATGAAGAAAGAACATGTGTCCTTTGACATATGTGAAAGGAAAAGGGTGAGCTATAATGCAGTAAGGCCACCAACAAAGGCTGTTTTGAAGAAAATAAGTGACAACAATAAGAAAAAGGTCACTGAAACAATTGTTTGTGACAACTTCATTCCAGTTTACCCAGTCTTCTCAAGCCATGAAGTGCTTGATGTTGGAGAAGTTGAAACCATTGAAGAATATGAGAAAAGGCAGTCAAGGCATAAGGGAAGACTAGATGAAGAGCCTATGAATATGAAGAAAATCAATTTGTTAAAAGCAAGACTGAAAGACAAGGTATTAAGATTGAAGAGTTTGTTCCTTTTTCAATTGACTTTGATGGCCTGAACACTCAGAAAACACTTGGAGTTAAACCAACTAAACCAAGTGAGAGATTCAAGAAAGGGAATGCTCATAAAAATTACAAAGGTAAAGTGTGGTGCAAGAAATGTGATGAATATGGTCACCATACTGATTCTTGCAATGAAAGATTCAACTTCAAACCTTTTCATGTTCGCAATGAGACAAGTTTGGTCAAAAATTTTATGCTTTATAAACAGAAATATGATGAATATTTGGGAAAAGGAAAGGTGTGTGAAAAGGAGATTGTGAGTAAAACTGATCAGAAAGCTGCAGAGAAAGTTAAGAAGGAAAAAAAAGTTGATGTGAAACCAATGAAACCTGTGGCTGAACAAGTTAGAAGAAGCAAATCTCCCAAGAAGTCTGAAACTGCTGTCAAAAAGAACTTTCAACCTTTGAGAACCATCCCCAATCAAGACACAAAATCAGTAAAGTCTAATGATTCTCAAGGATCACCAAGCAATGAAAAGATAAGAAACAAAGGTGTCTTTCATAGAAAGAAACCAACTAAACTAACTGGTGATGAAAAGTTTCTTTTGAAGAATGGATTTGAACCTCAAGGATTTCTTTGGAAACCTAAGGTTGAAGTTCAAGAGGAGAAGAATTCTGATGTAAGAGATTACAATGATACCAAAGACTATGTGGTAGATGATACCCAAAGCACAACACCTTTTGTGAAGACTCCAAGAGAATGTCGTTATGAAACAGATAATTCAGATAATATTGAGATTACCCATGAAGATACTGAACTCATTCCTATCCAGCCAATGCATCTATTGTTACTGTTTCTGATGATTTTCAAGTTGAATCAGCTTGCAGTTCATCATCTAACTAATGACTCTCTTTCATATGTTCGGGAACAGTCCAATCCACTGAATGAAGTATGGTATATGGATAGTGGTTGTTCTAGGCACATGACTTGTGACAGGAGGTCACTTGTTAACTATGAAGAAAAGTTTGAGGGTCCAGTGGCATTTGGCAGTGATGAAAATGGTGGTAAGATAGTTGGAAAAGGTATCTTGACAAATGGAAAGGTTACATTTGGCAATGTCTTCTATGTGGAGGGACTACAGTATAACCTTTTAAGCATATCACAGATGTGTGATAAGGGTTATAAAGTTGGTTTTGATTACTCACACTGGTTCATCTTAAGACCTGAATATGTTATCCCACCTGATATGATCATGATGATGGCCCCAAGGAATGGCAACATATATGAACTTAACATGAAATATGTTGTTTCAAGGGGCGGCACATGCTTTGTTTCTAAAGCCACTGAAAATGAGACAATATTGTGGCATAGAAAGCTGTGTCATCTCAATCTCAAGTATATGAACAAACTAGTCAAGGGTGAGCATGTCATTGGTTTGCCTTCTAGGGAGTTCAAATTGGATGAAAATTGTGTCTCATGTCAAAAGGGAAAGCAGCACAAGTCTTCTCACAAGACTAAACTCATAAAATCAATTGATAAAGTGCTTGAAATGCTTCACATGGATATCTTTGGTCCTGTGAGTGTACCAAGCATTAGGAAGAAAAGATATTGTCTTGTGATCATTGATGATTTCTCAAGATATACTTGGGTTTATTTCCTAAGTACGAAAGATGATGCTGCTGAGTTTATTATGAATTGTGTAAACAGGACTGAGAAAAACTGGATAAAAAGGGTTAAAGTAATGAGAAGTGACAATGGTACTGAGTTCAAAAATGGAGTTATTAAAGTATTTTGCACCAACAAAGGAATACTTCAACAATTCTCAACTCCTAGAACTTTTGAACAGAATGGTGTTGCAGAGAGAAGAAACAGAACACTCATTGAAGCTGCAAGAACCATGCTAGTTGATGCTTATCTGCCTGTCACCTTTTGGGCAGAAGCCATTAGCACAGCCTGCTATGTTCAGAACAGGGTACTTCTCAATAAAAGTCATAACAAGACTCCTTATGAAATCTTGTTTAAAAGAAAGCCCTACATCAAGTTTCTCAAGGCATTTGGATGCAAATGTTCTCATTTGAACACCAAGGATTACTTGAACAAGTTTCAATCAAAATCCTTAGACTGTTTCTTTGTTGGCTACTCTACACACTCAAAGGCCTATATAGTGTATGTGAAAGATCACTTGGTTGTGATCTAGTCTTCTGATGTAGTCTTCAATGAAAATCAATTCAACATAGTTGATGGAGCAGCATGGCTGTTTGACATAGAAAAATTGATCAAATCCTTCCTGATTTATCATGAAGATTTTGATGAATCCCTTTACCAGACTAGTGTGTTTGAAGAGTCAAATAAGAAGACAATAGACTTGGAAAAGTTATGGAAAAAGGTTTCTAGAAAATAAATCGAATATACATTCATTAAGGATCCTCCAAGTACAAATAATGACCAAGTTCAAGATGATGCTCAAGAGAACAATCAAAGTCCAGAACAAGATCATGAAGATAATAATCAAGACAATCAAGATGTAGAAAATGATCAAGTTCAAAATGGAGAAGATCCAAGCAACCAAACTGGTGAAGAAGAAACTGCTACAGGAGCAAGGTTTCAAGATTTATTTGATAGATTAAATTTGGGAAACAATGGTGCATCTACCTTAAGGCAGAACAATGAGGAAGCACCTGAATTTAATAATGCAACAACTGATTTGGTCATTGAACAACCAGATCTCAATGAATCAAATCTTGACACTACTGTGTCTACAGATATGATAGTTCAAACCCCTTATGTTGAAAAGAATCATCCTTCTGAAAACATCATTGGAAATATATATGAAAGAGTTACAAGAGGTTATTCTGAATCTGCAAACATTTGTTTGTACTCCTTCTTCCTATCACAATTAGAACCAAAGAACATTGTTCAAGCACTAAAGGACAACATTTTGGTAGAAGCAATGCAAGAGGAGTTGGCTCAATTCAAAGATCTACATGTTTTGGAACTTGTGGACAAGCCCAGAAACAAATATGCAATTGGAACCAAATGGGTTTTCAGGAATAAAACCGATGAAAGGGGGATTGTGATTAATAACAAGCTAGACTTGTGGCTTTGGGATGCCTACAATAAGAAGGGATTGACTTTGAGGAAGTCTTTGCACCAGTTGCAAAACTTGAAGCAATAATAATTTTCTTAGCTTATGTTGCCTCAAAAAATATAAGGGTATTCCAACTTGATGTCAAATCTGCATTCTTAAATGGAAAAATTGAAGAGGAGTTTTATGTGACTCAACCACCAGGATTTGAGGACCTAGTTTATCCTAACAGGGTGTATAAGCTAAACAAAGCTTTGTATGGATTGCATCAAGCTCCTAGAGCTTGGAATGATGAGTTATCAAATCATCTTCTTGAAAATGGTTTCCAAATGGGAGCTATTGACAAGACCCTCTTTTACAAGAAGAAAGGAAGAGATTTGCTCTTACTGCAAGTCTATGTGGATGACATTATATTTGGATCAACCGATGAACAGATGTGTATGGAGTTTGAAGAGGTAATGAAGTCCAAGTACAGTATGAGTTCAATGGGAGAAATGAACTTCTTCCTCGGACTGCAAGTTCAGCAGAAGGCTGATGGGATTTTCATCTACCAGTTTAAGTATGTGCAGGACATACTAGAAAAATTCAAGTGTAATGATCTTAAGACATCTTCAACTCCTATGGATCCAAAAGAAAAGATGATAGCTGATGAAAGGGGGAGCCAGTTGATGAGCATGAATACAGGGCAAAAATTGGATCACTGATGTATCTTACTGCTTCAAGGCGTGATATCATGTTTGTTGTGTGTATCTGTGCTAGATTCCAGTCAAGTCAGACGGTTTCACACATGAATGCAGTCAAGAGAATCTTTAGATATTTGAAGGGAAGACCTGATTTAGGAATTTGGTATCCAAAGAACCAGTCATTTGATCTGATTGCCTACACAGATAGTGACTATGATGGGTGCAATATGAGCAGGAAGTCCACTTCAGTAGAGTGTCAATTTTGTGTGGCAGATTGGTGACATGGCAATGCAAGAAGCAGACCACAGTGTCAATCTCAACTGCAGAAGCTAAATACATTGCTGCATCTACATGCTATGCACAAGTCCTCTGGATTCAGAATCAGATGCTTGATTATGGTTTGAATTTCTTAAACACCCCTATTTACATTGATAATACTGCTGCATCTTTTATTTTTAAGAATCATGTGCAGCATTCCATAACTAGGCACATTGAAATCAGACATCACTTCATAAGAGATTTTAGTGAAAAAGGTTTAATTGAGGTGAAAAGAGTTGACACAAGTGATAATTTGGCTGACCTATTCACAAAACCACTTGATAGAACCAGGTTCAACTTTCTTCTGAAAGCCCTGGGGATGATCAACTCAAATGAAGTCTGATTCATGATGTGTGCTTGTTGAGCAAACTAACTATCTTTTCAAAGTCTCAATGAATGTTGTGTATATATGTTTGAAAATGATACTTTTGATGTTGACTGATATTTGCTTAATTGACTATCTGTGCAAAATTAGGTATCCTTGATGCTTATGCTTGTTTATCAGTTGATATGTGTGTGATGTCATGATAAGTGATTCTGAAGTGAAATACTTGAATATGCATGCTTATCTTATATCTTTATTAAATGTTTGATTATGTGTGTTATCTGATCAGATGATGTTATTAGGATAGGCTAGACTATGCATCTTAGAAATGTCTGCTTGTTGTGATAATGTCATTGATGATTAAGATTTGAATATGTTACAACTGTTTGTGTCAAAATGTGTCTTTATGTCAAAATTAAATGCTCAAATGAATTTTTCAAAATAATTTTGCATAATCACAAAATTTTAATCAAAACATGAGTAAGTTGTTAATGATGTAGAGATATGATAACACTATTCAGTTCAAGCTTTATAGAAGCTTAAAAGAAGGTTTTTAGGAAATGTCTCAAAAAGGTTACTTCTGCTGAAAATTATGTCATTTGCCCAAGTCAGAGGAGCATATACTTGTATATGTTTGGTCCTGTCATCTACTTGTAGATTTGAAAGGATAGCTATTAGTCCAAAGACTGAAAGCATGTGGGGCAATTGTAATTAATTCTTTCACTTAAAATTATGTCATTGACTCTAAGCCAAAAGGACATGTATTTATTTATATGTTTGGTCCTGCTGACAACCTGTAGATAGACAGGATAGCCATTAACCTGGAAGCTAAGAGTACATGGGGTGATTGAATCTGCTAATTTGGGAAATGATAATACATTGACTACTTAGCCAATCATATGGATTTAATAGGCTAAAAAGGCACTTGGTACAGTCATTAACATGTATGGTTGCTTTCCCATGATGTGTAAAATCTAAGGTGATATAAACATAAAGAAACTGCTAAGCTTTATGTGGAGTTACATTGTTGTCTATGCATGATTCCAAGATAAATCTTTTCGAATGATAGGCATAAAAGTGATTATCCGGTCACACACGAGCCCGTTGGTATTTGTTCCCCAAATTGATGTATTTATACGAAGAATGGCAAAGAACAAATTCTGAGCAAAAAGTAAAGTATAAACAACACAATGTTGTTATGTGCTCATAGTTTAAAAAAAATAAAAAAAAAAAGTTAATAATAATAATAATAATAATAAGTTCTGTCATTAAATGATTTTAAACCAAATCCAGGGGGTCAAAGCCAAATCGGGGTGATCTGGAGAAAGCCAAATAAGCCTTGAGAATAGATATGGATCATCAGAAAACAATATGTGTTATCCATTAAGTATTATGCATCTTAATTGAACAATAATCATATCACCAAGGAAATAAAATTCATGCTAAGTTTAAACCTGTTGTTAACCTGTCTATACTGTCATAATAATGTTGAGAATGAAGTATTGAGAGAGCTACTTAGTTAATATGATCCCATCCTTGAGATCTTTTCAAAAAAAGAAAGAAACTGTTTTGAAAAGAAACATGGCTGAAATTTGATCTCTAAATGCACCATTTGCTCTTAAATAATGATCGTTAATGAAAAATATGATTGATAGTTGGTTTAAGTCAAAAAGAGCTGCATTTTATCCTCAAATGGTTGAATATGTATTTTCGAGTAAGGTTTGATGATTTATAACCTTTTCGAGCATACATAGACATATTGGTCTAAGTTTATCCTTATCGAGCATACTTTGAAGTTTTTCATACTTTTCGGGTAGAGTTTACAATTTTATCTGAAATTTCAACCTTTCGAGCAGGCTTGATATGTGTATGTTGTTTTGCTTAGGAATCTGACTGTTTCTAGCATGCTGTGTATATGTTACATACTAGCAAACTTTAAATTTTTAAGTTTCTAGCAAGCTTTGTTAATTCTGAATAATTCTAACAAGCTCTTAAGTTTCCAGATATCTTTCGAGCTAGTAATGATTATTTGAGTCATGCCTAGCAAGCTTTTTGTACGTTACTTTGAAAATATCTATATTATCAAGTAAACTTTGTTTCTCGGGTACACTTTATGCTTCGATCACACTTGATAATATTCATTTAAAATTTCAAGTGGTTCCCAAGCATACTTGGTAATTTCATATTGATTCTAGCATACTTTATTTTACGAGTAGACTCTGTGTTTAGAGCACACTTGTACATCTAAGGGTAACAAGTCACCTCTAGCACACTTTACTCATGTGAAATACTTTTCGAGCATACTCTTCTTTTAGAGTCTACTTGATGATTACGTGGATATGAATATGTTTCTTTGAAACTACAAGTGTTTTCGGGCAAACCTTGTTTCCCGGGCACACTTTATGTTTCGAGCACACTTTGAAATCCTCAAGTGTTCTCTTAACATACTTGGTAATTATTCAAACTTTTGCTACAAGTACACTTTGTGACTAGAAAACAACTCTAGCACACTTTGCTTGTTGAACAGTACCTCGGGCACACTATGTGTAACAGTTTACTTGACTGATTATTTGCTAACTGTTTATATATTTTCGGGTAAGGTTTGAGTTTGTCAGACTTTCGAGCAAGGTTGACAGTTAGGAATATATTAAGATATTATTTTGGGATTCTTAATTGATTCCTAGCAAGGTTGCCTATTTGATGGTATATACTTGATTATTAGTCTTGTGATTTATTAATTGACAATCTTGTATTTCGAGTAAGCTTCCTTCACTTTACTTAGATTTATTTCTAAAATTACTTTATGTTCTGAACTAACTCTGAAACGAGTAAGCTTTGTGAAAGTGGAATATACCTAGCAAGCTTTGTAAAGACTGAAATTTTTGAGCAAGGTTTGCTAAACGAAATTTATCGAGTAAGGTTTTAAGTGTTAATATTTTTAATGGTTAATGTTACTGTATGACAGCTATTAACTCTCTAAATGACAAGAGAGGGAGTTAGAGAAATTTTTCACATTTCACTTCTCTCTTTCCTTCCACTTTCCCTCTCGTTTCAGAAAACAAACCGATTTATCGCATTCGTCAATAGTCCTAACCCTAATTCGTCAGCCCTCACAATCCGACTCGGTAAGCTTTGATTAAGTGTTTCCCGACCACGATTATGTAATAATGGGCTTTGATTATTCATGATTACTAACTCTCTTTTTTGTGTGTAGGTTATAAACTTGTCGAAGATCAGGTTCTTAATGAAATTTCTTTTATTCTTCTTCAAAATTAAAACTTGAAATTACTTAAAGCTGTGAACTTTAGGACTAAATTCTGCTTTAACTATGTTTGTTTATGTGTTCAGATATGGCAGAAAATGATCAACCGGCCTATCCTTGTGAGCATAAGAACAGTATGTGTGCTCTGTTACAGATCACTCCTGATAATGAAGATGTTGCTCTGATGATTAGATGGTTACAATGGTCGAATATACGTTTCGCTTTGACAGAGTGCCCAATAAATTACAGGAATCACTCACTTGATTTGGCGCTCAGTGAGATTACATGACGAAATCAATGGTAGGCAGATAGAGGCTACCGTTGCAAACCAGGAGATACGGATTACTAAAGCTCTTATCAGGAGATGTCTCCAGCTACATGATGATAATCCCAACCCTATTCACCTCACAACAGAACATCTACTCAAGGTATTTGTTCAAACAATGGGTTATTAGGGGACGGTACACGAAGGACAATTTCAAAAGGGAATGTTCCCCAATTTATACAGATTCTGGATACACCATATCATTCAGGACTTTGCCCCTAGGAAAGGCAAATGGACTCTGATGAGTCGGGATTTGGCCAACGCCACAGATGCTGTTATGTTTAATCAGCCATTCAACTTTTCCAAAATGATCTTTGAAGGACTGGTGAGCAACTTGAAAAAATCGAACAATAAGAAATATTTGGCCTATCCCAGATTTCTACAAATTATTTTTAACCAAGAGTTGGAAGGATTTCCCACGAATGATACAACACATGTGCTGCAAGATCCAAATACCTATAGACGGATTGAAAATCTGGCTAGCACAAGCAGGTTCAATCCTGAGGAAGTGTTTAAAATTGTACCATGGCTGTTAATTGATGATTTTGAGGTTGTTCCTATACCTGAGTTAATCTCAGCGGAGGATGAAGAGGATGGTGAGAGTGAGGATTAAGGTAATGATGAAGATGATGATTCAGGTGATGATGGTAATGATGATGATGGTAATGAAGGAGGAGGTGAAGGTAACTTTGATGATACAGTACAAGCTCAGGGGATTTCCAACCCATACCAACAACACCAACCACACCCTTAGCCACACCACCACAAACACCAACATACCCACCATCACTAAATGAGCAAACCGCCCAATCCCCACCCACTCAGACACCAACCCAAAGCCCACCTGAACCCTCACACCAATCACCACCTCAAACCACATTCCAATCCTTTACTGAACCCAATCTACAATCTCAGCCTACCCATGAACCACATATATTAGAAACGCTACCCACACATCTACATACATTTCCATTCACACCAAGTAGATCCCCAAGCCCTATCACTGATCCTACCCATTCACAAGCTCAACCTATAACAACACAATTTGAATCACCATCCAATACCCCTCCCCATCCCTTTAATGCTTTTCTACTACAAAGAAACTTTAACCTAATCTACCAAAACAATAATTTGAAGGGAGAAAATACTGAACTCAAAAAGGAGAATAATGATTTGAAAACTCGGTTGGCCCAGGCACTTTTACAGATTCAAACCCTGGAGCTGGAGGTTGAGAAGACCTCAGCTGCCCCAAAACAGGGGAGAATGTTTCACATAATAAGGCAACTAGTGCTGAAAGGGAGGTGAATGTAGAGATAGTGGATACAGGGGTGATAACTGTTGACACTGATGGTTTGGCATGTATTTTGAATGCATATGAGGAGAGTGATGATGAGAACAGTGGTGCAAGGATGATATTTGAAGAAGATTATGAAGCTGGTAAATCTGGTGATGAAGAACAAGATCATGATGTGAATAATGAAGTATTAAACACTGATGATGATGATGATGATGATGATGATGTGTTGAGAAAGGAGAAGGATTTGGATGATGAAGTGGAGAATTTGATTGATGATAATGTACCTACCACAGATGTTGCTACTGCCATACAAACTGTGGTCATGACAAATGCCATGACTGCCACAGATGTCCAGACTGACATACTGATAGAAGAAGGTGCTGCTACTGAGGAACTTATACTCACAGAACCAGAAACAGATCAAATTAGTTCCAAGAGGGTAGAGCAGGATGTTGAGATGGTAGATTTAGGAAAAGATATTGATGAATTTCCACCAGAAACAAAGGAGGAAACAAAAAGAAGATTGGATAAAGATAAAGCTGTAGTTGACAATGATGATGAGGAAGAAGAGCCTATTAAGGCAAATATTGATGAAGAGGAGGAAGATGAAGATAATGCCGCTGCCAGGCGACTTGAACGAGTTCTGAAAGAAACAAGAGAAAGGGAGTACATTGCCCAAACCCTATCAGCAGAAGAACTGGCAAAGCAGGAAAACTTAATTGATCAAGCCAACATTTCTAAAGTCTTTGATGAGGAAGAATTTGAAGATCAGGTGGTGATTGAAACCCTGATCAATATGAAAAAGGCTGAAGAAATTGATAGTTCATTGGCTATGGTGGTGAGTATGTTCGGTCAATCTATGAGTCAACCTGAAAAAGAACCTAAAAAGGAACCTAAAAGGGAACCTGAGAGGGGAACTGGAGAGACAATAGACCAAATGAAGGAAAGACTCTACAAGCTACATGAAGAATTTGCAGACAAGGTTAACAGGTTTGCAAAGATCTATATGAGGAGGAAGAAAGCGTATGAACAATCTGAGAAGGAAAAGTCTGCCAAAAAGGGTAAATGGGATGAAAGAACAAATATTTTGTTGAAACACCTGATGATCAAGAAAGCCCTTTAAGGCCAGTTCCTATTCAAACATTGAGGCCAGAAGAAGTAGCTAAAAGTGTTCCAAATGTTCCAGTTCCAGATGTTCCAAAAACTGATGATGAAAAGATTGATGCACTAAATGAATCAACTGAGAAAGAAGATTCAACTGATGAGGACAACGATGATAACCAAGGTGATACAGCAGAGAGAGTTGATATTGTGTCCCCACAAGTAGAAATGACAAAAGAACAAAGGACAAATATTCAACAAAGCTTGAATGAGGCTAAAAAGAAAAATCATTTGGTTATAAAGCTGATCAGTCATAGATTCGAATTTGAAGATCTTGCCTCTCTAACTGATGATGAGTTACAAAGAAAACTGGAGAGAGAGAGAGAGGGGTACTATAAAGCGAATGATGGAGTAGAAGAAGAACAGGGATAGTCTAAAGTTCAAAGAATATCTAAGAAAACATAGTTTTTCTGAAAAAGACCTAACCCACCTCAAATTTGATGATCTTGAAAAAACCAACAATACAACAAGAGAAGCTGTTGAGAGAGAAGAAAAAGAAAAATTTGCAAAAGAAGCAGCTTTAGCTGAGAAGATTGCGACTTGAGAAAGAAATTTGCTGGTAAATGTGGTCATCTGATGGATAGAGGTATGGCACCAGAAATGGTGAACAGCTTATCTAAAGTTGTTGTTGAATCTCATTATAACATACTACAAAAGAAAGAAAAGTTAAAGAGAGATCAACCTGAACCATCTGCCATACAAACAAGGGAAGTTCAACCTGAACCTGAACCTGAACCCCCTCTCAAGAAAAGAAGAATTATGACTTTGAGAGAGAAACAAAAGACTGAAAATGAATTAAAGAGAGCTGAAACACAAGAAATCCCTATCCCAGTGGAAGTAAAACAAGAACCATATGAACCCACTGATCCATGGGATAATGAGGAAATGATTCAAATTTTTAGGGATGTGATGGTGAAGCAAAAGGGAATGAATGAAAAGGTGTTTGACAATTTGGGTAAAGCACAACTCAAACAATTTTTCTATGAGCAGAAAGCAGAATGGGAGAGAGTATTGCTGGAAGGAGTAAACCCAAGAAGCTTCATTGGTAGAAGGTTTGTACCAGCTGGAAGACTGGGTGATGAAAGATTTTTAGAAATGATTTGAAGATTACACAGAGATGCAGGTTAAAACCAAGCTGAGCTTGTTATATTGCCTGCTGAGTTGATTGAAGAGATGTATAAAAAGACATTTGGAGTAACAGGGCCTATCAAACCTATGAAGTCAATTCCAACTAGGCCCTCAGCCTCAAGGACACACACTTCAACCAACAGAGGTGAGTCAAGCAGAGGAGGAAGTCAAAGGGGAGAAAGAGTCCAAACTGACATAGATCTACCTATGACACCCTTTTATGACTCAATCTCTCAAACTTTAAAGGTGGTTATGCAAAGCAGACTGTTAAGGGAAATAATTTTTAAAGATGACTTTGCTGAATTCAAGAGAGAGCAGTTGGAGAAAATGGCCAGCGTTGAATTGTATTACTATCATGATACCAGGAAGTTGGCTGGAAGACAACAAAATGAGTTGTCTAAATATTTGAAAAGTGAAGCCAAGCAAGTATTTCCTTTTTTAGATCAACAAAAGAAGTGGAAGCTAACTGAAAATGAAAAGACAAGGAGAGGGAAGAGATTGAGCAACATAAGGCATGTTGAGTTTGGCTATCTCTCCAAAGTCAGAAACAATAATCCACTCTCCAACTTGAATATGTGCATTAATATGAGAATGTGCATGACAAGACCCAATTACGAGGTGCAGAAGAATGGTAGAATCACTCTAGTCGACTACAACAGCAGAGAAGACCACTACATTCTTCGCAACTTAGATGGACTTATATTGGGGATCATCAAGAATGACGAAGACCTGACCTTCTTGCACAGAGAAGAGCTGAGGGATATAGTAGAGTTGGCAATTCCTAAAAATCACCCTCAGTATCAAACTCTGTCTATCTTTCAGCAAAGGGCATGATCGGTAATAGTTGGAAGAAGACAAACAGCCCACAACTCAAAAAGAAGATGATTATTAGAATAGGGTTTGCTTTGTAATGTCCACTGGACAAACTTTCAACTATGTAATCTTTTGATTTTGATATTTAAATCAGATTTTGATATGTAAATTTGATTTTGATTTTATGTGTATTTTGACTAAGTGCAAGTAACCTTAGAGATGTTTTGGGAGAGCTGAAGTGTTCCATTCTAGGGGAGATTGTTGAGTCAAAGATTTGACTAGAAATGACTTAAAGAAGTTTAAGGGAGATTGGAATCTTCTCAACACTCCTCAGAAATCGCTAAGTATGGAAACCAAGCACACTTGGACATCTGAGCAGGTTTTTACTTGTCCTAGCAAGGTATTTTACCTATCGAGCAAGGTTATCTTCTTGAACTCTTCTTAAGTGATCATCTGAGCAGGGTTCACTTCATCTAGCAAAGGTGTTCTTCGAGCTAAGCATAGTTTGCTAACTAACAAACTCTTGGCTAAACCAAGCTTCTAAAGCCAAGTATTTGGAAGATTTAACAAGGTTTGATTAATAAACCGAAGTCCAAGCATGCTTGTTGAAAGTGATCAAAAATATTCTAAGTGCTTTCTCTAGCAAGATTCAACCCCGAGCAAGCTACAGTGTTACCAGCACACTATGGCTTGCTTAATAAGTTATCTACTAACAAAGGGTTGAAGGGACTCATGAAGAACAGTACGCTCGTAGGACCATATCGAGCAAAGTTTGCTATGGTCAAGAAGATTGAAGTCTGCTAGGTGAGTATTTTCTTTTAAGATACTCTAAGTAAAGTCTACCCGGATAACTATTCACCAGCACACTTCAAGGTTACCAGGTCTACTCGTAAAGGACAAAAGGCACAAAGCCTACTCGGAGAAGACAATTGTCACAAAGTATACCCGGAAGACCTGATTTTGCACTTAGTATAATTTTGAATATGTAATTTGATTATGTACCAATCATTAGGGTTTCTAGAAGGAATGACAGCTGTCAGGTAGTGGCAGGCCTATAAATAGAATATTTTAAGGCACGCCTACGATGGATTTTGGCAGAAATTACACTTTTCAGACGTAAAAGAATATTCCTGATTGAGTGTGACGGCACTCATAGGATTAGTACGGACAATACATTCCTTACAAGAAACCCTAATCGATTAACATTTGTATGAATCTTTTCTATAAATGGAAATCTTTTGAGTGATTGTTTGTGTTTGTTACATTTATTAATCCGTAAGCAACCACTCTGTTTGTTTCTGATTCCGTCGTTAACAAACAGTTTTCTTACCCAAAATAGCAACCGTCATTAACCTTCTTGTCAACACATTTATTGTGTGGGTTATGACTTTATTTTGAGTGTGAGCAATCAATATCCGGGACTGACAAAGTGGAAGAGATATGGATCAAGCATACCTATTAATAAAGGGACAAAAAGAAAAACAATCTGAATCCAAGAAGAAAGATAATGAAGAAGAGAAGGAAAAAGATCAAGAAACAGAAGAATGGCCTCTGAAACTGTTGAAAATTTTGACAATGTGGATAAAAGAGAACCAGATATTCGATATTTGTATGATCAAGAAGAAGATGTTGATGATGATGATGATGATGATGATGATGATGATGATGATGATGGAGAAGCTGAGAAATAACAAGAGGTTAAACATGCTTCACCTCAAATTCATACGACCCATTAACATCATTACAACATAAGAGCAAGGATGGAAGAGTTGAAGAGGCAAGATCCAAGGATTATGGCCTTATTAAAACATGGTATGAAATATGATGTGATCAAGGATCTAAGTGAAAAGGATCTTGAACACATGGTGGATAAGAAGGTTCAAGCGCAGAGGGAGAAGAGAACTAAGGCTAACAGAATACTTGAAACTCAGATAAAAAATTTTAGATTTTTTTAAATATGAACTAGAGAAAGTGAAGAATATGAATCCAAAGGAAAGAACAAAACTTGTCTTAGCCTTAAAAGAAAAAGAAAAAGAAAAAACTGCAAGAAGACAAAAGAAGAAAGAGGAAGCATAAAATAAAACAACAGAAGAAAGGGAGAAAGCCTTAAAAATATTTGGTGGTAAGTTTTCACTTTTAGTTTAGCATGGATATTCATACGAATATGTTGATACTATGACAAAGAAAAAGATTGAAACAAAATACCAGTCTGTGAAGAGATAGATTGAAAATGTTTCTCCAGCAATAAATCAAGAAGCATGGCTGAAGAGATTTATGATTGAGAAAGGAGAAAGTCAAGAAGAATTCAATAAACTATCAACACTCAAATGATTAAATCATAGAAGATTGAATTCAAGAAACATAGAGATGAGGTAATGAGGCAGAAGAAGATTGATGAAGAAAAGTCTCAGTAGAAAGAAAAGCCTGAAATGACTTCGGATCAAGAAAGCATGTTGAGAAGACTTATGCATGCAAGAGTTGTAAATGATGAAGGCCTCAAAAAACTCTCAAAAACTCAAATGAGATAATTGTATGATATTGAGTTGAAGAAATACAAAGAAGATTTGGAAAGTCAAAAGGAGTTTGAGCATAATTATACAACCTCTTCATCATCTCATCCATCAACTGATAAGAAGAGAAAAACGAATGAAGATGAAGACACTTTGTTTTCCATGATGATTTGAAAAGACATGAAACCTCTGATCCTTCAAAATGAAAGGAAGATATTGAACCATTGTACTCAGAGGGTAGAATAAACTTATTGAGGATGGTAATTGATGTGTCTAATGAGTGTTTCTTTCTATGGGACTCACAACTACCCTTTAATTTTAAATGAAAATTCCTAATAACACCAAACACAACCGGAAAGTGTACCGATTGCAAGTAGCATAGACCTAAGAAGTCCGAGTATCGAACACAAGGACACGTGAAAACGTCTATGATTACTAAACCCTAGACAAGACCTTCCTAAGAATAATATTTTTTTATTTTATTTTTAATAATTAAAACTACTTGACCTAAATTACTTTGACTAAATTGATTAACTGGACTAACAGAACTGACAGACAAAACTTTCCTAAATTGGAGACTTAACTGACTGTGACTGACAATGGAGAAAACGTCTACCTAGGTGAGAATCAAATTGACGGTTAAACAAACAAATGGATTGAATGATCTCACGACACCGGTATCGAAAGATGACACAACTAAGGTTCTCTCAAGCTAGCTAGATTACCTCTCGGTCTCACTAACAAACCCGAACTTACACTTAATTGATTTTAAAAATAAACCGGAAAACAATTGATAAGGTGTTCAAATGTTGGCTTTCCTCTCGGACTCACCAACACTCGACCCTAATGGAAATGAATACTACACAACCAAGAATAGAGGAACAATTTAGTTTAACGGAAATTGGACCAACTAATCGCTCACAAACCCAAACCCGACATGAACCGAAATCACTCTCGCACAATTCTAATCCTAGCATGCAAAGACTATGAGACGACCTTACTTCTTATCACCTCTCAGTCTCTAAGAAGGTGCTTACCCGCTGATTTTTACCAAAACACAGTCAACAAAACCCTACGGTTGTATCTAACGCAAACAAATTCTAAAAACCAAGTAAAGAATTTGACAAGAAACAATTAATCAAAACAAATTCAACCAATCGAAGCTTGAGGTTATTGAGATAATATTAATAAATTTCCAGCAATTAAACACAACCTAATTCATTATTAAACCAAACTTTACAATAGTAATTCACGTCATTTGATCAAACAATCCAATATAACTCATCAATACCCAACAATTATCATCAAACCTAGGTAGAACTAACAAGATTCGCCAAGCATATTATTTGGACAGCATCAAATACTCAATAAAGCAATCATATTACTCATTAAAATCATATGTAAACTCATTCAAGAATCAAATATAATCAAGCACAACTCAATATTTAATTCAATTGCAAAATAAACCAATTATATGACCAAAAACAAAGTAAATATGAAACCTAAATCAAACCAAAGTATACGTGGATGTAGTATGATATTGGTTGTCCTTGGAAGCTTAACACACTTGAAAAACATTGTACTCTTGGCTGCAAACTTTTCTTCTTTCTTCTCCTTAGCTGCGATCCGAAATCTTCACAAACTGGGGGTTTAATATTTTTTTCTTCTCTTGTTCCTATTCTGGCCAATGGAATATTATCAACCACTGATCGGACTAGCTGCCAACACCCCCAATATTATTTTCTTCCTTTCTTTCTTTGCTGCCTACATGCGATCGGTAGTTTTAAAGGCCAACAAGGGTTTTTATTTTTTTTTTTTTGTGTTATTATATAATCATGCATGCAAGGCTTTACACAAATGGGCTCGGGCCAGACTTTAACTTGGTTCTTCAAAATTGAGCATAAAAGCCTTTTTGTCTTGCAAAAAAACCCGGTTCTTTTTCTCTTTAAAACCCGCAACCTATGAAAGAAATGTAACTTTGTAAGATCATGTCAAAACAAGTTAAAATTATTATTTATTAGATAACTAAACGATTAAAATGATGATAAATGGTGTGGAAAACAAGTTTGTTTTACAACACATTAGTAATGATGGCAAAGGGGGTGCCAAAGGACGTGTTTGACAAACTGACAAGATCCTAAATAAAGGAAATATTTGAAAGAGAGTCTAAGATATATCATGAAGAATTGGAAAGAGCTAGACTCAACCCTCCTAAACCTGTATCTAAAGAAAATGTAAGAGAAATTCTTCGGTCACAACAGGAACTTGACAGTGAGACTATGGAGATGATCAAAATTTTGTCACAGGAAGGAAAGGTTTACATTTCCTTGATAATGAAAAGTCGGAAAGAGATTCGGAGTATATATGAAAATAAAGGGAACTCAAGAAACTCTTATTCTTCTAGACCCTTCACATCAAGAGCCCCTACTTCAAGAGCTCCAGTCCCAACCACATGACCAATTCTTCAAATGGAACAACGTACAGCTAGCAATGTGGACTTACCCAAAGATCTATTTTTTTAATTGGTGTTCATCAAAAGTGGTGCTATAAAGACAATCATCTTCAAGGATAACTTCAGAGACATTAACATGGAACAGTTGACGGTGGCTGAACTGCGCTTATATGACTATCAACATGAAAACCGGTATGCTAGTGCACAATACAATGAACTGTCCAAATACCTCAAAGATCAACAAAGAACTGGATTTCCATTGCATAACAAGAAAAGGAAGTTGGAATATTTAGAAGCTGAGAAGAAGATAAGACAAAATAGATTGAATGAGATCAGATCATTCAATATCTCTTTTGGTAAATCAAAGAAGTTTGGCAACCTGATGTGCTAAATGTAGTTAAATAATTATTAACTAAATTACTCTAATCTACACACTAAGTAATACTCTAGACTCTTTAAAACTCAACTAAACTACTGACAGGCAAGTGAACCGATCGACTCTAGTAAAGCTAAGTAAATCCGGATATCGACACCAAGTAATAATCTAGACTCTTTAAAACTCGACTAAACTACTGACCAGCAAGTGAGATGCTCGACTCTAGTAAAGCTAGGTAAGTGCGGAAATCGAACCCACGAGACTCTTTAAATTAAGTAAATTAACTAATTAGACTTGTCAAATTGGCACAACTATTTATATTTTTATTTGCTTAAAGGGGATTTTAAGTTACAAATATTACACTAATAAAATAAACTATTTTAGAAAGACAAGTAAACGAAACACAAGACATTTAATTTGACTGATCAGATAATGAAGAAAATCACCTAGGCTTGAATGCCCTAAGTTGCAGTTATCAATTAATTGGAAAATACTTGTTATTAAACTGGGATCGTAAAATAGACACTCTAAAGAAAACCCGGACAGGACCCCTGACCCTTCTCAAGAAGACACCTATGGGTTTCTAATAAGTTTTAAGGCACACTAGTTTATATATTAAACTCCCTTACAGTTATTTAATTAGTTATGAACGAGTACCTTTATAACAAAATCCTACCTTATAGCGCGGAAATCGATGGTAATTTAATAAATTAAATGAATCGCTAGACAACGTTAATTAATCAAACATAGACGGACTCCTTATAAAGAACAAAATCTAGCAATCTTAATCAACAAAGATCTAACAATAACTTATCACGTTACATCTTTTTAGGTTAGCAGTACACTTTTATTTGTTTGACTAATAATGTTATTCCTATGATATTATTGCAATTTCAATCATAAATTAGTCATGAACCCATAGTAAATGACCTAACAAAATCCTATTATATGACAGACAATCACCAAGGATAATGCGGAACAATAATATTTATCAAACAAATCCAAGCACACATATGCATCAATTAAATAAAATCAAAATGTTTACTGATTCATAAAACCATAACGAAAAGAAAATCCCAATCAAAATCAAACATTAACGAATGTTCATCATAAGCCTAGGCAGTCTATAATGTAGCCTAGCATCTTAAAATCAAACAAAATAGTAATAAAAGAAATCATGGTGAAAATAATAGAAATGAAATATTAGAGGCGACAAACCCGTAGTATTCGATCTTGAACTAAAGCACTTTACCGGGTGATTACTTGCCTTCAAAACCGCCAAATATTGCAATCCTAAGCTCTAAGAAACTCCAAATTCGTCGGGTGGTCAAAGGATATTTTCCAGGTTAAGGTTAGGGTGTATATATAGTGAACTGGGCCCAAAACATGTCCAAATTACGAAACTTTCTGGATTTTTGGGCTCTAGGCGCCGCGCGACCAGGTTTGGCCAGCGGCGTACTCCAAAGAGGGGGCCGGTCTGACCGGCTGGTATGACTGGTTCTTCTTTTGGCTCCTTTCATGATGCATTCTGACTTCTCATTTAGGCTTATTTTGACTCATTTTTCGGCCTTTTCAACAACGATCATCTTCGGAGCCTACAAAACACAATTATGTTAGTAGTGTACAAAATTTAACTAAAAACGAACAAAACTAATAAAATATTCTATAAAATATACAAGATAAATATATATATATATATATATATATATACATATCATTATTCCAAATATCCTCACACTTACTCTTTTTTCATCCCTGAAAAAGTCTAATGCAATGGAATCAAAATCTGCGATCAGAGAAACGCAAAATCTGGAATCAAATACGATCAGAAAAACGCAAAAAGTCTAATGCAATGAAAAAGTCTTAAAAGCATATAGATTATTTTAAAGCTCAGAGAAACACTAAAACTGTGATCACCGTTATTGTTGTCCACTTAAACTCATGCATTGATCTTCACTGTAACAAGTAAGATCCAAAAATTTCTTTATATATATAACTCAGTGGTTTCCACAGTTAACACCCATTTATTTTCAGTTTTTACCGGACCAGATCACCCCAACTTGGCTTAAACCTCAAATTTAGCAGATTTAAGATTTTGTTGCTCTTTTTTGCATGAATAGTTAAGACGATCAAGAGTATCATTTATCCACATAAATTTAAGCATCAAAGTTTACCAAAGCAGCCATTATAATTAGTTAATTAGCTTGTGTTTCCCACAACATGACATACCCCCGCTCTCAAGCAATACCCCGAACCCATCACCATAGTGGTTTGTTTCTTAATGGTAATGAGACGAGAGCAAGGGGACCCCACATGGCTAACAACATGGATGATCAAGTTATTAGTGTATTTGTACTTTAAGTACGTAATGATAAAGTTTAATAACTTATGTTTGGCAGAAAACTGCGGGTTTTCTCTTTTTTAGCTTTTTAATATTCACAAATCCACTTAGGAAATGTGAATACCTAGATGATAAACCGCATACAGACCCATAGTCTCATGATCCGAGGCATCCCATCAATACAAGATTTAAGATTATAAAACCATACACCAATGAAGTGTCAAAAACTAAAACTAAATAGTTTAAGATTTATATCACCGGCTACTTGGCATACTCTAATGTTAAGCCTACCCAAGCATCATATGATAAGGTATTCAAATTTAAAATTCATAATATTTTCACATTCATACCAAAAATTGAGGCTTGAGTATAGCCCAGCCTTACATTACTTATTTTCCACGGACAAAACGCATCACCCACTAAAGATGTTACAAAGCAGGATGTTACAAGTTCTTGGTGGTGGTTAGAGAGTGGTAAGTTTTAGTGAGATTATTCGATCGATATGTAGCTTAAGAGATATTCGGAGATGAAGGTGAAAGAAATTTGTGGTTGGTGTGAACGATTTTCAATACAAGAAATGAGGGGTTGAAGATGGTGTTTAAATTAGGGAAGATGGTCGATGATGACATGATGTTAATGGAAGGGTGGCCCAACATATCGTATCAATACAAGAAATGAGGGGTTGAAGATGGTGTTTAAATTAGGGAAGATGGTCGATGATGACATGATGTTAATGGAAGGGTGGGCCCAACATATCGTATCAGTCAAAATAAGTAGTAGTAGCAGTAGTAGTAACAGTAGCAGTAGCAGTAGCAGTAGCAGCAGCAGCAGCAATAATAATAATAATAAAAGAAACATGTAAAAAAGACAACCTCGATGGTTTATATGAAAAAAATTAAACTTTTTGGATGAAAATCGAATTATTAATCAAACTTTAGAGACGATGGTAGCACTTTAATGATTACTAGGTTATTAACCCATGTACGAGACGGGTGGAAATATTTAAATTTTCGAACAAACACATGTCATTTAAAAGGACAACATAAGCTGTTATATGTTATTCGGGACGATAACATACTTTAAGTTGTAAATAATATGGGTACAAAAATCAATGATTGTGAAATACAAAGATAAACCCAAAAAACATTCAAAATACAATATTTGAAAACATAATCAAAAGTTGAAAATGTAAAATTCATAAGCTACTAAAAAGACTTTCTTATAAACCATATTTATTCTTTATTTGTAACTTTGTCTTCCTTGTTTAATATAAAAATTTTAACACCACTTTTCGCTCTTGATAAAGCTACATAGAGTTGTCTATGTGTAAACACCGGGTCTCTGAGATATATGTCAACTCTTGCTACAGATTGACCTTAACTTTTGTTAATGGTCATTGCAAAACAGAATACAACTGGAAAAAACTACATTCTCTTCAATTTAAACTAAAGTTTCTTATCTGAAGGTGTTAGACCACAATGAATTATATAAGTGCGATAACTAGTATTGGTACTTAACAAACTTTTACTACAACAAAACGCCTACCCAAATTAATTACTCGCAATCTAGTTCCATCACACAAACCGTTCTTCTTATCCATATTCCATAGAAACACATTATTGGCACACCGACTTATAGAACCAATCTATGAATGAAAATAATTTTGGTATTTTTGATTTAATTTAGTATAATGTGTTTATGAAAATTTTAGTTCAAATTAAAATAAATAAAAATAATTGGTATGATTATACTTATAAACCAAAAAACTGATTTTTTATATGGACCACAACTAAATTTGTGAATTTTGTTGCAAAGTATGGAAACAATATAAATTGAGTTAACCAAATATAAGTAAAAAAATAACGGAGAAATATATTTGCGCCGCTAGTTAACATAAATTGATTCGTATACGAATCTTAATTAAAACATAAATTTTAATTGGTTTTAAGAAAATAAAATAATATTGGATAACTGAAAATTATGTTTCGCGTTAATTCTAAAAAAGGAAAATAGAAAATAGAAATGTGTAAGCATACATTCAATGTTATTAAAAATTTGTTTATCAAAAAGGTATAATGTAGTTAATAATAAATATATTAAAATCGTTTATAATTTTCTGTTACAAGTGCCTAATTTTTATTTAATAACATATTAATTTTTATTTACTATATTTTAGTTAATAAAAATATATATTTTAATACAATTTAGTGTATTAACGTGTTTAAAATAAAATGTTACCATTAAAAATGCTAGTAAGTTATTCTCTTGGCGTTGAAGCTGCACGGTTACAAAAAAAATGCATTCTTAAAAAAAATTGAAGGGTAACTAAAAAATATTAAAATGACTAACCGTTTGAATTACTTCTCGTATTAGAAGACGTTGATTGACCATAAAATACGTTTTCTTTAATTTTGAAGACATCTATAATAGAATATAATATGGTTAGTATATGAAAAATATGATCAACATAAATATAAAACCAGAATTTTATAGAGCATGATGTTTCAATTTTGCTGACTTAATGAAGAATTTTATTGCATAAAACAGAAAATTAGAAAACCGAAAAACCAAGTACTGTTAACTTTAGTGACAATTGTAGATTATTTATATTTGATGTTCACAGAGATATTAAAGACATGAAAATTAGAAAAATATTACACAAGAAACAACAATAACACAACTTACTCAACTGGATAAAAAGACTATTGGCTAACTTGAATCGACATAGATGATCATAAATTCATTTATGTAAAAGTAACCAACCCACCAATATATTTCTACAATACTAGCCCATGTTACACATGGGTTGAAAACATAAAAATAACCATATTAATATTGACAACCATAAAATTTCATAATTAATATATTAAACGAACACAAATATTTAACATAAGTTTGTAACCAAAATATTAAACATTTAGATTGTGTATATAAAAAGTTAATACTTACACAAACTTACTATACACCTAAATTAAAAAAACCAAAAGAAGACATGAACATGTTATACTCACATTAACCCACCATCAACTTCTTCGACATTTCACAAAAAAAAAGTCATTTTGCTTCACAGTATAAAAAACAAAATAAATCATAGCAACCTGAGTAAATATACAACTAAAGTTTTAAGGTAATATGAGTTTCATTTAAACATTAATAAATAAGTAAATGTATATTTTATTATAAATTATTTTTTAATTAAACTTTTGTTTTATTTCGATTCAAATACCTTTTAGTAAAATGTATTAAGTTAAATTGAACTAATAAAGTTTTATTCTACTAATTTCATTAACTAAGTATAATTAAAATAATATAAAGATAATTGTCACACCCCATTCACGGGCCTAGGAGCGTGACAACATAGTTGGTACCACATTTATAAATAAATCAGAGTTATGAGATAAAGTGGAAGACTTATAAAACATGTGGATTTTAAAATATAATATTTACATTACAAAAGACGGGAATATAAAGTATTCGTTTTAAGTTTACAAAAATATTACTTGTTTAATTACAAACCACCATGTTATATTTTTAATTTTAACAAAAGATCCGAGCCATCGGATATCTTGAGCACTTCGTCTTCTCAAGCTCTAATCTTGATTACCTGCAAAATGTTTAGAAATACGTCAGCAACGAATGCTGGTGAATATGCTGACGCAAAATATTTTCTTTTACTTAATCACCCCTCGAGACCACGTAAGTCTCGGTCCATCTTGGCTTAGGAATAATCAAGTTACAATAAATACCCCAGCAAACACCCCAGCGTTCGGCTTAGTTAAGTACCTATTAGTATACACATGGTCATTACTCTCTGCATGCGAGCGTCACTATAACCAAGTGTGGTGTGATGTGCCCACCGCATTTTACCACATATGTAAGGATTCAGACAAACGTGTACAATAGCCTGAGGGCGAGTGCTTATAATTTTCATTTATAATGTTTTAGAGACACTTAGTCTCACGTAAATCTTTTTCATATAACACGTTTGACTCATTTTAAAACAAGTTTGTAAAGTTGGGGCGTATTCACCTTTTTTATTTGGATCGGCTTCAAACATCGTCCGAGGGTGGGTCTTCTCCATTGCTATCTCGCACCTATAGTACGAGTATAACCTTTTTTAGTCGGATATACAATCCGGCTTAAGACCTTTATTCTTGTTTATAATCGTCACCTCGATTATATATTCTTTACTTTAAAACCTTTAGTTAAAAGTATTTTCATCTTTTTAAACCGTTAGTTTAAAAATATATTTCTTTCTTTTATAAGATAACCTATAGTTAATCTTATTTTCTTTAAAACCCTACGTTTCTTCTTCTTTAAGAAACGTATATCAATTTTTTTCTTTATTATTTAAGAATAGTTATTATTACTTAAATAATAATTCATAACAAAGATTTATAATCACACATATATGTATATATGTATTTATTCATATTTCTTTCTTTTCTTTTCTTTGTTATATTTTCTTTTATTTATCGAGGTATCGAGTATTTCCTCGACTTTGGATTTTAAGCCTTATCATTATTTTATTATTATTTTATTCGGGCATTATGCCTACCTTTATAGGCTTATCAAACCCTATTCAAACGAGCAGCACTTCGTCGCCGCTTATATTCTTTATCTTCTTGATCAACACTCCACCTTGGCACGCTTATCGAGGCACACCAATACTCCTTCACACTTTGGCACGCTTTACAAGATAAGTCGTCGGGATATCAAAATGGCAACACCTTCTTCTTTGGTACGTCGTCGGGATGTGGCACGACTATCGAGGTATGGGTACGAGAATCGAGGAATCGAGGGCACGAATTTCGAGGTGGATCAAGGGTATGATTAACGGGTTCTAGAGAGATGTTAGAGAGAGAATGTATGTGTAATTTGAGTATGAAGAGTGAGAGGGCCGTGGCTTTCTATTTATAGGCAAATCAGTAGGCCCTTCGCGATACGCGATAGCCCTTTGGCTAGCATGTCGCGTATCGCGACGTAGCCGTGCACCGTCACCATATAGATCTGCCACGTGGCGGACGTGCTGCCATGTGGTGACACGTGGCGGACGTTGTGCCATGTGTTTGGTGTGTCAGACAACCCATCGCGATACGCGATGGGTTCTCTTCTGATCCATCGCGTATCGCGATGGGTCAGGGACCAGAATTTTCATTTTAACCTTAGGGTTTAGAACTTGGCATTTATGGTCCTTTAACTTTAGAAACTTGATATTTTTAACTCGAAATTTTCATGATGTTACATCCTCCCTACCTTGAAATAAGTGGGGGTATTTCTTTTTCATCTCGGACTCGAGTTCCCATGTATATTCAGGGCCTCTTCGTGAGTCCCGCTTTACTTTCACGATTTTCAATGTTCGTCTTTTCAATTTCTTTGTTTTTGAATCTTCAATTTGAATTTGACATTCTACAAATTTTAAGTTTTCATTAATTTCGACGTCTTCTAATGGCATAGCTAAAGATTCGTCGGTTAAGCATTTACGCAGATTTGAGACTTGGAATACATCGTGTATCCCTTGCATTTCCTCGGGTAGTCGCAAGTGGTATGCAACAGTACCAATTCGTTCAAGTACCTCGAAGGGTCCAACAAATCAAGGACTTGAATTTCCTTTCTTTCCGAAGCGAACTACGCCTTTCCATGGCGAGACTTTCAAAAGAACTTTGTCACCAACATTGAATTCTAAGGGCTTACGACATACATCGGCGTAACTATTTTGGCGATCACGTGTCGTCTTAAGTCGTTCTCGGAATTGTAGAACTTTTTCAGTGGTTTCTTGGACTATCTCGGGTCCAGACAATTGATTATCTCCGGTTTCAGACCAGCACACAGGCGTTCTACATTTTCGACCATACAATGCCTCGAATGGTGCGGCTTGAATACTCGTGTGATAGCTATTGTTATACGAGAATTCCTTTAGGGGTAAGTGGTCATCCCAACTTCCACCTAAGTCTATCACACAAGCGCGGAGCATATCTTCCAACGTTTGAATTGTCCTTTCACTTTGCTCATCGGTTTCCGGATGATAGGCGGTGCTAAGGTTTTATTTTATACCTAACACTTGTTGGAAGCTTTTCCAAAGTAAGACGTAAAACGGCTGTCTCGATCAGAAATTATAGATAATGGTACTACATGCAAAGCAACGATGTTCTTCACATAGATACGCGCTAGTTTATCCATTGAATACGACTCATTGATGGGTATAAAATGTGCAGACTTTGTTAATCAATCTATGATAACCCATATTGCGTTATGTTGTCGAGTCGTTTTTGGGAGTTTTGTGATGAAATCCATGGTTATTAGCTCCCATTTCCAAATAGGAAGTTCGGGTTGCTGTAGCAATCCCGAACGCTTTTGGTGTTCAGCCTTGACTTTCAAACAAGTTAAACATTTTGCCACATGCAAAGCGATGTCCTTTTTCATCCCATTCCACCAGTAGTTAGGTTTGAGATTTTGGTACATTTTATCACTACCATGGTGCATCATGTATTTGGACTTATGAACTTCGTTCAAAATTTTCTCACGCATATCTCCAACGATTGGTACCCAAATTGGTTTTCCCATTCGAAGGATGCCATCGTCACCTTAGACTAGCGAGTCGATGGTGTCGTTACATTTTTCGTCAGAAATCTTATTTTCATTGATCGCTTGAAGTTGAGTGGATTTGATTTGTTAGATGAGATCAATTTGGAGTTCTAATCTTAACGCTCGGACTCTTTTTGTCTTTTCATGTTCCTTACGACTTAGAGCATCGACACAACGTTGGCCTTTCCTTCATGATAGACGATTTCATAGTCATAGTCATTTAGTGTTTCCATCCAACGCCTTTGACACATGTTAAGCTCTTTTTGCTCGAATATGTGTTTCAAACTTCTATGATCGGTATACACGATAAATTTTACTCCATAAAGATAGTGCCTCCATATCTTTAATGCAAAGATTAGCGCCTAGCTCTAGATCGTGAGTTGTGCAGTTCTTTTCACGCACCTTGAGCTAACGAGAGGCATAGGCGATCACTTTCTTGTGTTGCATTAGTACGCATCCTAATCCGGAATGAGACGCGTCACAAAAGACAACGAAATCCTCAGTACCTTCTGGCAAAGCCAGTATAGGTGCTTGGGTGAGTTTTTGTTTAAGTATATCGAACGCTTCTTGTTGTTTAGTTCCCCATTCATACTTGATGTTTTTGCTTGTCAAAGAAGTTAGAGGAACAGCGATTCGGGAGAATTTTTCAATGAACCTTCGATAGTAGCCGGCCAAACCTAAGAAACTACGGATCTCGGTCGGCGACTTTGGGATCTCCCACTTAGATATAGCTTCAATCTTAGCGGGATCAACTTGAATACCGTTTACATTTATGATGTGTCCAAGGAATTGTACTTCTGGAAGCCAAAATTCGCATTTCGTGAACTTGGAGTATAATTTCTCAGTTCTTAGTATTTCAAGTAAGGTTCGAAGGTGATTCTCATGATCGTCCTTAGACTTAGAGTAAATAAGTATGTCGTCGATGAATACGATAACAAATTTATCCAAGTTAGGCTTGCAAATTCGGTTCATCATGTCCATGAATGCGGCTGGGGCATTAGTAAGTCCAAACGGCATGACCGTGAACTCATAATGTTCATACCTTGTTCGGAATGCAGTTTTCGGAATGTCATCGGATTGAACTTTGAGTTGGTGATAGCCGGAACGAAGATCGATTTTAGAAAAATAGCTTGCACCTTGGAGTTGGCCAAAGAGATCGTTGATTCGAGGGAGTGGATAACGATTCTTGATGGTTACTTTGTTGAGAGCTCGGTAGTCGATACACATGCGCATTGATCCATCTTTCTTTTGACGAAAAGAATTGGCGCTCCCCACGGCGATGAACTTGGTCGAATGAAACCCTTCTCAAGCAGTTCGTCGAGCTGTTTCTTCAATTCCTTCATTTCGGTTGGAGCTAGACGATATGGAGCTTTAGCGATCGGAGCAGTACCAGGAAGAAGATCGATCCTAAATTATACTTCACGATCGAGAGGGATTCCGGGAAGTTCGTCAGGAAAAACGTCGGAGAATTCGGAAACAATTGGTACATCTTTTATTTCATTGGGTTTAGATTCTTCAGTGACGTAGTTCATGAATGCTAAGCACCCTTGGTTTAACATTTGTTAGCCCTTATCATGGAGATTAGGCTAACTTGGCCAGCGTCTTTATACCCTTCAATTCGAATGGTTCGTTTATCAGGGGCTCGAAGTTTAACAGTCTTGATATTGCAAATGATACGAGCATGGTTGTCGGATAACCAATCCATACCAAGTACAATATCAAAACCAACAAGAGTCATTGGTAGCAGTTTAATTGGCAGAACATAACCGGCTAAAAGAATTTTTCCGTTCTCAAAGGCTTCGGAGATCTTAACTATTTCACCACTAGCGGTCTTGACGCTTAGAGTTTTATTTAGTTTTGTTAAAGGTTCGTTTAATAGACTACAAAAGTTATAATCTATAAAAATCAAATTGTCACCCGAATCAAACAAAACTCTAGCATAAGTTTCGTTGACTAGGAACGTACCGGTAATGGTTTCCGGCATGTCGGCCGCCTTTTTAGTGTCAAGGACGAAGACTCTTGCATTACCTTTCTTGGCTTCATTTTTCTGACCACTTCCACCCGCACCACCAGTCGCGGGTTTGTTCTTGGGACATTTGAAGCTTAGATCACCCATTTCTTTGCAGTTATAACTGGTCATTTTCTTTTTCCAGCAATCGGCCGTTATGTGGTCGGGTCTATGACACGATTCACAGACAGTTGCCGTAGAAGATGGAGTGAAGTGGCATCGACCCCTATGGTATTTCCTGCAAGTCTTACATTGTGGAACATTGGAATTAAAGCTAGACTTGCATTGATCAACACCCTTACCATTGAAGCGGGTGTCTCCTCCTTTCTTTGGGTCGTGGGTTGTTATGACCTTCTTGTCTTCCTCTTTGTTGTGAATCATACCGTTCATCAAGTAACCAGCCAATTCCATCGCGGAGTCGGCGGTTTGTGGCAAGCTTGACCTCACCATGTCGCTGATTTCCCGCGGCAATCCCCATACATATCGAGTGACTCTGCTGGACTCAGGGTTAACCAGCTGGGAAACGAGTCAAAATTACTCGTGGAATTTGGTATTATATTCACGGAGATTTGTTCCTATGATCTTATTGTTGAGAAATTTGGTTTGGATTTGATCGGTTTCGTGCATCAGGCAGAATTTGGCCATTAACAACTCCATAAATGCTTCCTGTGAAAGATTGTACATCACATCTCTTCCTCTACTCAAGATTAACGTGTTCCACCATTCTAGAACTTCGCCCTTGAACATTTGGGTAGAATATTGTATCTTTTCTTGATCGAAGCACTTTCTTATTATTACGATTGACTCCATTTCCTCGAGCCATATAACGGTTGCAATGGCGCCTTTGTCGCCATAAAATTCTTTTTGTTCGAAATACTTAAAGTCTTTGAACAAGCAACCACTTATCTTTAGTTTCTTAAATTCATGTCTAAATCCACCATCAACATTGGACTCATGAACACTTTCTTCTATATGGGATGGCTTAGGTCGAGATTTAATGGATTTCGGGAGATTTCAACGGAATGAGCATGTTTTGATTGCCTATATTGGGATCTAGCTTCAGATCGACCCTAACGGCTTCTTTGATCATTCGTTGGATTTGGTTCATGTATTTTTCGGGAATGTTTTCTTCTTGTTCTTTCTCGGGGTCTTTCCCCTTTTCTTTTATCAGCTTCTTTTGGGAAGCTTCAACATTGTTACTTTGTTGAGACATTTATCTTTTCTTTCTTGTTTTCTTTTTAACTGAAATTTAATAAATTTTTTTTCTTAAAACACGCATTTTATTTATTTCACATATATATATCGTAAAATGATATATATTTTTTTACAAGACTTATATATATATATATATATATATATATATATCGTTTACTCGATATCCTTATTTTTACAAGTACTTATTACACATAGCAACGAAGTTACATTATCACAACAACTTCTACATCTTCAACTCTTTACAACACATCTTTGTCACCATCACTTCAATCCTTGATAAACTTCTTCCCTAATTTGGTCATCTTATTACACATGTGCAGAAGTTTTTCTCCCATCTTCTTCTTCTTCTTTCCATCAACAGCAATCTTCTTCCTTAGGTCATCTGTTTCATGCAAGGCTCGGTCTAAATGCTCTTCTTGTGATTGAGAAAGTTCGTTTGAATACCCATACTTTGGTGGCGTATCTCGGTATCCCATCATCACTGTGTCATAATGGTTCTTCGGGTCCAGGTATGGCGACGCGGTCACATCAGATAGGTAGTTGAAGAAGATTTCGGTCGCTTCATTTTGCTCGCTTATTGGCGAGGAAAGCGTATGATGGATGAGGATTTGGCGGTAGGTATTTCGGAACCTCTGATGGATAGTACGGCGGGATCTCCGATGGTTGATATGTTGGCAGGATGTGTGGTATGTCGGTATATTGGTCGGGTGATACATCGGTATGCTTGGTGGGTGATAACTTGAGTGTCTTGGGGGATCTCTTCTTTGTATTGGCGGACTATCAGGTAGGTTGATTGGACATTGTTCAATTCCGGGGAAGTATATTGGCTTGGTTTGGTCAACGGTCACATCTTGGTTGAAAAACACCTCATAGTAATCTTCATTCATGTTATCTTTTGGTAGTGGTTCGTGGATTCCAGCCTTCTTTGCTCTTTGTACATAGCTTTTCATCATCTTGTTAAAAGACATCTAATGTGTTGGGTGGTTTAGAGTGAGGAGGGAAATAAAAGGTTACCAGCCTATCTTATCCCTATTCAAATAGACAAGTAATAGAAAATATTATTCCTATGTTTGGATCGAAGCTTAGGTATTATCTTGTAATACATAATTCGCTAAGATCGATTGCTCTGATACCAACCTAGTCACACCCCATTCTCGGGCCTAGGAGCGTGACAACATAGTTGGTAACACATTTGTAAATAAATCAGAGTTACAGGTTAAAGCGTAAGACTTATAAAACATGTGGATTTTAAAATATAATATTTACATTACAAAAGACGGGAATATAAAATACCCGTTTTAAGTTTACAAAAATATTACTTGTTTAATTACAAACCACCATTTTATATTTTTAATTTTAACAAAATATCTGAGCCATCGGATATCTTGAGCACTTCGTCTTCTCAAGCTCTAATCTTGATTACCTGCAAAATGTTTAGAAAATACGTCAGCAACGAATGCTGGTGAATATGCTGACGCAAAATATTTTCTTATACTTAATCACCCCTCGAGACCACGTAAGTCTCGGCCCATCTTGGATTAGGAATAATCAGGTTAAAACAACAATTATAAATTCAAGTCTCTACACTAAATACCTCAGCAAACACCGCAGCGTTCGACTTAATTAAGTACCTATTAGTATACACATGGTCATTACTCCCCGCAGGCGAGTGTCACTATAACCTAGTGTGGTGCGATGTGCCCACCACATTTTACCACATATGTAAGGATCCAGACACACGTATACAATAGCCTGAGGGCAAGTGCTTATACTTTTCATTTATAATGTTTTAGAGACACTTAGTCTCACGTAAATCTTTTTCATATAACACGTTTGACTCATTTTAAAACAAGTTTGTAAAGTTGGGGCGTATTCACCTTTTTGATTTGGATTGGCTTCAAACACCATCCGAGGGTCTTTCCCGTCGCTATCTCGCACCTATAGTACAAGTATAACCTTTTGTTAGTCGGATATACAATCCGACTTAAGACCTTTAGTCTTGTTTATAATTGTTACCTCGATTATGTATTCTTTACGTTAAAACCTTTAGTTAAAAAGTATTTTCTTTCTTTTTAAACCTTTAGTTTAAAAATATATTTCTTTCTTTCTTTTATAAGATAAGCTATAGTTAATCTTATTTTCTTTAAAACCCTACGTTTCTTCTTCTTTAAGAAACGTATATCTTTCTTTTCTTTATTATTTAAGAATAATTATTATTACTTAAATAATAATTCATAACAAAGATTTATAATCACACATATATGTATATATGTAGTTATTCATATTTCATTCTTTTCTGTCACACCCCATCCAGGATGGGGCACTTACAGTGACCAGTCGGCACAGACTTACAGCAGAAACGTAATCTTATATAAAAAGTACTAAAATATCTGTTACATGTCTTACTATTACACATACTACAAAACGCAACTATAATAGAACAAAATGTCAAAACTATTTCAACACTTAGCAGCTAACTCCATGCCCTTATTTATCAACATGAAAAACATGCTCGGATAAAAATACGTCAGCACACAGCTGGTGAGTCACATAAACTGGCATATTTAATAACCTGATACTAAAAAAAATTTATTGATCAAGTATGAGCTCATTGCATATCATGCCATAATTATAACCCGCCCGCTTCACGTTAAAGCCAGGTTAGCATTATATATTCACACATACAGACTTTACGTATGTCTACTGTTGTATTAAGTGCATGTCCCCTCGGGAAAATATAACGATCATTATAATATATATATAACACCTTGGGTGTCACACCATATGTGTCATGCAAATACAAGATCAATCACAGTCCAAACAGTTTTATGAGCATGTATCAGAGTTTTGAAAATAGTTTAAGTAACTTACTTGAACAAGCTTTCTTCAACTACTCTGGCTTATCCCACTTTGACTGAAATCTATAATTTAATAAACTAGGTTACTAATTTATATTATATAAATTAATATTCTAATAGTCATAGGCCCTTCACATAACAACTGTCATTATCGTGCACAACCATTCAAGTTCAGACATATTATGGTTCAACAACCATACCCGATCATTTTAGTTTATCAAAACCATTCATGGTCAAAGTAGTCATACCAGGCCCCTGATCAAGTGGTGCACATACTAGACATGTTATGATAAGGTCATACACTCTACTCTACTAGGTCGTTACCCTCAATTCTCCATATTATTTACTATTAAAATATTGAAGTTTATCATATCTACCCGTATGCTTCACTCCATGTTTCCTAAATTATGTCTATTAAAATAATAGTTAAATATTTATTTTAAACTAAAACTAATTAGTCAATTAATTAATTAAACTATTAAAGAAAAGAGAAAATGAATTACCTTACTAGTGTTCTTCTGAGTATGTTAAAATGATTGTGAATATGCAAACGAGAGGGGTCATAATATATAGTAATAATTAGACCGACTCGCACAATTCGGTTTATAAATTAACAATTATAAATCTCTATTATGAAGTTTATCACCTCACAAGATCACACGTGCACTTTAGTCAAACTTTGATAACATAATATTATTATTATTTTTATTATCATAATTATTATTATAAACTTCCATAATGTGCACACCAACGCTCAGTAACATTTTCGTAAATTATTATTTTGTTATTGTTATATTATTATTAGTAGTAAGTATATATATTGTTATTAGATGGTGTACTTCGTAATACAAATTGTCTGTTTTGAAACATCATCTCTCTAATAGTCATTTTATCCCTTTACTTACATATGATAATAATTTTCGATAAATGCTTAAAGATTCCAGATCACAAACAACCATTTATTTGATACTTACTCCTTTATCGATATTTAAAACATACGCTTTATATATTTATTTTCTAACCATAAATGAAGATGTTACATTTTCTTTTCCTTTTTATATTTTCTTTTATTTGTCGAGTTATCGAGTATTTCCTCGACTTTGAGTTTTAAGCCTTATCATTATTTTATTATTATTTAATTCAGGCATGCCTACCTTTATTGGCTTATTAAACCCTATTCAAACGAGCAGCACTTCGTCGCCGCTTGGACTTCCTTATCTTCTTGATCAACACTCCATCTTGGCACGCTTATCGAGGCACGCCAATACTCCTCCACACTTTGGCACGCTTTACGAGATAAGTCGTCGGGATATCAAAATGGCAACACCTTCTTTGGTACGTCGTCAGGATGTGGCACGAATATCGAGGTATGGGCATGAGAATCGAGGAATCGATGGCACGAATTTCGAGGTGGATCAATGGTAATATTATCGGGTTCTACAGAGATGTTAGAGAGAGAAATGTATGTGTAATTTGAGTGTGAAGAGTGAGAGGGCCGTGGCCTTCTATTTATAGGCAAATCAGTAGGCCCATCGCGATACGTGATGGCCCTTTGGCAAGCCCGTCGCGTATCGAGACGTAGCCATGCACGTCACCATATAGATCTGTCATGTGGCGGACGTGCTGCCACGTGGCGGACGTTGTGCCACGTGTAGACAACGCATCGCGATACGCAATGGGTTCTCTTCTGATCCATCGTGTATCGCGATGGATCAGGGGACCATAATTTTCATTCTTAACCTTAGGGTTTAGAACTTGGCAATTATGGTCCTTTAACTTTAGAAACTTGCTATTTTCAACTCGAAATTTTCATGATGTTACAATAATTAAAATGAAACCGGTTAATTTTAATTTTATTACATAAAAGTCATTCCCTAATTAAAGTTTTATTAAAGTGACTGCAATCTGTAGTAAATTATGTTTCAAACTCTTTAACATCATTACTTTATTTAAAATTAATTTCATTATATAACTCTATTTTCAATGTAACCAATAATCTTGACATTTATGCATAATTAAAAATTGTTCAAATATTAAAGATGGAAACTTTGTTGAGATTGGAGACTAATAATTACTACAAAAGAGTTGTCAAATTCGATTCTTAAAACAGTAATGAATAAATGTATAAATGATTGGAATGTATTATTAAAATCAAAGATGATGATTATTTAGCATAATTAATCCATTATAGTGAATATCTAAGATATATTGTCAGTTTTGGTCTAAATTTGAATATTAAAATTGAACATTCATTGTGTTAGTTTCGGTTTAAGTTTGAATATTAAAATTATTGGTTTTAGCTAAAAATTAGTTTATAGATGATTTAAATATCTTAGTATGTGAATTAATTGTGGTTTATTGATTAATTTAATTAATTTTTGAATTATTTAATTGTTAAGAAAAATCATAGAAATAATTGTTATATATAGAAACAATAGAGTTTGTTTAATAAAAATATGTGAAGTGTACACAAACTTAATTGTTTTAATAGTATATAGATATAGAGAAACATGATTGAATACATTATATTATTAACATGAAAACAGTGAGAAGCAATTTGCTGTAATCAATAGGTTTATTTTTATAGATGTTTTCTGATATTTTTTGTTCGTATTTGATAATTTCCAATTATGAGTTGTTATAAGTATTTGCTGACTATATTTTGTTGTTATTATTAGATTCTTTTTCGTTTGCTGTTATAAGTTTTTGCTGGTGTATGTTATTATTATTTTGTTCTTGATTTTGATTATTTTGTTGTAATTTTTAGGTTTTTTTCTTTGTTATTATAAATCATTATTTATGTAGATTGGTATTGTAGTTGGTATTGTTTCTTACATTCTTTTTTTTTTGTTATAAATTAGTATCATTTCTTAGGTTAAGATTAAAATGTAAATGATATTAGAATAAAAATAAAAGAAATCAAATAATATGGTTTCTACTTTCCGTATATAAAATCGTCCACATGATTACTACACAGACGATAACGTAGACAATCACAAAGCAATCTGCAATCTATCTTCTTATCCACATGAACACACACCCATTCCTCCAAAAACCTCAACAAATTCCTCAATAATAATCATGGCGGGATTGATTGGAGCTTCCACTTGTGCAGCTGCCTTACTCACCAGCTCTCCATCATCCTCTCGTGCTCTGTTTTTCAATCAAAGAAGAAGCTTTTATGGAGGAATTCGAGTTCCAATTAACAAAGGAAGGTCTCGGTTTTCAATCTCAAATGTTGCCACTCAACTCACCCCAGCCCAACAACAGGTATTTATTTATTATTGTTATTATTTCACCTGTCTTCACCAATAGGATCAATAGGCATGTAAACAACACTAACTAACATAGCATAGCATAGCATGCTCGTGTGTGGGTGTTTGTCCGTTTAACTTTAACCAAAAGGAACCCATTTATACTTCTACAGGCTCAAAAGCTGTCAAAGGAAAGTCAACGGCCCGTATATCCATTTGCTGCAATAGTCGGTCAAGACGAGATGAAACTGTGTCTTTTATTAAACGTCATCGACCCCAAAATTGGTGGTGTCATGATAATGGGTGACCGAGGAACTGGTAAATCCACAACTGTTCGATCACTAGTCGACTTGCTTCCTGAGATCACTGTCGTTGCATCTGACCCCTTCAACTCAGACCCGGAAGACCCGGAGTCAATGGGGATGGAAGTAAGAGAAAAGCTACTCAAAGGCCAACAGCTACCGACTGTTAGGACCAAAATCAACATGGTTGACCTCCCGCTAGGGGCCACCGAGGATCGTGTGTGTGGCACAATCGATATCGAAAAAGCGCTCACTGAGGGTGTCAAAGCGTTTGAACCGGGTCTTCTCGCTAAAGCTAATCGAGGGATTTTATATGTCGATGAGGTTAATCTTTTGGATGATCATTTGGTTGATGTGCTTCTCGATTCGGCTGCGTCAGGTTGGAACACGGTTGAGCGAGAAGGTATTTCCATATCCCACCCGGCCCGTTTCATTCTTATCGGGTCGGGAAACCCGGAAGAAGGTGAGCTCAGACCGCAACTGCTCGATAGGTTCGGTATGCACGCGCAAGTGGGTACCGTTCGGGACGCTGAGCTTCGGGTCAAAATTGTCGAAGAGCGGGCCCGGTTTGATAAAAACCCCAAGGATTTTCGTGACACGTATAAAGCGGATCAAGAAAAGCTTCAAGAGCAGATATCTTCTGCCCGCAGTCGGCTTTCTTCGGTGCAGATTGACCACGAGCTTCGGGTGATGATTTCTAAGGTTTGCGCTGAACTAAATGTGGACGGGTTGAGAGGCGATATTGTAACGAATCGGGCTGCGAAAGCTTTGGCAGCTTTGAAGGGGAGAGAAGAAGTGGCACCTGAAGATATTGCTGTTGTGATTCCAAATTGTTTGAGACACAGATTAAGGAAGGATCCTTTGGAGTCGATTGATTCGGGTGTACTCGTTATCGAGAAGTTTAACGAGGTGTTTAGCTGATTGATTCGGGTTGTGTTTCTGGTGTGGCGGTTTACATAAGGTCTATAATGTGATACTTTTGACAAATATAATGTGATACTTTTGACAAATGATTAGATTGGTTTCATGAGAGTGATTTGTTAGTTCAATTTCAATCATGTATCTTTTTGTTCTAAGCTATTTTACACTCGTAAAAGGAGGGGGTCGATTGGGTTAGGTAACGAGCATATCATTTGGTATTAGTCAAAACGGGTACGAGCTACGGATGAACGTTTTCACTGAATACCGGCGCCGTGCCAAACTGATGCCGACCGAAAACAATCGGTTTAGGTAATTGTTGTTTCATGTTATCAATACAGGCACCCTTCGGTTTCAGTATATTTAATTGTATTGCTACTGGAAAAAAATCGATACCATATTTGGTAAATGATTTTTCTCATTTTAAGGATTTTACAGTGCGGTACCGATTTTATCTATAGTTTAGTTTTCATCTATGTCACATCATCCAATCTGCCTCCAAACAAAGAAGCTTCTCATTCACGACAAATGGAATAAAAAAAGAAAAAAAATATCAGTTCAACTTCGTTTTAGACAGTTTGTGAAACACCTAAATGTTGGATTTAATGGTCGGTTCGGGTCAAGTTAACACGACCGACCTGAATGTGACCCGGTATGAGTTACACCGGGGGTAACGAAATTTCAACCCACTTAAACGTTTACGTTAACTGGGCCCGACACACTCATTTGAGAAGATAAGTTGGTGGATTAAGGCTTTGGGTTAACAATTGGACTTAAAGCCCAATGGGGTTTAATTGTTAAACCTTAATACCTTTCCTATAAATAGATAAAGGTTATTCTAATTATGGTAACCTTAAAAACTATCAAACCCTAGCTGCTCCTCATTGCTCTGCCGCCGCCGGCGCAGTTTTCCGGTAGCTCGGTTTTCCGGCGAGCTATTTCCGGCCACCATAATAACCACCACAGCTAGCCACCTTCATATCCAAGTGTTTGTGCTGCTGCTGCCTTTCCGAGCCCCACCACAATCTACTCTAGCCGTGCTGCCGTCTTATTCCGGCCAACCCGATTTTCCGGCGAACCTTTTCAGGCCACCGGACATCCACCACAGCTTGCCGCCATCTCCGCCGGCCCATCTGCTTTCATCCAAGGTGCTGTTGCAGCTGTGTTCTGTGATTGTTGAGTTGCTGTCCAGATCCGATTCCACCCGCCGCCGCCGCCGTTGTTAATCGCCGCCGCCGGAATAGTTGGTTCTTTGATTGTGTCATCTAGCTCACTTCGTTAACCCTCGGTGTCTTCCTGGTTTCGATAACCGAGATATATCGACAAACTAATCTATGGTTGTTTATTATTGTTTAAATCGTACTCGTATAAAGTTGTAATCGGATCCGGGTTTTGGGTGTCGGTTTTTGGTTCGTTTAATCGTTTAACTTTCCGCTGCGTTTTATAGTTCGTTTATACATATATATTACTATTGATTAATATTTATTGAAACGAAAATAATTAACTAAAACGGGTTAAAATTACTTGACCGTTTTCGTTCCGAACCACCGTCGAAACCCAACAGTGGTATCAGAGCCTCGGTTACAACGTACAAGTCGATCCCGGTTCGTTTAAAACCGGATCTACATCTTAAACTTTAAATCGTTTAAAGTTTTGATCTAGATTTATTTTCGGGTGATTTTGATTTGGTCAAAGTTTTGTTTATTTTATTTGACCAAGTCAAAACGACCCGAAATTTTATTTATTTTGAATATGTAAATCCGGCCCCGACCTATGTTTGTTTGGTTGTGTTTGGTGTTTGAGCTTGTTTTGGCCATATGGTTGGTTCAAAAGTTGTAAAAGGTTATTATTTATTTTTCGGTTTTCATTTGGCCATAAAGATGGTTCAAATTTGTAATAGGACAAATTATTCTTAGTTTATAAATTTGTAATTAAGAAGACGCGAAGATAACTGAGGACGAGCTCAAGGACTTCTTGGAGTTAGTGGGAGTTCAGACAAGATAACGGGATGCACGGAGAAGTCCATCCTTGTGGTTGTTTGTGTTGTGAACCCCTTGACCCGATCGGTCTCCCTAATTGGCTCTAGCGAGACCGATTACCTTTTGGCCATAAGGATTTACATATTATTTGCTATTGTGGTTGCTTGGATTGTTTATAATAGGATTATAATATCACCGACCTAATACCAAATAAATTTGAAAATAAACATTTATTAACCAATTATGTTTTGCAAATTAAAAACGTTTTGATTTCCAAAACTAATAACTTAATAGATTTTTTATTAACTTAAAATTGGTTAGTCATATCACGAAAAACTTAGTTTTTAATAGGTTATCTAAAACTAAGTGTCCTGAGAGATGAAAGGGTTCATCTATTCGTCCCGATAATAAATACAGTAAAATTTGACTTTTACTCTATTTGTTAATTTTAAAATTAATCCCAATTTAAAACCAATAGTTTATGTCAATCCTACTACAAGTCACACTTGAAGCATACCGAAAATTTCGAGTGTTTGGAGCTACAGCACCGCACTTGTTTTCTAGCCTATCCCATCAAGGTGAAAGCGCTTCGTTGACACATCTGGCCCTTTCACACGTCACGGTACTAGGACAACTATTACTTTACTCTCCTGTTACGTGCTAAAGCTGTCTGGAGACTTAAAGTTGGCAAAGATGAGGCTAAACGTATCTATACAGACAATCGTTGTCTCTATAGGCCTCATAACCGAGAGTTGTGCTCTATTCATAATTGGCAATCGTTGTCAGTCTGCCTAACCACTTATTAATGTTGTGTGCTACAGCTGCCTTTAATAACTGGAAGCCGGATTCTCATACTCCTAATTAATTAATGTTATTGGGTCATTAATAATAGGACTACAACGTCGAAAATACTAATTAAATTTACTTTTGCTTAATTAATCAGATGTCGTCAAACGAAATCTCACCCTACGCCCTTAAGACTATCGTTGAGAAGGATAAACTGAACGGTACCAACTTCATCGAATGGCACCGCAACTTGAGACTTGTTCTCACCATGGCAAAGCGCCTGTATGTTCTCGATGGACCAGTTCCAACCGAGCCTGAAAACAACACAGCCGCTGCACGAAAAGTTCTTGACAAGCATAAGGATGACTCGGCTGAGGTCTCCTGTATTATGCTAGCCACCATGACTTCTGAGCTTGCTAAAGTCTTGGAAGACTTTGGTGCCTATGAGATGCTTGAGCAACTCAAGGGCATGTTCCAGAAACAAGCCCGTCAAGAACGTTTCGACACCATGAAACAACTCATCAGTTGCAAGATGGCAGAGGGGTCTCCCGTCAGTGCACATGTTCTTAAGATGAAGGGGCACATCGATCAGCTTAAGAAACTTGATTATCCCATGCCCGATGAGATGGCATCTGATTTCATCCTCAACTCTCTCCCCAACTCATACGACCAGTTCGTAATGAATTTCAACATGAATGGTTGGGTGAAGACAGTGCCGGAGCTTCATAACATGCTCAAGACGGCTGAGATGAACATTCCTTCTAGGACCAATCAAGTTCTGATGATTCGATCTGCTGGTGTCAAGAAGCCAAAACCAAAGAATCGGGGTTTTAAGGGAAAAGGCAAGAAGAAAGTTACTGTTGCTGCCAAGGTTGCCACCAACACTAACAAGATTGTTTCAAAGCCAAAGCTGTCCCCCTTTGAGGAGCGCAAGTGCTACAAATGCAACCAAATGGGGCACTGGATGAGAAACTGCCCCGAATACCTTGCTGAGATCAAGAAGAAGAGAGCCAATGGTGAAGGCTCATCTGGAGGTATTTCCATATACGTTATTGAACTTTTCACTGTCTCTAGCAACACATGGGTTTTTGATACCGGATGTGGTTACCACATCGTTAATGTCTTGCAGGAGCCTGAGAAATGGAGGAAACGGAATAAAGGCAGCATGGAACTAATCGTTGGAGATGGGAAGAGAGTACGAGTTCTAGCAACTGGAGTATTTCATTTTACTTGTCCATCTGGCCTAGTTTTTCCTTTAAATAATTGTTTGTATGCTCCTGGCTTGACCAGAAACATCATTTCAGTTTCGTTGTTGTTTGAACAAGGATTTAAGTATGTTCTTAATGGCATGGCTATTTCTGCTTACTTAAATGATATCTTTTATTTTGAGGCTAAACCTCGAAATGGTATTTATGAGATTGATGTTCAACCTGACAATAACGTATATCATCTTTCAAAACGTATCAAGACTAGCACAATGATACTTTTCTATGGCATTGCCGACTTGGCCACATAAGCAAGACAAGAGTTAAAAGACTCCAATCCGAAAGGATTCTTAAATCCACAGGACCGGACTCTTTTGACAATTGTGAGTCTTGCTTAGCTGGCAAACTCGCCAAAGACTCCTTCACTCATAAAAGTGAACGAGCAAGTGATCTGTTAGGACTCATACATACTGATGTATGTGGACCTTTCAGAACCATGACTAGAAACCATGAAAGATACTTCGTTTCTTTTATCGACGATTATAGTCGATACGCTTATGTGTATCTTATGAAACACAAGCACGAAACTTTTGAAAAGTTCAAAGAGTTTCAAAGCGAAGTGGAAAAACAACTTGACAAAACCATTAAGATACTTCGATCAGATCGAGGTGGAGAGTATCTCAGCACAGAGTTCATCACTTATCTAAAAGAGCATGGAATTGTTTCACAGCTCACTCCACCTGGCACACCCCAACTTAATGGCGTGAGCGAGAGGAGAAATCGAACTTTGCTAAACATGGTTCGATCGATGATGTGTAGAACTAACTTGCCTCACTCCTTTTAGGGTTACGCCCTTATGACCGCCGCCCACATTGTTAATCTAGCTCCAACTAAGAAGATAGACAAAACTCCATATGAGATATGGCATAAGGGGAAAGAAGCCCAAATTGTCTTATCTTAGAGTATGGGGATGTGATGCTTATATCACAAGTGAGTCTGATGACAAACTTGATCCTCGCGACGTAAAAGTTATTTCTGTCGGATACTATAACAAAAGCGGTTATTACTTCTTTCATCATGATACAAATATGATTTCTATCAAGAGGAAAGGCCACTTCCTTGAAGAAGAATTTCTTAATCAAGGAACTGGAGATAATATTGTCGATCTTGAAGAGATTCGAGAACCACAAACAACCGCTGAAGAAGTTGGAGCGTCTGATCAACAAGTAGTTTGTGACACCCGGTAATTCCCAATCCCTTAAACTAAGTAATCACCTAATAATTAGGTGATTGTAAATATTAAGCGCGTGCATTTGTTATGTGCGCCCTGCGCGAGCGCGCCATGTTAGTCAGCGCGTGCATTTGTTATGTGCGCCCTGCGCGAGCGCGCCATGTTAGTCAGCGCGTGCATTTGTTATGTGCGCCCTGCGCGAGCGCGCCATGTTAGTCAGCGCGTGCATTTGTTATGTGCGCCCTGCGCGAGCGCACCATGTTAAGAACCAGCGTGAGCATATGTTATATGCGCCATGCGTGAATGTTTTGGCTTTATGTTTTCATGTAACTTAACGTTATGTTGTCTATGGGTTGACCATCCCGCATGATGCTAAGGCGGGTGCATCCTAAATCGTTTATGCGCGTGCGGAAGGGAACTAACCTCCCCGCATGGCGGGAACATTGAGAGCTAGGTTGTCTGAAGCTCCAAGATGGAATTGACTTCAACATGACTGATCACTATGTTGAAATACCAAGACCACCTGGAGAATCTACAAATGAAACTCAATATCCCCAACTGCGAGAAGGTTACGCACCTACCCGCAGCAAAGAAATGTCCTACACGCAGAAAGCTATGCGCACAAAGTGATGCGCACAGAACACTTAGTCTATTCTCCAGACATAAGGAGATTACTCCCGCCCAAAAGGAAACAGTAGCGTGTTTCAGGGATTTTTCCACTTTTTACTGTACACTGACAAAAGTACCTGAAAAAGCACACTGTAACATGAAAAGTCAACTGTCAGCCACCCTATTCTCACCAACCCCAGACCTGCATGTCCTGTCCAAATCAAATCAAGATCTTTTGTTCACTCCTCCACTTTTAAGTAAACAATAAACAATAATAATTTCCATACTTTATCATCATTACACCTAGATATGAAAAGATTTCAATCCCCTAAAGCAAGGGATTGTGTTCCCTTGAGTTTGCCTATAAATATGTAACCTAAATTATCACTCAAAACACACTCCAAAGAACTGCAAACTTGCACTAATCATCTCCTGAGCATCCGTTATTTTCGATTCCGTTCCAGTTACTAGGTAAGCCGAGGTTATAACCTTGAGATCTACTTTCCAACCCTTATATTCTCCTATTTCTTGATCTTAATATATATACTTCTTGTTATTTAATCGTATTCTAGACCTTCAAATTCCGAGGCCAACACCAAGAAAACCCGAATCTCGATTAATCCCTTAACAAGAACCACAGGTGAGTCTCACAGCCCCTATTTTCACTGTTTTCACTATTTTTAAACTGTTTTCGGGGCGAGGGACACGTACTTAAATAATGTTTTATCATGGTATACTTACAAGCTATGCAAGCGATTATGTGTTTAAGTTATGTTTCATGATGAGTAATGCAAACGGTTATCTAAGGTTTTCGATGTATGTGCGCTAGAACTCGAGTAAGTGATCACTTTACCATTGGAACTCTAAGGGTAGGGACTGCTGGTTTGATCCACCCACTCGTAGGGGTCGCACCTCTTTGCATGGACGAGTGCCTAGTATGGTCATGGGGCAGTACTATGGGTTTGAACCCGCTCGTAGGGGTCGCGCCTCTTTGCATGGACGAGCGCCTTGTTTTCCGGCACAACGTCCGCGCGTAACCCGCGGGACGGTATTATTATTTTAGCTCGTAGTGGCAGCGCCACTTTGCATGGACGAGCACATGTTCCTGAAACGTTCGCGCGTAACCCGCGGGACGGTATTACTTATTTTAGCTCGTAGTGGCAGCGCCACTTTGCATAGACGAGCACAGTTCCCAGAAATGTTCGCGCGTAACCCGCGGAACGATTTTATCAGAATATGTTGATATAACTATGTTTTACCAAGCATGTGTTTTAATGATGCTATCAGAATTATGTTTCAGAATGATTTGTATCAAGATTATGATGCAATACGATTTATCAAGTTACTAAGACTTGTGAACTCACTCAGTTTATACTGATTCAAATGTTTTTACGTGTCTTTCAGGAGATAACTAGGTAGCGCATGGAGTCACACTTAGAGCACCTCACGCTGAACATCTAAACTAGCTTTTTGGAAGATTTTAGTTCTATCCCTTCGATGCGCGTGGTTGTTCCCGCCGCGCATGGGGATATGGCGTGGAAATCTTCAACAATTTTTATACTTGGATGTTTTTATGTAATTTTTAAACAATGTAATGTATTTGTATTAAACTATTCATGCGCAATGAAAATCTTACTTTGAATGTTTGCAATGGCCCGTGCTTAAGTATCAATTCCCACTCGCGCGCGCCCGGCTGTTTCCGCCGCTCAGGGCCGGGTGTGACAGATTGGTATCAGAGCACTGGTTATAGCGAACTAGGAAAAGAAGTTTTAACCTAGACTATAACCGTTGGGGAATCGCATGAAATATTTTTTTTTCAAAGAAAATATTTTCAAAAGAAACTATACACACACTTAGGAACACGGGTCACACTGTCTAGTAAATAATGATAACATTATGTGCTCAGAGTACATGCGCTAAGTTTGATATATTTTCACTCTTAAAGCGAGAATGCCTCCAACTAAAGCCAAAGGAATTACCATGACACCCGAGGAACTCGCGGAAATAATCGCGCAGGCGATTGCGACACATGAGGCCAGCAAGGCCGAATCAAGTCAGGGTCGTCAGAATGAGACCCCAGAACCCGAATCAGGAGCCTTGGACAAAGGATGCTCCTATAAGACATTCATGGCCTGTAAGCCTTGGCCATTCAAGGGAACCGAAGGGGCCATTGGGCTCTACAACTGGATTGACAAGATGGAGACAGTTCTCTCCATTAGCGGATGTAGTGAGAACCAGAAGGTCCTTTACGCGACCTGCATGTTCCAAGAGGCAGCTTCGTCTTGGTGGAAGCTTCAAACGAAAACATTGGGGCGAGAAGTTGCTCTCCACAAGACCTGGGAGGAACTGAAGGAGATGATGATGAGAAAGTTCTGCTCTCGCGCAGAAATCCAGAATCTACAACAGGAATTCTGGAACCACACCATGGTAGGAACGGATATCGACGCCTACAACAACCGGTTCAACGAACTTTGCCAGTTGGTGCCAGACATGGCAAACACGGAGGAAAATAAGATCGAGAGGTATATTTTTGGGTTACCTCCTGTTGTTAGGGTTCCGCTCAACGCCGCAGCGCCTCCAACCTTTGATGAGGCGGTAGCGCGGGCCATTACCCTTACAAGGGATACGATCCGTGCGGGTATGTTAACTACGCGCGGAATCGAGCAGCGAACCTCTGATCCCAAGAGGAAATGGAACTCTCACCACCGAGGGTCCGACTCCAAGCAGCCACCGTTCAAGAAGCAGGAAAGCGCAAGGGTTTACGCGATTCAGGCCGCGGAGCCACCACGAAAAGGATACAGCGGGCCTCGCCCATGGTGCAACAAATGCAAGTATCACCACGAGGGTGAATGCGCAAGAATCGAATGTGCCAAATGTGGCAGACCAGGGCACAAGACGATGAATTGCCGTATCAGAAGCTGGAGCAAGCGACAACTGCTACGCATGCGGGAAGCCAGGGCATTTTAGTCGGGATTGCCCGCAAAAGGGGAACCAAGCTCGCGGGAGAGCTTTTGTGATCGGCGCAGGCGAAGCTAAAGAAGAGCCGAATGTGGTAACCGGTACGTTTTTGCTTAACGGACATTTTGCATCTGTCTTATTTGATACTGGCGCTGACCTAAGTTTTATATCCGCTGAGTTTAAAGACTCCCTAGGCCTAGCAACCAGTAGACTAGACACGCCTTATACTATAGAACTAGCCAATGGTAGGCAGTTATGCGCGAACGAAAGAACTGAGCAATGTGTAATAGTCATGGGAGGTCACGGGTTCAATATTAACTTGTTGCCAATAGACTTGGGAAGTTTTGACATTGTGGTAGGTATGGATTGGTTAGTCGAGAACCGCGCGGAAGTTATTTGCCGTGAGAAGCAGGTTCGGATCCCACTGTTGAACGGAGAAACCTTGGTAATTCAAGGGGAAAGAAGGGGAGTTGCGACGAAACTGATTTCGTGCCTAAAGGCGCGAAAGTGCCTAAGGAAAGGGTGCTACGCCTTCCTGGCGCATGTCGTAGAGAAGAAAGGAGATGAGCGAAGAATTGAAGACTTACCAGTAGTGCGCGAATTTCCAGAAGTTTTTCCTGAAGATTTGCCCGGATTACCGCCGCCGCGACAAGTCGAGTTTCGTATTGATTTAGTCCCAGGAGCTGCGCCAGTAGCTCGAGCGCCTTATCGACTAGCTCCATCTGAGATGCAAGAGCTATCCAATCAGTTACAGGAACTATTGGATAAGGGTTTCATACGCCCAAGCTTTTCACCTTGGGGAGCTCCAGTACTGTTTGTTAAGAAGAAGGATGGTTCGTTCAGAATGTGTATTGACTACAGGGAGCTGAACAAGCTGACAGTCAAGAATCGGTACCCCTTACCGAGGATTGACGACTTATTTGACCAGTTGCAGGGATCCAGTTATTATTCGAAGATAGATCTACGGTCAGGATACCACCAACTTAGGGTCCATGAGGAAGATGTGCCGAAAACAGCCTTCCGAACTAGATACGGCCATTATGAGTTCTTAGTGATGCCTTTCGGGCTAACTAATGCGCCGGCTGTGTTCATGGATCTGATGAACCGCGTGTGCAAACCATACTTGGACAAGTTTGTGATTGTGTTTATAGATGATATTCTGATTTACTCACGGACCAAGGCCGAGCATGAGCAACACCTGAGATTGATTTTGGAATTGTTGAGGAAAGAAAAGTTGTATGCGAAGTTTTCCAAGTGCGAGTTTTGGCTTAGAGAAGTTCACTTTCTCGGTCACGTTGTAAACGAGAAAGGAATTCACGTTGATCCTTCCAAAGTCAAGGCCATCGAAAACTGGGAAGCGCCAAAAACCCCAACTGAGGTGAGGCAATTCCTAGGACTAGCTGGCTACTATCGACGCTTCATTGAGAACTTCTCCAAAATAGCTCTACCTCTGACCGCGCTAACTCAGAAAGACAAGAAGTTTGTTTGGGGCGAAAATCAGGAAACAGCATTTCAAATGTTGAAACAGAAGTTATGTAGTGCGCCAATTTTGTCCTTGCCCGAGGGGATGGATGACATTGTTGTTTACTGCGACGCTTCACATCAGGGACTTGGATGTGTCCTTATGCAACGAGACAAAGTCATAGCGTATGCCTCACGCCAACTCAAGACCAATGAAAAGAACTACACAACGCATGATTTAGAACTTGGAGCGGTTGTCTTCGCGCTAAAGATTTGGCGCCATTACCTCTATGGTACAAAGTGTATAATCTTTACGGATCACAAGAGCCTTCAACATATATTTGATCAAAAGGATTTAAACATGAGGCAACGAAGATGGGTGGAGTTGTTGAACGATTATGATTGTGAAATTAAGTACCACCCTGGAAAGGCGAATGTGGTAGCAGACGCGCTAAGTAGGAAGGAGCGAATAAAAACGCTACGAGTCAAGGCTCTAAGGTTGACCATTCACGCAAATCTCTCTACCCGCATCCGAAACGCTCAGCAAGAAGCCTTGAAACCAGAGTTTGTTAAAAACGAATGCCTTGGGGGTATGGTTAAGAATTTAGAACTTAAAGAGAACGGCAATCTATATTTCGCTAACCGCATATGGGTCCCTCTCAAGGGAGGATTGCGCGAGCAGGTATTGAACGAAGCTCACAAGACGCGGTATTCCGTACATCCTGGCACAGACAAGATGTACCAAGATGTTAAAACGCTGTATTGGTGGCCCAATCTTAAAGGCGCCATCGCGACGTATGTCAGTAAGTGCCTGACGTGTTCGAAGGTAAAGGCTGAATACCAGAAACCATCAGGGTTGCTTCAACAGCCAGAAATTCCCATGTGGAAGTGGGAACAAATCTCTATGGACTTCATCACCAAACTGCCAAGGACACCTGGGGGTTATGACACAATATGGGTTATTGTGGATCGGCTAACTAAGTCAGCGCACTTCCTGCCGATCAAGGAAACCGATAAGATGGAAAAGTTAGCCCGACTGTATATTCGAGAAGTAGTTTCAAAACATGGAGTCCCAGTGTCCATCATTTCTGATAGAGATAGTCGGTTCACATCAAGGTTTTGGAGATCGTTACAAGGGGCTTTAGGTACTCGTCTTGACATGAGTACGGCATATCATCCTCAAACGGATGGGCAAAGCGAGCGAACAATCCAGACATTGGAAGATATGCTACGCGCGTGCGCAATCGATTTCGAAGGTAGCTGGGATACTCATCTCCCATTGGTTGAATTTTCTTACAACAACAGCTATCACACAAGCATTAAGGCTGCGCCGTTCGAAGCTTTGTATGGGCGCAAGTGTAGATCCCCACTGTGCTGGGCTGAAGTAGGTGACAAGCAAATGACTGGTCCAGAGTTGATCCAAGAAACAACAGACAAGATTTTTCAGATAAGGGATCGCCTTAAGACAGCGCGCGACAGACAGAAGAGCTACGCAGATGTGCGAAGGAAACCATTGGAGTTTCAAGTAGGGGATAAAGTACTTTTGAAAGTCTCTCCATGGAAAGGAGTCCCCCGTTTCGGCAAGCGAGGAAAGTTGAATCCGCGCTACATTGGACCATTTGAGATCCTGGAAAGGATCGGTCCGGTTGCTTATAAACTCCGTTTACCCGCCGAACTCAGTAGAGTTCATGATACGTTTCATGTGTCCAACCTCAAAAAGTGCTTATCTGACGAAACGTTGATTTTGCCGATGGAAGAGATTCACATCGACAAACAGCTGCACTTCATAGAAGAACCTATAGCAGTAACCGATTGGAAAGAACAAAAGTTGCGCAGGAGCAAAATCAAGTTAGTAAAGGTTCAATGGAACTCGAGGCGTGGGCCTGAATTCACTTGGGAAAGAGAAGACCAAATACGCAAGAAATACCCACACCTCTTTCAGAACATGGCTTCTGCCAGCAACGTCTCCTAAATTTCGGGACGAAATTCGTTTAACGAGGGGAGAATGTGACACCCGGTAATTCCCAATCCCTTAAACTAAGTAATCACCTAATAATTAGGTGATTGTAAATATTAAGCGCGTGCATTTGTTATGTGCGCCCTGCGCGAGCGCGCCATGTTAGTCAGCGCGTGCATTTGTTATGTGCGCCCTGCGCGAGCGCGCCATGTTAGTCAGCGCGTGCATTTGTTATGTGCGCCCTGCGCGAGCGCGCCATGTTAGTCAGCGCGTGCATTTGTTATGTGCGCCCTGCGCGAGCGCACCATGTTAAGAACCAGCGTGAGCATATGTTATATGCGCCATGCGTGAATGTTTTGGCTTTATGTTTTCATGTAACTTAACGTTATGTTGTCTATGGGTTGACCATCCCGCATGATGCTAAGGCGGGTGCATCCTAAATCGTTTATGCGCGTGCGGAAGGGAACTAACCTCCCCGCATGGCGGGAACATTGAGAGCTAGGTTGTCTGAAGCTCCAAGATGGAATTGACTTCAACATGACTGATCACTATGTTGAAATACCAAGACCACCTGGAGAATCTACAAATGAAACTCAATATCCCCAACTGCGAGAAGGTTACGCACCTACCCGCAGCAAAGAAATGTCCTACACGCAGAAAGCTATGCGCACAAAGTGATGCGCACAGAACACTTAGTCTATTCTCCAGACATAAGGAGATTACTCCCGCCCAAAAGGAAACAGTAGCGTGTTTCAGGGATTTTTCCACTTTTTACTGTACACTGACAAAAGTACCTGAAAAAGCACACTGTAACATGAAAAGTCAACTGTCAGCCACCCTATTCTCACCAACCCCAGACCTGCATGTCCTGTCCAAATCAAATCAAGATCTTTTGTTCACTCCTCCACTTTTAAGTAAACAATAAACAATAATAATTTCCATACTTTATCATCATTACACCTAGATATGAAAAGATTTCAATCCCCTAAAGCAAGGGATTGTGTTCCCTTGAGTTTGCCTATAAATATGTAACCTAAATTATCACTCAAAACACACTCCAAAGAACTGCAAACTTGCACTAATCATCTCCTGAGCATCCGTTATTTTCGATTCCGTTCCAGTTACTAGGTAAGCCGAGGTTATAACCTTGAGATCTACTTTCCAACCCTTATATTCTCCTATTTCTTGATCTTAATATATATACTTCTTGTTATTTAATCGTATTCTAGACCTTCAAATTCCGAGGCCAACACCAAGAAAACCCGAATCTCGATTAATCCCTTAACAAGAACCACAGGTGAGTCTCACAGCCCCTATTTTCACTGTTTTCACTATTTTTAAACTGTTTTCGGGGCGAGGGACACGTACTTAAATAATGTTTTATCATGGTATACTTACAAGCTATGCAAGCGATTATGTGTTTAAGTTATGTTTCATGATGAGTAATGCAAACGGTTATCTAAGGTTTTCGATGTATGTGCGCTAGAACTCGAGTAAGTGATCACTTTACCATTGGAACTCTAAGGGTTGGGACTGCTGGTTTGATCCACCCACTCGTAGGGGTCGCACCTCTTTGCATGGACGAGTGCCTAGTATGGTCATGGGGCAGTACTATGGGTTTGAACCCGCTCGTAGGGGTCGCGCCTCTTTGCATGGACGAGCGCCTTGTTTTCCGGCACAACGTCCGCGCGTAACCCGCGGGACGGTATTATTATTTTAGCTCGTAGTGGCAGCGCCACTTTGCATGGACGAGCACATGTTCCTGAAACGTTCGCGCGTAACCCGCGGGACGGTATTACTTATTTTAGCTCGTAGTGGCAGCGCCACTTTGCATAGACGAGCACAGTTCCCAGAAATGTTCGCGCGTAACCCGCGGAACGATTTTATCAGAATATGTTGATATAACTATGTTTTACCAAGCATGTGTTTTAATGATGCTATCAGAATTATGTTTCAGAATGATTTGTATCAAGATTATGATGCAATACGATTTATCAAGTTACTAAGACTTGTGAACTCACTCAGTTTATACTGATTCAAATGTTTTTACGTGTCTTTCAGGAGATAACTAGGTAGCGCATGGAGTCACACTTAGAGCACCTCACGCTGAACATCTAAACTAGCTTTTTGGAAGATTTTAGTTCTATCCCTTCGATGCGCGTGGTTGTTCCCGCCGCGCATGGGGATATGGCGTGGAAATCTTCAACAATTTTTATACTTGGATGTTTTTATGTAATTTTTAAACAATGTAATGTATTTGTATTAAACTATTCATGCGCAATGAAAATCTTACTTTGAATGTTTGCAATGGCCCGTGCTTAAGTATCAATTCCCACTCGCGCGCGCCCGGCTGTTTCCGCCGCTCAGGGCCGGGTGTGACATAGTTGTTGCTGATACATCAGACGTGAACACGAGCATTCGCAGAAGTAGTAGGACTCCCGTACCAAATTCTAGATACTTATGGCATCTAGATGGTCCCAAAGTCTTATTAGTAGCCGAATCTGGTGACGAGCCTACTAACTACAAATCTGCTATCTTGAATCTGGAATCCAAGAAATGGCAAGATGCCATGAACGCTGAGATGCAATCCATGCATGATAACCAAGTTTGGAACTTGGTTGAGCTACCCCCCGATAGTCGGGCAGTAGGGAGCAAGTGGATTTTCAAGAGAAAAACCGACATGCATGGAAATGTGCAAACCTATAAGGCACGGCCAGTCGCGAAAGGTTTTACTCAAACTCAAGGTGTTGACTATGATGAAACCTTTTCGCTCGTTGCTATGACTAAGTCAATTAGGATATTGCTTGCCATTGCTGCATACTATGACTATGAGATATGGCAAATGGATGTCAAAACCGCTTTCCTAAAGGGACATCTTTCTGAAGATGTCTATATGGTTCAGCCTGAAGGTTTTGTCGATCCAAAATATCCTAATAGGGTTTGCAAATTGAACAAGTCCATTTATGGACTTAAGCATGCATCTCGAAGTTGAAATCTTCACTTTGACGAGAAAATCAAAGATTTTGGTTTTGTCAAAAATGAAGATGAGCCTTGTGTTTACAGAAAGGCTAGTGGGAGCACTATATCATTCCTCATCTTGTATGTGGATGATATACTGATCATTGGGAACAACATTCCTATGCTTAAGGAAGTTAAGCAATGGTTGGAATCTTGTTTTGCAATGAAATATCTTGGAGAAGCCGCATATATTATGGGAATAAAGATCTATAGAGATAGATCTAAGCGGATTCTAGGGCTAAGTCAAAGTACCTATATAGACAAAGTGATGGCACGCTTCTCAATGGAAAACTCCAAGAAAGGAGCTGTTCCAATGACTAAAGGAACCGTGTTGAGCAAATCGCAATCTTCGGCAACGGACATTGAATCTAAACGTATGCAAGCAATTCCATATGCTTCTGTGGTTGGCTCTATCATATATGCTATGTTGTGTACTAGACCTGACGTCTCGTATGCCTTGAGCATGACCACTCGTTTTCAACAGAGTCCTGGCATTGCCCATTGGACGGTTGTGAAGAACATTCTAAGGTACTTGAATAGGACCAAATACATGTTCTTGGTGTTTGGGGGAGTGGAAGAGGAGCTCACTGTAAAGTGTTACACTGATGCTAGCTTCCAGACTGACCGAGATGATTCTCGCTCACAGTCGGGTTTCGTTTTCACTCTCAATGGAGGAGCTATTTATTGGAAGAGCTCCAAGCAGAGTGTATTGGCGGATTCTACCACCGAATCCGAATATATAGCTGCATCAGATGCTGCTAAAGAGGCTGCTTGGATGAAGAAGTTCATCACCGATCTCGATGTGGTTCCGAGTATTCATAAACCAATCGAGATATTCTGTGATAACACAGGTGCTATTGCTCAAGCCAAAGAGCAAAGGTCTCATCACAGAACCAAGCACATTCTAAGGAGGTTCCATCTCATTCGGGAAATATTGGAACGAGGTGACATCGTGATAAGCAAAGTAGACACAGATCAAAATCTAGCTGACCCGTTCACTAAGCCGATGACTCAAGACAAGCATGATCAGCATAGAGATGCTATCGGGCTTAGACTTGCTAGTGATTTATTTTGATTTAGTATTTGGATGTTTGAACGTTTAATCAGTTGTACTTTTCTTTTCACTTTTGATTTAATGGTTAAATGCAAACGTTGAATAATACAACTGTGTTCATTTTAATACGTTTATTAATCCGTGAATATTGTATTCTAAATTATCCGTAGTCGGTCAGACTCGTGGGAACGATTCTGAATTAAGACTATTCTGACTTTGGACTCAAGCAGTTGACTTCCAAACTCACAGACCTCATTAAGAATGACGTTGGATGTAACTCGCATCAAATCATCTTCATGGATGTCACGCCTTCAAAATCCACTAACGGAGTTTTACCGTCAGAGGGAGTGAACTAACAGGATCAGAATCATCAGTTATAATCAAACATCATAAGTAAAGTTTTCAAACCACGAAACATTTAAGTGTAAATAAGTGCGGAAGCGTAAAATCATAAACCAAGTGTTGCGTCACACAGGACGACTTAAAACCCAATTGTTAACAGTTTAAAAACAAGTTTGCAAAAACGATAGAGTTCAAGGTAATGCATGCCTCGGCTACCTAAGAATAACATACTAAAAGTGTCAACACGGGGTTGGTGAGTTCACAAGTTTATATAAATAAAGCGTTTGCGTTTGCGTTTACGTTTTACGTTTGCGTTTGCGTTTGCGTTTTGCGTTTTCGTTACCAGATAATGTTAAATCAATTATATATCTATAGGTAGCTAGCCTATAAAACAAGTATTACTAAGTGTTCGACACCGAAGCTGACTGTTTATCAATTGCCTTGCCACCATGTTTATCCAGATCATGGAAAATGTGTTAGCCAAGATTACACCCGCTCAACCTCCAGTCGAGTTTAGCGTTGGGTGGGGTTTGTCAAACCCAGTAGTACTACTCAACGGTGAATCGCTATTATCCAATACTAAACGGTTCGATGTCATGAAGGACTTTTGTTGTTTCGTTTGCCACTTAGACTTTATAAGTGATATATAACTAAATATCAAAATCTAAAGCGTTTTGGAGTATGTATTCTCCCCCAAGTAAAAGCGTTTAAAAGAGTAAAAGGGGAACGTGAAACTCACTGTTTGCGAAGAATTCAAAAACAAGTCAACCAAGAGATGCGCGTCACAGAAAATCCTCACTAGCGTTCTAAAACAAGAATGAGATTTTCTAAGTGTTGGAACTATTATTGAGTCTCTAGACTCGGCACATAATACCTATGCATAAGATACGTTTCATGTTTCGTTTGTGAATTGTGTGTGACTCAACAAACACATTGGTGATACGTTACATGTGTGAACAACTACTTACGTGTCAAGTATTAATATTGTACATTACTAGCAATCATTCCCCACAAGGGCAATTTAGTCAAAAACATGGCAATTATCTAGCAACAAGCACGTTTCATGTATTTTTATATAGTTCAGCAGCTAGTTCTATCAGGACAGATTTCTACTTGAAAGATTACTCTATTCAACAGATCATAACATATCAATTAATTCACCAAAAATCGTCACAAAAGCACACATGAGTTAGGTTTCCAGAACTAGTTTTATTGTATTTTTATTCCACATAGATTTCTCACAATGGTCAAAACATTACAGTAAACTCACAGCAGTCAGAATCATGCGCAACAGAATGTTATTTGTTATTCCCGTTAAATGAAAACTCCAATTAATGCAAGACCAATTAGGTTAGGTTTCTAACTCAATGTATTTTCTTCCAGAAGTGGAACCAACCCATTTGGTCTTGTAGTTTATGAGATATCTTAGTCGCAAAACAGCCTAACAGCAGGTCTCCCAAATCAGCCTTGCACAACAGTTTTGTAAAATAATAAAAACAGACTTTTATACGTCCAAAAATTACAAACTTGGACTTTTCAAAAACTAGACTCGACCTAGTATACTGTAGAATCAAAAATTGTATCAAAACATAACATTAACATCGAGTTACAGCTGTCCAAACACGAATTCAATAATCTGTCCAGCATCAGTTTTCATCAAAACTCAATAAACAATTAACCTATGAACTAACAATCATGCATGTAACCCTAAATCATCAACAAACAACATATTTAACACTTAGGGTTTATGATTACAGGTTTAATCATACAATTAAATGATAGAATGGATTAGATTTGGTGTTTATATTACCTAATTAGCTTCTTAACTCTTCGATTAAGCTTGAAACCGACTTGTATACGTGTGTGTGTGTGCCTTGTGGCTCGGTCGACGAGAGAGGAGAGGGGAGGGGGGTTGCTGCCAGGTGAGAGGGGAGGGAGAGAGGGGATTAGGGTTTAGGTTATTAATATGTTGTTTATATATATAATTATGTTACACTTAACCCCCTTAAGCTTCTAATTAATCAATTTCTAGCATAACATAGACTTTTGCATCTTGAGTTAATGTTTTACATATGAATATCAAATAACACATAAACCTAACACATAATTCTCAAATACTTATTATTTGGATGTTTGTCGTTTATTCACCAATGGTTTGCGTCAACTCGTTTGCGTTTCGGTGCAATCCCGAAAGACTACATGTGTAGTGATTGTCAAGCGTCATTTAAAACCTTAGTTTAAATGTAATGAGATGTGCGTTATAGATCAAGTGATCTTAAGTTTGAATTGACGGAGTTTGAATTAACGGAGTTAGCCTGAAATTGACGAGTGTCACAATGGATCTTGATCATAAGATGTTTTGATAATAGTATGCTCATTTAGTATCCTTAAGACCTGAGATACATATTAGAACTTTCGTTTACCGAAGAACATTCTTTGATCATGTCAACCGCTGTTGTGTAACTGCCAGCCATAAAGGCATTGGTTGGGAATGTTCTGGAGTTCAGTGGGAGTTGTATGTAGTCAAGATGGGATTCTGTACTCTTACATTTAAATGTAACAGTTAGACATATTGGTAAAGTGTGAGGCCTCACCCAAACTTACTGTGTGTTTGAATGGACCACTTTGACCCTATATCGAGAACTACAATAATTGAACACTGTATGAGATTGTTGATCCATGTCTCATTGTTCGATTAATGTCTTATACAGAAAGGATAGATGACAACGATTACTATAAATTCATTATCTTGCAATAAGGTATTCCAAGATACTTTGGTTATGGATTTAAAATGTCATATTTGGTTGGGGACAACTATGTGTAGCTAGAACGCCTCTGGTTGTTAGCGTTGTGATACTTGACCCAAATCCGTCCAAGTGGGAGACTGTTGGATTTAATGGTCGGTTCGGGTCAAGTCAACGCGACCAACCCGAATGTGACCCGGTATGAGTTACACCGGGGGTAACGAAATTTCAACCCACTTAAACATTTACGTTAACTGGGCCCGACACACTCATTTGAGAAGATAAGTTGGTGGATTAAGGCTTTGGGTTAACAATTGGGCTTAAAGCCCAATGGGGTTTAATTGTTAAACCCTAATACCTTTCCTATAAATAGATAAAGTTTATTCTAATTATGGTAACCTTAAGAACTATCAAACCCTAGCTGCTCCACCTTGCTCTGCCGTCGCCGGCGCAGTTTTCCAGCAGCTCGGTTTTCCGGCGAGCTATTTCCGGCCACCATAATAACCACCACAGCTAGCCACCTTCATATCCAAGTGTTTGTGCTGCTTCTGCCTTTCCGAGCACCACCACAATCTACTCTAGCCGTGCCGCCGTCTTATTCCGGCCAACCCGATTTTCCGGCGAACCTTTTCAGGCCACCGGACATCCACCACAGCTTGCCGACATCTCCGCCGGCCCATCTGCTTCATCCAAGGTGCTGTTGCAGCTGTGTTATGTGATTGTTGAGTTGCTGTCCAGTTCCGATTCCACCCGCCGCCGCCGTTGTTAATCGTCGCTGCCGCAGGAATAGTTGGTTCTTTGATTGTGTCATCTAGCTCACTTCGTTAACCCTCGGTGTCTTCCCGGTTTCGATAACCGAGGTATATCGACAAACTAATCTGTGGTTGTTTATTATTGTTTAAATCGTACTCGTATAAAGTTGTAATCGGATCCTGGGTTTCGGTTTTTGGTTCGTTTAATCGTTTAACTTTCCGCTGCATTTTATAGTTCGTTTATACATATATATTAATATTGATTAATATTTATTGAAACGAAAATAATTAACTAAAACGGGTTAAAATTACTTGACCGTTTTCGTTCCGAACCACCGTTGAAACCCAACACTAAAATGCATGACTTTTTTACTATGTTCATTTGGTTATAACTAACATGTGTTTAGATAGAATATTTGATTTAGGGGAAGCAAAAAAAAGAATACCACGAGCGTTCACATTTAATCTATCAAAAAAATGTGAGTGGAGTTTTTATAATGTAAAGAGCGATGGTACTGTGAGTGAAAGAGAAAGAAATGCAATAATTTTTCTGTATATTTGAAAAGTTATTTAAATATTATATAATTTTTTAATATATTTTGAAAGTGGTTGTAAGTGAAGAAAAAATAAATGGTAATGATAAAGGTATAAAAAAAGTATTGTTTAATTGAAATGAGAAAGAAAATGTAGTGATTTGTAAGTTTAATTTTGAATTTGGGAATAGAGGGATTTAATGTGAATGCTCTAAGGGCGTCGTTTGCAGAGACTCAACCGTCACACAAACTTGTATGGCGGCCAAGAGGGCATACGAGTGAAGCCACCTAGCTCTAAATAACATAAAACGCCCACCCCAGAATGGTTGAGTCATAATTGGCGTTTTGGATGGAAAACCGGGAGAGGGGGGAGTTGAAAGGGTTAGTTTATGTGTTTATGTTTTAGTGTTTACTTTTTAATCAAAACATAAAATATTTTATTTTTGATGTTTTGTCTTTATTTATTTTCTAATATCAAACCATTACACATTTTTTTCGTTTTTTCACCTATGTGATGGGATATTTTGATTTTTCATTTACCGAGTAGACCTAGTAAAATCATGGGGAAAGCCATCTCCGGGGCGGGAACTTGAACCCCACCCCTTGATTCTAGGGTTCTGTTTTTCACCGAAAATGATTAACTGTCACTAGCTTTTCAAGGGTTTTGTTAGCATTGGGCCCACTACATCGGTTTTAAAACAATTAATTAAACTTGTAAAAATTATTAAACTAACCCATTTTTTTAACATATACTCTCAAAATTCTCAAATCTCCATAGTTTTATTTCAAGATTCAAGGTTTTTTGTTGTTTTTTTTTCAACCAGTTTTGTACAAACAACATAACTAAAAACATGGATTTCATCCTAACCGACCACTCTACATATTTCATAATGATGTTGAAGATGATTCTATAATGAAAACGTCAAGTGGCACAATACTTAGGAAGCCATTTCCCTCGACAATTTATTTTTATTTTCGTGTTTTTAATTTATTGAGAATATATTTTTAACTTTAGTTTGATATTAGTTAAATATAAAAGTATTTGTTATTTTTGTATCTTAAAAATGAATCAAAAAGGGAAAATATGAAATAAAATGAAAAACATTGAGAAAAAGTGGGAAAAACTGATGTGGCGCTCATGTGACATGCGAGATAAAATGGGAAAAGTGAGAACTTTTGAGAATACCCCCTTGCTCTTAGTGAGGTCAACCTATTTAATTAAACATGTTAATAATAGTAGGATCCGAACCAATATCTTCCTCGGCCTCCTTCAATGCGGTTTGAATGTCATCGGTATAACCTTCATCCTTTCTACCTCTTAGCAAAGACACATACTGTCACACCCTGCCAAAGCGGAAGCGCATGCGCATGACGTCATGTATATCGTAAGCATATGATTATCGTAAACATAAATTTATATAGGATACCAATTGTTTAAATGGTTTACAAAACATGAGTAATTCAAACACATAATAAGATTTCAAAACACTTTAAGTTATAACAATGAAATCCTTCAAAGGGTGGTATCCTACGATGCATGTGAGGTCCCTACCTGTATTCCACGACTTCGGTTTTAACTTGAAAAACATACTTGAAAACGTCAACATAATGTTGGTGAGTTCATAAGTTTTATAGTCGTAATATAAAACGATTTTCCAAGAAAACAATAAAAAGGTTTACGTGTTCTTAAGACGAAAACGTTCTTGTAGAAAACGTTAGTAGGAATACTTTGTCCATAAAAAGAAATACGTTTTTCATAAAAATATCACAGATATTCCAAAGACCATATTTAGAGAGCATTTTCCTTTAATAATGATCAGTAATAGTTTTAATTTACGGGCCATAACAAGTAATCATTTCCCCAAAACTTCAGTAACAATAACGATCTTGCATATAAGTATGATTCAATCCTCGTACATCTAGCTTAGAATACAAGTATCTTATTATATGAGCCTATATCCAACACCTAATCTATAAATCATCTATGTCAAACACTTTTATACGCCTTGCTTCATAATGTGTATCTCTAACTTGGGTGACCAACCATGATTAGGGAGTCAACCTTCTAGTCCTATCTGTATAATCTCAGGCTAATCCGTAGCTAATGGTTAAAGTGTGAATGATCTTTACGACCCCCTAGTGAATGATCCTACAATCCCTAAGTGTATGATCTTTTGATCTCAAGCAAATGATCTTACAATCCAGGTGAATGATCTTTCGATCCCCTAGGGCACTAATAAATAACATTCACATAACGTGCAACATTTTGTGGTCTTGGGTTCATATAAAACTTAGTTATATTGCATAAAACTTGATTATAATATTGATGTTCTAAAAGTAATCTAATAATTATTAACTAAATTAACCTAATCTAGGCACTAAGCAATACTCTAGACCCTCTAAAACTCGACTAAATTACTAATCGCCAAGTGAACCAATCGACTCTAGTAAAGCTATGTAAGTTTGGATATCGAGCCCACAAGACTCTTTTAAGTACGTAAACTAGCTATATTAGACTCTTCTAACTGACACGACTATTTAACTATTATATTAAGGGGGTTTAACTGAAAGCTAAAATTAAAACTAATTAAGAAAAACAAATAAAATAAACAAAAGACAATTCAATTGATTTAAATCAGATGAAGATGGAAAACCACATAGGCTAGAATCCCCAAAATTTTAGTTATCAAATAATCGAAAAATGCTTGTTATGGAACTGGTATCATAAAGTTGTCACTCAAAAGCAACCCGAACATGAAACGTGACCCTCATCAAGAAGACACTTACTGATTTATATTAAGTTCTTAAAAGTTTTCTAGACCGAAAGCTAATTTTGACCAGAAGATACATTAATCGCAAAATCACCAATTTTAACTTAACATAAATCCTAAAACGAATTTATTAAATTGGACATGATAACCCCTCAATACTTTAAAGTTTAATGAGGGATTTTGATTTTATGATGAATTAGAACAACTTTGATGTACAAACAAACCCATAATTCGAACTAGAACTATGAGAAATCGAACTAGAACAACTTTGATGAACCACCATGGATCTTCAAAAAGAAATCAAAAATTGTGATGAGGGGGTTTAAGTAAACAAGTAAAGTATTATAGGAATCATTCTTTTACTTCAGTCGTTCATTCAACAAAACAATACTGAGAAAACCAAGTTTAGCCACGTGTCACCGTGAATTCGGTTATAAATAAGGAATGTAGTTACCTTTATTCAAGATAACCATTAGATTGCTCAAAGCTTTGAAGTATGTGACATCTTTTAGCTTTGGCCTAATAAGTTTGAATATATATATATTCGGATTTAAACCCCCAAGAAAGGAATAACATCTTCCTTTGATTCTCGGAATCGTTTTTCCAGGGTCCGTTCATAGTATTCTCCCCATTCCAGTTACTACGAAAACATGTCACACATTCCCATACTTCAAAGAATAAGGGATAAAAATCGAGGCATTCTTACAGAATTTCCAAAAAATAAATAATATCTAAAGTTTTAAAATAATTTTGAGTATGAGGATAACTTCGGAGTTGTGTGTGTATGTGTACATCAATTATATTAAGATAAATAATTAATTAAAAGAGCACCGAGCAATCAAATATAAACAACTAGGGTAAAAAATAAGCATGTACGGGACCCTAAACATGCTACTATGTCAGTACGTCTAATAACCTATCTTATAGCCTTCGGCTCTGACACCAATCGGTCACACCCAACCTACGGCGGAATGCTGGGGTGCAACTGGTTACAAAGTAGCTCACAAGACATTAACATTAAGATAGTGACAATAATTAGTTATTTAATTTAAATATTCAAGTACATCACATAATCCAAACAAAACATTATCCAAACTTAACAAATTCACACAAATAAACTTTAGATAAATGTTCGTTGATATCCTAAAGGTATCATCTACTGCTTTAAACTTCCTTCATCCAAAACTAGCAACCCTATAGCATGCGTAATAATAGAGTTTGATTAACATAAAGTTGAGTGATCAATACACAAGTTTATATTTATTATTATATTATAATACAAACAATTCATATGTCATTATAAGCAATTACAACATTAATGATATATAAAAATTACCAAAAAAAAATAGATGTGGAACCTTTCATCCTAGCACAAAGCCAGCTTACCGAGGTAATGTATGCATACTAGATGAGGATGAGGTGGCCCAACCACCAAGCAATAAAAATAAATACAACCATATAGAATATCATTGTTGAGCAATAAATCCGTAAACACATGTAAATAAATAAATAACTTTTATGTGTATGGTACGCATGTTACCACCAAAAAAGTAAAAAATTAAAAAGAGGGGTGTGAATTACTCAGCATGCACGATTAAATTGAACCCTCAATCCTTTAAAATTGAATGAGGGATTTTGATGTTATGATGAATTAGAACAATTTTGATGTACAAACTTACCCAGAATTTGGATTAGAACTAGGAGAAATCTAGAAGATGAAGAACGCTGACTTTTGAAAGTCAAACCGTGAAGAACACTTGAACTTAGATCTTGAATTCGTAAGAGAAGAGGAGATTTGTAAGCTGAGATGCAAGTTATGAACAACTTACTACCTCTCTTTTTATAGGAATCAAATTTAGGTTCATGATTATCGTCAATTTGATGATATTCGTTTGAAACTCAAAATGAATGAGATAAACACTTAGAACATGATAATTATCTTATAATAATCGATACAATTCATAGGTTTTTAGTATTTGATGGGGAATGTTCTGGAAGCATTCTAGCTTGAATAATATTTGGATTGGGCAGCGTTTGAGTGGTTAAACAAGTCAAAACGCACCTAAACGAGCTGAACCGAACTAAAAACAATGTCGGCCTGCTACAGAAATGAACCAGCTGCTAACTATTGTTTGGTCACGTCGCGCGGTCAAGTGAGACATCCTCGTCGCGTGTCGCGACGAGGTGGGTTTCCATCATAAGTTTCCATTTTGTCAAATATAGTTCCTTAAGTTTATAAAATTGATTTTTTAGTCGCTAAAACTTCATATTTAAAATCCATACACGAGTTGTAACGATACCAACACATGATAAATAAATTAAATGAACTTTTATAAATAATCCAAGACCGGAATTATATTACGAGTCGATACAATGAATACGGAAAATAACGGATGTTACAGTTTGTATACGATTAAAGCCCAGAAATCCTTGCAAACGTTGGAACTTTCTGGAAAAATAGGCCCGTTGTGTCACGCGACGAGCATATGTAAGTTGGTCGCGTGTGGCGACAAACGATAATACCACAAAATTATCATTCCATGTAGCATGGCGTGGTATGCTTACTTGGTCGTGTGACGCGAAGAAGTCCATCTGGTCCGGTTCTTTGCCACTCCGACCGGTTCTTCTACTGGTTCATTCTGGTTCAACCTTGATTTGTCCCTACACTTCGTTTTACCTTGTTTTAGCTTCTTTTCCGCTCTTTTTAGCTGTTTTTAACTCCCAGAACCTAAAAAACACAAATATTTTAGTAGTATACAAATTCTAATTACAAACAAACAAAAACTAATAAAATACTATATGAAATATACATGGGAAATATATATATTTATCATTATACCAGATATCCACACACTTACTCCTTTTTAGTCCCTAAAAAACTTATGCATTGGAATCATAATCGGAAATATGGTCTTAAAAACATTTAGATTATTTGAAAGCTCAGATAAACGTAGAAACCACGTTTACCGATATTGTTGTTCACTTAAACCTAACCACCAGCCTAACAAGTCCGACGCACATTAAGCAATTTAGCTTAAGTGATACCAAAAACCTATGGGTCTCACACCTTTAGAGTTACGAATCCACCTACCACATCTCAAACATAATTAAGACAATTAAAAACTGGGTTGAAGCAGACTAGTTTAACGTATTACCGTAAGATGAGAACCCCCTAACAGCAAGAAGAAAATGCACTTAGATAGAATTATGGATTATAGGTCAAGTGACGTCGTACAAGCATGACCTAACATTATTGGACTTTGTCAAATGTATTCCCTAATAAAATATTTATTGCCTATAAACCTTGAGCTCCAATAGTGTATCCTCAGAGTCACCATCCCCTTGGTAACACGTAAACTCTCGGCCTAATCTAGTATGGGCATGTTGGTCTCTTTTTCTATATTTGAAAATGCTTCCTTGGCATTTTTTATTAATAACTTTCTCATATTCATTTGATTTTCGGACCAATTCTTGGAACGCTTATATCTTGTTTTTTAATGATTTTGCACTTAGACATCTTTAACCTATAAATATAACTAATGGCTATAGCTCGCATAAAACTTGGACATGGCGGGGCGCCACCACACTTTATTTATTTTCATAAAACGGAGTGTTGTGGTTTTTCAAAGTGTATCTAATTCTCACCACCTTAGGGTAGTTAGCTTATGGTAATACTCCATAAGCCTTATCGAATTTCAGCTTCACTATCCCCCTTAGGATGAGAACCCACAAAATCTACGATTAATTAGGTTTATTAAGAATATGCAATGGGAAACCTTTCAAAACTAGTTGGGCCTACCGACACATCCCAAACTTAGTACACTTTTTTTATATTATCTCATATATATTAGTAGTTTGAAAAACCAATTTCTGATATATCGATTATTTTCCACTATTTGCAAAAAATAAATTTCTATTTCTCAGGTTATTGTTTTAGTTTTTCAATATTTTTATTTTTATTTTTGCCAAAACACATCCATTTCCCATCCCCATACTTAAACTTCACATTTTCCTCAATGTGAGAAAAATGAAATTACGAGAAAAATTATGCGGAAAATAAAAAAAAACTAATGAAGTGGAACAAAATCCCTTGGTAAATAGACGATATACCTCGTGAGTCGTGTTCCGCGTCTTCCATTTCGAAAGCGATTAGAAAACTATGTTCAAATAACTTAATCTTCCACGAACAAAAGAGACAATTTTGAAACAAGAGACATCCCCACACTTGTTTAAAAACATATCTTATCTACCATCTCATAAGCAACCTTGGAACAACCTGCAAGTAAGAGAAGAAACACCCGACAGAGCAAAGAAGTAAAACCAAAATAAAAACAAAAATAGAATGAAAACATAGTAGCGGGTTGCCTCTCGGGAAGTGCTAATTTACAAAAGTGTCTTCAGTTGGAATTGCTCCTAAAACCTCAATCAAGAGGCTTCTCCTTTATCTGCTTCCCATCAATGCTCTTCGACACTCTCCTTTTATAATTAGTTGGGAAGAAACTAATTTCCAAACTCATGTGGGCCCAAAAATATGCATTTGACTCGATCCACCAATTCTTGAAATTATGAGGATATGAAAAATTCGACACATTTAGATTCTAGAGTCTATATATCCGTCTTGGGGCTTCTTGCGCTACATGGCGATCCACGAACACGTATTTCGAAAAATTGATCAGCTTCACCGTGCAGATGCGGATGATGTTTTACAATGAGATGCAGCTTTTTATTCTTCAATTCTTCGGATATCCCTTGTGATTCCTCTTTGACATTTAGTTTCTTAATCGGCTTCTCGAATAACAATACTTCAAGATCCTCAAGATCTCTTTCGGGGTTAAACTCTTTCTCATCCATATTGGCTAAACCCACAAAATCTTCACCAAATTCATCCCTAAACTCGTCCTCCCAAGAGGGAATACACTCCTCTGTCTGATTCTTCAACCCAACATCCTCAAACACGATCGTCGGCTCACTAAATTGTATTTGATTCATTAAGGCTAGCCGAAAATCCTATGTAATTAGTTCATATGAAGGTGGTGTGTTTGTATTAGAGCTATGGATGACACGTAATAAATTGATTAATATCTCATTTGGATGTGGTATGTGATCCATCATTGCACCATACAAGTCTTTACAACCGAGAACATTCCCCGACTTATCAAACACCCGGCAAAATTTAGGTTTCACCTCCCGCACTGTGTAACCTCTTTGATCTTTATTGGGTCATCTTCAAATCTGGTCCCGTAGTAACAATCCACGAATATCACTATAGAGATAAACTTAAATAGAAAATGATCACGAGCACCAAATAATAGTAAAATAAACAATAAATTAAAGAAAACGAAAATAATTTAAAGCATCTAAACAAAACTGTATTAACCTAACTCCTACGACTCAAAACCGACTCGAAAAAAAAGAAAAAGAAAAAGAAAAAATAAAAAAAAAAACTACTTAGACTCCTACGACTCAAAAATAAAACAAAATACAAATAACACGTATGTATCAAGCAACTCAAATAAAAGCTAATGAATGCAATCATCAAGAGTTCCCCCTCAACTGCGCCAAAAACTTGATGTAACAAAAGTAGTCTAATAATTATTAACTAAATTTATCCTAACCTAGACACTAAGTAATACTCTTGACTCTCTAAGCCTCAACTGAACTACTAACCAGCAAGTGAACCGATGGACTCTAGTAAAGCTATATAAGTCGGGATATCGAACTCACGAGACTCTTTTAATTACCTAGTTCCTCATAACTACCATACAAACTTTACAAAATGTTAAATGTTCTAACAAGCCCAAGATTTACATTCGACGATACCTGAATAGCATATTTTTAAACATGATCGACCATTCTCTCATAATCAAAAACTTAACATCTTCTTCATGCATATAAGTGTGGTTATGTTCTTTTCGAAAAACATATACCTCAAACTTCTTATCATTGTTTAACTTAAATGTGCATTGCATCCGGTTCTCTTGGATTGTTTCCTACACTTTGCTTTACCCTTATTTGCATCATCCAAAGTATTTAAAGAAATTCAAATATTAAACCCTTACTTAGAACAAACATAATACTTCAATTTAACAAGATCGCTATTATTGTATGAAGTGTTCTTACTAACTGAGAAACCACTAGCCATAACATACTTAAGATAAAAAGCATAGGAAAGGTAAGAGAATCAAACACCATACCAATAGCATGTTTAACTTACTGACTCACAACATGTGTGTAATGTATTTTCCCATAACAAGTGATACACATTATACGCCAACTTCATTGAAATTCTAACATCTACATGAATAAAACACAATGTTACATAAATTATACACAGATTTCAATATTAATAACACAATGCTAACATAATATATCATACATTATAACACGAAAGACATGAAACATATATATAAAATAATAAGCTAACATAGACATAAAAATATGAAAGTTATACTCAATTAGACATAAATAAACACGATGGACTATTGAATTTAATACTCAATTACACATAAAAATACAAATGCTAGCACAACTATAATACATTAAAACACGTCACATTATGACACAACTAAACCCATTATAAACATAATATGTGCCATTATGTTGTCTTAAATCACTAACACGTGTATCATCAGTTAGGCGCAATGACCATAGAAAAGGCATAATGATTCAAACGATTCAATCAATTCAGTAGAATGCGATTTCTTTAAATTGCTTCAAAATATCAAATCGATTTAATAGAAAATAATTCAATCGCCTATAAACTTAATTGAACAAAATCAAAAAATGAATCGAAGAATGCGTAGCAGATGCGTCATCTTTCATTGCTACGTTTTAGAGAAAGTGATCTCAATTGATTCAATGTGAAATCAAACCAATCACTTTGTATTAGAGAATATGATCTTCAATTTTGATTAACCTATTTGATATGATCTTCTGTTCGTAATAGCTATAATACGACCCGAGTTCAAAAACAATGAGAAGTGAACACTGAGAAGTGTTTCAAATATACCATTCCATCCAAATTGAAAACTATTTGAAATTTGCCATGTCATAATTTCATGGCTTCTTATCCTTATCATCTTTTGAGGCCTTTTTATTTAAACTATAACCTATAAGTTAATATATTTATATATTTATTATGCTTCAATAAATGTAAACATATAATAATTTTGCAAACTTTTTACAAATTTTATATAAATAGGTTTTTATTAAATAGGGTTACTAGATTTAAATACTCTAAACTTTCATTTAAATACTCTAAACTTTCAATTTAACCGGAAACACTACTAACTAACAAAATATTTGTCACTACTTCAAATTTTCACTTTATTTTCTTTTGGCTCTTCCAAACTAAACTAATGGGACATTAACATGGTCAAATTTTTTTTTTTTGCCTAGTTAGCATATTTTTTAATGATGTGGCATTTTTTTCAAAGCTTTTGGGTCCCGCAGCATGAAACACCCCTAACTTTTTTTATATATATAAAATACTTTTACTAAATACACATCAGAGTATGTCCCAGCTTACATCCAAAACCTGTCACTCGTGGTGACGTTTTATTTTATAAAAATATATATTATACAAGAAAACATATATGTTTAAAACAAACTTTATTATACAAATATTAAACACGAGAGTACAGTTCCCTTGTCAGTCCAGTCCCGTCCATGGAGCTTTAACCTTCTATGGGTGCTTTTCCTGAAAACATTTTAAAACATATTTTTATTAACTTTCGTTAAGTACACCATTTTATAAAAATATGTTTTATTTTTATTTGGAATTTAACAACCAAATTTCTTCCGATTTCAAGACCCAAAATCCATATATTTACTCCACATTATTCTTTGGGAATTCAACACTCGGATTCCTTGGGATTTCAACACCCGAAGTCCTTAATTTTACACCTCAATATTCTTGGGAATTCAACACCCGAATTCCTTATGAGCTCATTTTTAACCCGTGAGAGTTATTAACTCCCCTTTTTATATTTGGGGTTCAACACCCGAACCCCTTGCGATTTCAACTCCTGAAATCATTTTTATATAGTATTCAAATTTTGGAGTTTCAACTACCGAAACCCTCGGGACTCGTAACCCATATTTTTATTAGAGGCGTACCACCATATTTATTTTAAAACTATAGCCTCTTTTTAAGCCACAAATTAAGTCACATATTTAGACCCACAATCATTTCTCAAATAATCATATATATGCATATCAAAATAAACATATATGAAATGTTTGCAAAAGTAACATGATTATGGTCCGTATACTTACCTCTCAAACTATACGACTAAAGTGCAGACGTCTCCAGATTTTACTAAGACAGCCTATGGCTTCTTTCTCTTAATCTTTTATCCACATATATTGAATAGCAAGCTTGAATATAGTCTTACTTTTATATTTTAAAAACTTCTGTTGTAGAGTATGTATATATACGGAAGACTTCTATGCACTTAACAATACTTCATAGTTAAAGTTCTTTAATCTTATGCCATTGATATTATCTACTGACGTCTCAATATTCTTTCCTTAAATGTTAAGTCCTTGGTCCATCTTTATGTTTATCCTAAATTTCAGTCTGGTACCAAATAATTCCGAATTTTGGGATTGGGGTTTTTCGGGATCGGTATCGATGCCATCCCGAGCTCATCCCTGCTACCCACCCACCTCAACGTCAAGACCGACGCGATTGTCATTGCACCACCTCTGCTTCCACCAACGACCACATAACCTTCAATCCTTGTATTATTGGGTAGCGATTCGGTTACCAAATTGAGCAATTTCTTAGTTGTACGGTTAATTGCAAATTGAGACGACACGACCCAACTGATATGAAATAAATGTGGTAACTAAAAACGTAGATGCCGATTTGTTTAATTTGCACCCAAATTAATGGCTTCTTCATGCATTTGCACCGGATGCACCTTCATAGACACAAATTCTCACCGGCATCATCAAAACCCAACTCACCATTTTCATCCTCATATTTATCAAATGATAAAAAACATTGGTCTTGTAAAGATCACATATTTTTAAATTTTAAACCCAAAAGCTTGTCTCTATTACGATGATGTGTAGTGAAGAAATGGGGGAAGACGACACGAAGGGGAGGAGTGTGGCAGTGGCGACGGTCCAGTAGATGGTGGTGCAACATGGTTGATTGAGGTGGAGATGCTTGGGGTTTTATGGAGAAGAAAGATGAATTGTTGGTGTGGGACCCACATTTTAAAAAAAATACAAGGCATATAAGAAGTTGTTAATAGAAATGTTACAACTAATAAAACTATTGTCTTGTTAAGATGAAAGTTGAAATAATGTCAAACGTTTCATTAATTGTAAGTGTGCCCGACCAACAAATTGGATTATTTAAAATCAAATAACCCTTTTAAATACAACTTACATTTTATCAAATAAAAAAATGTGAACTAAAAATAACAAATATATAATAAAAAATATTAAGGGTAAAGTTAAAATACAAAGGACAACAAAAATGAGAAGGGTGAGAAGAAATCAAGTCCATTGATCTTACATTTGAATGACTGAGATTAATTTAATAAATAAAAATTGATGGAAAATGCATGAAGGTAATATCCCATATTTGTTGACTTTCTCTCTCCACATGCAAGGCACATGTCAATTCCCCCATCATTTTATAATGTCCATAACTTTTTCATACGACATTATTTTTTTAAAAAAAAATTCACCATAATAATAAGTGTTTTTTTATCTTTAATATGAGTATCATATTGTTATATAAAAATAAAAAAAATTAATGGGTTTTTTATTTGTGTTTTTTTGTTGTTCATTGTGTCTTTTAGTTGAGTTTTCATATGAATTGTATATTTTGATCATTATATTTTTCAATTAGTATTCATATTAAAGACAAAAATTAAAACAAAGATTACGTCATTGTGTCGTTTTGTACGTCATTAACTTTTAGTCATTGTGCATTACGTTCATTGTCTTTTATTCAGGTTGACATATGACAAATTCATTTAATTTGAGAAAATAGTATTGCATTCATTGTATATTACGTTCAAGTCATTGTATAATATGTTTTTTCCATTGTGTTTTACGTTTCAAGTCGTTGTGTTATAGATATCACCATTGTGTCTTACGTTTTAGGTCATTGTGTTATACGTATTCACCATTGTGTCTTACGTTTTAGGTCATTGTGTTATACGTATTCACCATTGTGTTTTACGTTTCAAGTTATTGTGTAACATGTATTAATCACTGTTTTTTATGTATTAGATAATTTGTTGTTATTTTATCATTATTTTTACATATTATTATTACACAACGGTGTTATTAGTATTTAAAAAAACATAATGATGAGTTGATAGACACAATAACGAAAAAACACAATGACGAAAAAAGACACAATGATAAGCGAAAAGACACAATGGTGTGCGAAAAGTCACAATGACGAAAATAGACACAATGATAAGCGAAAAGACACAATGACGAAAAAAGACACAATGATAAGCGAAAAGACACAATGGTGTGCGAAAAGACAAAATGACGAAAAAAGACACGATGGTGTGCGAAAAGACACAATGACGTGATTTTACTTTTAAATTTTATATAACAAAAATCATACTCATATTAAAGATAAAAAAAACGTTTGTTATTATGATGAATTTTTTTTTAAAAAAAAATATCATACGAAAAAGTTATAAACGTTCTAAAATGATGGGGGTATTAACATGTGCCTTGCATGTGGAGAGAGAAAATGTGTACAATTACCTCTATACTTTTTTTCTTTTGATCTCCACTTAACACATGTCAACTATTTATGGCTTCTCACACTTCTTATTTTTGTTACCCTTTGTAGAATAACTTGACCCAAAATATTAATACACCTATCATCTTCGGCCTCCCGGCTCATGACTGTCACATAAGCACCATCCACCTGTAATGTTTGGTGACACACAGCTCATGTACACGATCAAAGTTGAAGAAGTCCAACATGTTATTTATATTAGCTACAAAGCTAAGCGCAGCTTATGCTTTTTCATGCATTTCGGCATTGTTTATCTAGGGATTACTTCATAGAATAGTAACCAACTTTGAAAGTTGTTCCATTCAAGTCACTGACACAAACTTTTGTTCCAATCAGATTACTGAACATTCATTTTTGTTCCAATCCTAGATATTTTACCTGGATACCAGGTAATCTAAATTTTTTTTAATTTTTCAATGTTTTTACTTTTCATAATAACTTTTAAAGGTTGCGAAAATTAGTAGAAATTCGAAATATAATTTTAAAATTTCGAAAATTTGCAAAAGAAGTTCGGAAATTTGAGGTTCGGGTTAGAACAGGTCAAGGTCGGAACGGGTCAAAACGGGTTTCGGGTTAGTTTTTTTTTTAGCCAACGAATCAGCGTGTTTTCAACACTTTACAACTCGTTTTAACAGCAAAAGCTCGTTTAAGCGATTTTTCAGTTCGTTTCAGCATCTAACAGCTCTTTTAAGGATTTTTAAGTTCGTTTCAGCACGTAACAGCTCGTTTAAGCGATTTTTCAGTTCGTTTCAGCACGTAACAGCTCGATTAAGCGATGTTTTAGTTCGTTTCAGAACCTAACAGCTCATTTAAGCTATTTTATAGTTCGTTTCAGCACCTAACAGCTCGTTTAAGCGATTTTTAAGTTCATTTCAGTACCTAACAGCTCGTTTAAGAGATTTTTAAGTTCGTTTCAGTTTTTTTTGAACCAACGAATCAGCGTGTTTTCAACACGTTACAACTCGTTTTAAGCGATTTTTAAGTTCGTTTCAGCACCTATCATTGAAACGAACTGAAAAATCGCTTAAACGAGCTGTCAAGTGCTGAAACGAACTTAAAAATCGCTTAAACGAGCTATTAGGTGCTGAAACGAACTGAAAAATAGCTTAAACGAGCTGTTAAGTGCTGAAACGAACTTAAAATCGCTTAAACGAGCTGTTAAGTGCTGAAACGAACTTAAAATCGCTTAAACGAGCTGTTAAGTGCTGAAACGAACATAAAAATCGCTTAAACGAGCTATTAGTTGCTGAAACGAACTGAAAAATCGCTTAAACAAGCTGTTAAGTGCTGAAACAAACTGAAAAATCGCTTAAACGAGCTGTTAGGTGCTGAAACGAACTGAAAAATCGCTTAAACGAGCTGTTAGGTGCTGAAGCGAACTTAAAAATCGCTTAAACGAGCTGTTAGGTGCTGAAACGAACTTAAAAATCGCTTAAACAAGCTGTTAGGTGCTGAAACGAACTTAAAAATCGCTTAAACGAGCTGTTAGGTTCTGAAACGAACTGAAACATCGCTTAATCGAGCTGCTACGTGCTGAAACGAACTTAAAAATCGCTTAAACGAGCTGTTAGGTGCTGAAACAAACTGAAAAATCGCTTAAACGAGCTGTTAGGTGCTGAAACAAACTTAAAAATCGCTTAAACGAGCTGTCAGGTGCTGAAAGAACTGAAAATTCACTTAAACGATCTGTTAAGTGCTGAAACGAACTTAAAAATCGCTTAAACGAGCTATTAAGTGCTGAAACAAACTTAAAAATCACTTAAACGAGCTGTTAGGTGCTGAAACGAACTGAAAAATCACTTAAACGAGCTTTTGCTGTTAAAACGAGTTGTAGCGTGTTAAAAACATGTTGATTCGTTGGTTCAAAAAAAAAACTAACCCGAAACCCGTTTTGACCCGTTCCGACCTTGACCCGTTCTAACCCGAACCTCAATTTTCCGAACTTTTATTGCAAGTTTTCGAAATTTTAAAATTATATTTCGCATTTTTACTAATTTTCGCAACCTTTAAAAGTTATTATGCAAAGTAAAAACATTGAAAAATTAAAAAAAAAAACTAGATTACCTGCTATTCAGATAAAACATCTAGGATTGGAACAAAAATGAAAGTTCAGTGATCTGATTGGAATAAAAGTTTGTATCAGTGACTTGATTGGAACAACTTTCAAAGTTGGTTATTATTCTATAGAGTAATCCCGTTTATCTATTGCGAGGGCCGTCTCTGAGAATTCAAAAAACTTATGGTGCCCGGGACACGAAAAAATTTAGGCCCTAATCAAATAATCCCAAGCACATGAAATTCATTAAATAAAAACATCAGTTTAAGCTTATCATTGCAATTCACATTTCCCAACTCTGTCAATAACGATTTGATTAACGAGTTTGATTTATGATTGGTAAAGCCGATTAGGAGATTAGCGTCTGGCGATTGCTCGCTGTGACAATTGGTGTTGATTCATTTACAAAAAGCAACCTTTGAGTTACATAAATCGCTTCCCGTTGGAATCGTTATTTTATTTTTCTTTTATTTTGTTCAGATGTTCTAAAAATATGAATTCAATGGTATTAATTTAAGGATTAATTTCATATATACCCTAATAAACATTACAAATATCATATATACCCAAACAAAACTTAATATATCATATATACCCTTACAAAGTAACTAAAATATCATATATGCTCTTATAAATATAATTAAAGTATCATATATACCCCCTATTAACAAATAATAATTTAATAAATGACCATTTTACCGTTATTTTCAAAAAATTAACTTTTATATATGTACATTTTAACGAATAGACCGTTTTACCCATTTCTATTACATAATGTGTTTATACCCTGTGTTGTTATTTTAATTTTAATTGACTTTTCTCACATTTAACGACAACCAAATCGTCTCTTGTCACTTTTTCAAAATTGCAAAACATTCAAAGATTTATCGCGTCAAATGGTCTACACTGTAAAACCTTATATCGCATCTAATCAAATTAGAGTAATATGGTCATTTTTTAATTTTTTTAATGAATTGGGTATATATGATATATTAATAACTTTGTAAGGGCATATACGATATTTTTAGTTTTGCATGGGTATATATGATATTTTCAATATTTGTAAGGGTATATATGAAATTGCTCCTAAATTTAAATTAAAAAAGTTAATTTTTAAAAATCCTACTTAAAGAAAATACGATAATTTTAATTTTACCTTTAAACTCAATATATAGTATCTAAGAATAAAAAATCAAATTAAATACATGCATCTAACTCACTTATTTTACCGACATTGCCTATTACCTATAGATCCTGTTTTACCTAACAAACTATTAAATTAAATATGGGTTATCTTTTAAATTTACTTGGGCCTTTAAAAAGCTCATCTAGGCTAAATTTAACCCTCGTGCTCCTCGTATCTCTTTCTTCTTTCTTCGTTAACCAAAAGCAGCCTGCATCTGCCACCAGTTTGTCGAAATTTTTTTCATTAGGTTTGAGTTTCATACTAAAGTATACCTTCTATAGGGCCCCATGACAGTCTGGGCCTGGGGCCTCCGCCCTCTCCGCCCTCTCCATGGGCGGCCCTGCCTACTGCATACTACTTTGTTAAAATAAGGAAAATTGGTTTTTATTGGTCCCAACTATTTTATTTTTGTCGACGCTGGTCCAACTATCATTTTGGCCGGCAACGGTCCCAACTTTCACATACGTTGAATCCACTAGTCCGCGACTAACGGAGTATTAACTCCGTTAGGTAAAATCTGATGTGTCGTCCTAGTTGTCAAAAGCCTGATGACATGGGCATCCTACGTGGACCGGCTGTGTATTATAACCAACGTTTTATGCTTAAACATTATACAAACATAAATTCCCAAATTATACAACCCTAAAACCCCAAATTCTCTCTAACTCAAGAACCAACGTTTTATACTCAAGAACCCTATCCATTGTTAAAGATTAGGGCTTGTTCGTCTTTTAATCGACTCCGGTTTCACTCGAATTCGATGGATCTTTGCCTGATTTCAAAAGGGTTTGTGTAATGGATGTTGGCGGATGCTTTAGGTCTGCACTTGTTCATCGTCATCTTCAAAGAGGCTTCTTTGTTCATGCTGCAATCAACACTCATGGTTCGTTCGTTTGTTTTTGTTTTACTTTCATTTTCCCAATTCGTTGTTTAATTTGTGGGTTTTAATTACCTGGCAGCTGAGATGAAGTCAACGATTGGTGATAGTAAGAATTTACGAGTGTTTCACACAGACCCATTGGATTATCACAACATTGTTGAAGCTTTAACAGGATGTAATGACTTGTCTTTCAATCGACTGAAGAGGGAATTAGGGTTCTTGAGTTAGAGAGAATTTGGGGATTTAGGGTTGTATAATTTGGGAATTTATGTTTGTATAATGTTTAAGTATAAAGCGTTGGTTTAATACACAGCCGGTCCACGTAGGATGCCCATGTCATCAGGATTTCGACAACTAGGACGACACATCAGATTTTACCTAACGGAGTTAGTACTCCATTAGTCGCGAACTGGTGGATTCAACGTATGTGAAAGCTGGGACCGTTGCTAGCCAAAATGATGGTTGGGACCAACGCCGGCAAAATAAAATAGTTGGGACCAATAAAAACCAATTTTCCTTAATATAATAACAAATTATAGCTTTTTTACAAAAATAACTTATTTTATTTTAGCTTTATGAAAGGCTTAAAAATCAGTTTTTCAAAAGCCTCAAATTCTGGTTTTTCAATTTGGCTTTTTGAATAAGCCAATAAGCATTTTTCAAACTCAATCCCAATTCCCAAACATGCTCTTACTGTGGCATATCTTTGGATTCACAAAATTTCAACAAGACTCGACTTGAAGATCTTAGTCTTTTTAGTCTTTTTGTTAAATGATTTAGTTATACTAGGTATAGATCATTTATGATCTTGGAAGAGTCCTACGTGAAAGGCAATGAGGAGAATGAGGGAAAGGGAACATCTCACCTCCCTCCCTCGGTGGAGGATGACGGGGTGCCAGTAGGGTGGTCGTGCAGGTCCTTTGACCCCTCATCCAATCAAGTCGTTTGTTTTTATTTCCTTTTCTTTTTTATTTCTTTTTGTTATTAAATAAAATGAAATGGTGGAGAATGAGGTATAATAGGGATTGAGTGGTGAGGTTGAATCATGGATGTAAAGCTAAGTTGGCACTAAGGTGATGCAAATTTGATGAACGATGGAGAATGATGAAATGAATCATAATTGTCAAGTCGGTTATTAAGGTTTTATGTTATAAAAATCCTACTCGTTTACCAACACAAATAAGATTCGGGATTCCAGGTTATATGGTATATCCCCAGCAGCCACATCAGGCAAATGGACATATTACAACTACATGGTATACAATAATTGCAATACACATTGACAATGAATACTTAGAATCTGCTATAATTTTTCTTCCAGAATTTAGGCATCCTCGGTTCAAAATCTGGTGCCCGCTGATACACTAACGATGCCGTGGAGATTAAGATCCCAGCTGTTAGAGCCCATATCACGTACACCTTATTATCCGTTTCTAAATCAAAGTAATGAAGCACATATCTATCTCCTTGAAATTCTCTCTCCTCCTCTCGCCTGTTTTCGTCCTGAATCAACAAAATCCCATCATTAAGAATACAACACGGTCATGGAGTTGAATATGGTCTCAAAAACTATATCATTACAAAATTATTTAATTTCTTAAAAAGAGAAACTCAGAAGGTTGTACGTTTTGCACGACTTCCATCCCATTTATGCCCATTAACTAGAGTCACCCACCATTTGAGTAAATTTGATATGGTCACTTTTGCCACTTTCATCCATTTTATTTTTCCCCCGGTTTACACAAGGTTTTTTTATAACCGAATACAAATTATAATTCCTTATGATCTTTCAGATACAAAATGGTTCATAAAATATCAACCGGATTGACTTGTTAATCTCTTTTTGTCCTCTCTTTTTTTCACAGATCACTTCATAAACTAGGGGTGTTCATCGGTTCGGTTTTCAATGTAATCGGATGATTCAGTTCAGTTATTCGAACAATATAGTTAATTGTAAAATGAGAAACTTAAGACACACAAATTTACTCTAAAATAAAATGGATGAAAGTGACGAATCCAAAGGAACGAAAATGGTAGTTTAATTTATTTGTTAGTAAGGGCATATTAGTCTTTCACATAGATTAACTGAATAGTCTTAATGGTGTTAGTGAGTTGGACTGAGATGACAAAAGAACAAAACCACAGCGTACATATATAGGGAAACAAAAAATTAATAATGCATGTAAGTGGCGAAAATGACTAAACCACATGGACAAAAATGACAGTTTACTCTTTCAAAAATAAAGTTACTTCAGAATTGTTTGTGCGTTTTGGACGACTTTCATCCCATTTGACCCATATACATTTATAAACTTTTGAACTCTTTTTACGCATCAAGCATGTTTGTGATAAAAACATAATCCAATATGCAGTCTAATGATTAATTAGGTTGAGAAATAAAGAAAACGAACCTTGAGAAACATTTCAAAAGGAGCATAGAATATGGATTCTACTTCTTCAGCGTTTAGAACCGGATTGAATGCTTGTTTATTCCATAGTATACCGAGCACTGGAACTACAGTTACATTCTCCTGCCATCGCAATCAAACAGTCAATCCTTTTTATTAAACACAAAAAAGATGTAATATCAGCTTTGACCCGTTAACCAGCATGCCAAATTTTTCAGATATACAAAGAAGTAATCTTAACCGTTTGTTCAAGGCTCACCCTCTAGAACGTGTAATTTTTTAAAAAGGATACATTTTCACTGATCCAAAAGGATAATGATGAAGTTTACAACACTAAAGTATTAACACTTGACAATTTAACCACAATGGTACATTAATAGTATGATAAATGCGTAAGCCTATGTATATTGGAAGATATCTAAAATGTAACACTACATTATCTTTAACTAAAATTGTAATTACTAATTAGGGTATAAATTTCAAAATCTTTTGGATATGCAAAAGGGCTAATTTGATGTTTAATATATTAGAACTAGGGTGTGCATTAAACCAAAAAACTGATCCGAAACTAAAAAACCGAATCGAAACAAAAACCGACGGTTTGGTTGTATGTGTTTGTAAAAACCGAACTTATGATTCGCTTTTGGTTTTCCATGCAGCAAAAATCGAAAAAACTGAACCGAACAGAATTTATAGATTTTCATTTCTTTTATTTTTCATTTTAAGCAATTTATAAGTATTTAATTTAATAAATATGTAATTTTAGTTGGCATATATAGTTATCAATCAGTTATTAATTAATAAAATGATTTATGCCCAAATTCATTATTTAGGGCCAACCAACACAAAATTTGTCAAGCTTAAATGGCAAAACCGAACCGAACCAAAACCATACAATAACACAAAGTTTCGTTTTAGCCCAAACCGAAGTGTAACAGCCCTGATTAGAAGAAAGTTTGACCTTGGTTCCAAATGGTTCAAAAACAGCAACATCCACAAGAGTCGGATCCAAACCGATCTCCTCCTCAGCCTCCCTCAAGGCGGTCCGAATATCATCCGCATCCCCTTCATCCGTTCGACCTCCCGGTAAAGAAACATGCCCTGCAAACCATTTCAAATTTCAACCTCATTAAGACATTTCATCAAACACCTTAAACGCACTTATGTGTTTACCCGAGTATGAAGAGAGCTTAGATGATCGTTTGGTTAGGATAACATAGATTTGATCGGATTCCTCGAACAGACAAATGAGAACTGCAGATCGGTTGGGTCTTTCGGATTTGTGAGGTTGTGGGTTTGAAAGTCTTTGAGATATGTCTAGTAATAGTTTGTGTGATCTTGAATGTGACATCTGCCCCGACCCGACCCAGGTACCCGTTTTTCTGATCCGATCTCCTTCTTTTATGATTTAATATTTATTTTTACTTATATTTTACTTTTAATAATAATATATATTTTCCTTCCCGCCTCTTCCTCTCTTTTCCTTCCTGCCGTCCCGTCCCTCTTCTTCTCTCTTTCCGCCTTCTTTTCCCTCTTGTTGCCGTCCCGCCTCTTTCTCTCTCTTGTCGTCGTTCCGCCCTTACGCCTTGAACCCCTTTTTCTCTTAACTCTTTGCTTGTCCTTTGTTTCTTCCCGCCTAAGGTTGTCTGCGCAGCTCCACGCGCCAGACTCCTTGCAAGGAAGCCTGCGCGAAGACCAGTTGTTCCTGCGATACGCGAGGCGAACTGTTCCCGCAGCACGCTAAGAATTGTAGTTCTTCTCGCAGCGCGCTAAGAACGGTAGTTCTTCCCGCGACGCGCTAAGAATTGTAGTTCTTCTCGCAGCGCGCTAAGAACGGTAGTTCTTCCCGCGACGCGCTAAGAATTGTAGTTCTTCTCGCAGCGCGCTAAGAACGGAAGTTCTTCCCGCGGCGCGCTAAGAATGGTAATTCTTCCCGCGGCGCGCTAAGAATGGTAATTCTTCCCGCGGCGCGCTAAGGATAATAGTTATTCCCGCGGCGCGCTAAGGTTTGTTCTGTCAGCCTTCGCCCTCGCGCGTGCGCTCGAGCCTTCTCGCGCTAAACCCTTTGAGTTTTCTTCTGTTTAATCTAGCCGTTTGCTCTTGTGATGTCTTATCTTCTGTGCTGTTGACCTAACCTGTCTTATGTCTGAAAAGTTACTTTCGGCGCAGCATGCGCACCAACCCCATTGGTTGGCAGAAAAAGTGACTGACATTATCTTTTGGAGATCTGCTTTTTCCATGCTTGACCTGTACCTTTATCTGACCCGCCCATGCCTGTTTACTGTTACCTGTCAGCTTTTCCTTATCCCCTGCAGCTGCCATATCTTTTGATATCTTTTGCTTTTGGAATCTTTTACTTTTTGGAGATCTTTTCCCCTTTTCTAGGGATTGTGTCTCCTAGGGTTTCTCTATAAATAATAATGTTAATTTCCTAACACTACACACACAAAGCACTTAATTTAATCCCTCTTGCTCCTTGCCGTTGTTCTTCCTCTGCCGCCTCCTCTCTCCTTGCCTTCGTCTTCCTCCCTGTTCTGCCCTGCTTTTCCGGTAATATATATTATATATAATAATTTACTTATTAATTATGCTAACTTATAATCAAGACATTAAAACAAATCATTAAAACAATAATCTTTAATTATAGGTTAACCTTGCTTGTTTGGTTCTTGCTTTACCTATCTTCACATCGTTTATCAAGTGAGTAATCTCGTACCTAATCCCTTTTATTTTTTTATGTTTATGGATGTTCATGTGTTCATACAAACTTAGAGTCTTAAACTGTTTATGAACTTTAGTCGCGCAGTATCCCATGTGTTGAGGACGTAGACTTGGCTGTTTATTTGTATGTGTGGATCATTAACCGTCTTGTCGGTCTATTCCGCAGTTCTCATGGTACCATTAGATGAACACGGGAGAACTATCGTTTATGATTTTCTCTTTTGTTTACACATGCACAGTTTGTCTTGTTTGTGAGCTCAATTGTGAGCACTGGCAGTCTATGAATCTTAGAGTTGGTCCCGATCAGATTACACCCCTGTTGAAAACCAGACATACACATGTTGCGCGCAGATTTATTGTTATCTATGTATTAACTATTAAACTTGATTTCTCACCAACACGCAAGTGTTTGACGTTTATTTTAACACATGTTCAGGTTTGCAGTAGCTGTTTTGGAGCTCGAGAAAACGTAGGAAGTTCTTTATTTTGGACCTAGATTAAAATGTATCAAGACAAGTTATTGCGGTTATTGAATATTTTGAGTTATAATATATTGAATTATGTTGCTTTATGTTATCTTGTGTTTACCTTGCGCGTGCGCGAATGAATGTATTTATTAAATATTGACACCCAAACAGTGTCACGAGTAATGAAACAATATGTGGCACCCCGATGTATAATCCGCCTTTGGTCGGGGTGTTACATTGAAGGGCTATTGGAATCCATGAGACGAACATTCAACCGAAAGAAAATGCTGGAATTGATGATGCTATTGCTTGCTCCCAATGTTTTTTATTACTTCATTTCGGTGTAGTTACCGTAACCGAATGGCCGGTTAATTATCCAGGTCGGTTATGACGTTCCAAGCTTAATGCTAAAATTTCAAAGTCTGAAATAGGGTGGTTTCAAGAATAGTTATGGTATTCCGAATTATGTTAAATTTAAATGTTGAGAGCTTGAAAAGGAGGTATAAAGTTTAAAAAACACAAATATACAAGGTTAGGTGAGGTTAAAGTCAATTAACGAAGACCTATTACCCGTAATCATAACCGAATGGTCGATTAATCAAATTCACTTAATCATAATCGTTGGTTAGGACAGACCTTTGAAATTTACAGACCCATCAATTTTTTTCATGGGGGTGGAAAGTTTCCAGGCCGTTTGTCTATCGATATATATTAATTTTTTCGGTCCGGTTCGAGTCGAAGCTGGTTGATTCGTATAAAAAATAGATAATAAAACTAAGTTTCATATAATCAACAAGAGTATGTAACACGGCATTACAAATGTTAATAAAAATATGCTACGTTTAAAATTGTTCTATACAACTTTTCGTTTTTAAAATTTAGTTATTACTTTTGAGGAACCGTTTCGTAACGAGACTCATTATTTTTGTTTTAATCAAATTAAATAATTAAAATCTTACTAACATAATTATCATGATAATCATTCAAGACATGAACATATCATCTTAGGCTATGTGTAGTGGAGGGACTACAAATTGATCGAATTGTGACATGTGGTGCCTGAAGAAACACAGATCTACTCCCCATGACGAGTCTTAGATCCGATGTATCAATAGGGTAGGATACGGATAATAACCAATTATGATATGAGAACAATTCCCGAAGTCCAGTGACGTGAACATGCAAAACAGACACCGTGAGCTCGCTACGGGAAGGACAAGAGGGGGATCTTCCCGTAACCACCCTCCGGCGTGAGAATAAGTACAATCCTGACGTAGAAGATAAAGTACTTAAGTGTATAGTAAGAGTACAATGAGAGTGAATGAATACCTCATGAAGATTGAGAGGGTATTTATAGCCGAAGGATGTAAGAAGGTGATTGGGCTAGCTGACCCTTTTGGAAGATGCTCCCGTAACCACATGGACACGTGTCCTCATATGACAGGTTCATTTATACGTTGCATGTGCTTGCATAACAACCTGGACACACGTCTTTATGGGATAGGTTGATGAATAACCCCTGGCCATGTGCACGGTTATAACGGCCTTGCCAGGTGCCCTTCATTGGTTGGTCGAGAAATCACGTATTACTCAAGAAAGTATCTTGGAAAATCTTCTAGAATGTAATTAGTTAATGACAACTGTCCTGAGGCATTGCCTTGTGGTCGTTTTGTGCGGATAGATATACCGTCTTGCGGACGACTTCTGAGGATGCCGGGATGTTTCCGCATATGTCAGGAGAATGTTTCTTCCTTAAATGATTAAGCGGGTGATCTGTATGTCTCGCGGGTGCTGCGTGAGGGGTCCTCAACTGACCCGCGGATAATACTTAAGGGTATTTGGGCCTTTTTGGTACCCTACCTCTATAAGTCCCACCAGTCCAGTTTTTCTTCCGCGTGAAGTATTTTATGCGGGTGAAATTTTGGACATAAGGGTGTTGTTTGGGGTTTTTCTGAAATTTTGCAATTTGTGGTGATGATATCTTGTATCGGATAACCATACAATAGTACGAGGTGACAGCTTGCAGGAGCATGTGTCAGAAGATGTGACGTTTATGTCGGCTGCCACTGTACCCGACTGTTCACCTTTTTGCTTTTTCGAATTTCCCGCGTGACGTGGCGTCTATTGATTGGGGTTCGATACCTTCTCTTCAATGCTCATACCCCATCACATTAATTTCGATATGTATAAATAGTGAAGTTTAACTTCCTTTCGAAGTTTTATCGCCTTTGATCTTTGAATATCTTATTCTTTTTCTCTCTGAAGTTTTCGATAACCGTCCAATTTTTCTTATAACCGCTCGATATTTCATCAGATCTTACTGTAATGACGAGTATTCAATCTGAAATTGATGAAGTGGAGGTTCAATGGGACCAATCTGAATATCAGAAGCTGATTGATACTTATGGTATTCCGCCGGAGTGGGGACCGGAGTTCCCTTCTGCCGGATCTATAGCCAGTTTCCCACCTCCTGGCAAGATGGCTGTTTACTCTGACTTCTTTGTCTATGGGAATTTCCGTTTCCCCATGACGAAATTTTTCGTGAAGGTGTTAAGTGCCTATGGGATCCATCTATCGTAGTTACATCCTCGTGCCGTCATGCGAATTCGTCATTACGAATTTGTATGTACTGCACATGGAATGTTACCCCCTGTCGACCGATTTCCTGTGTTCTACCGCCTTGTCAACCGTGATGGTTGGATTACTTATCAAGCGCTAGCTGACCGGGGTATCGGCTATGAGGTCGAGAAAGGGTTCAAGGACTAGCGTAGCAAAATTTTCTAGGTATCCGAGGACGTGGTCCGACGTCCTGTCACCGAAGCACTTCCAGAGATTGTCACGGCTCCTCATGAGGATCAAGAGTGGTTCCGTGTCCTCGTTTCTGAGCCAACGCCAATGCGGGCACTACCCGAGGATGCCCTTGTGTGGGCGGGCATGAGCCGTTTATGGCCAACTCCGTATATGGAGCCCGTTTTTATTGGCTTGGATAATCGTAAGTTGTCTTCTTTCTTTCATCCATCGTTTAGAGTTTTTATAATTCACTTTTGTGTCTCCCCTCAGGTCCGGGGCCCATGTTAAACGCTCTGTTTGACGACAGAGGTTGTATGCGGAAGAGCATCCGTGAGGCGGGTGACAAGCATGTTCTTGAAAAATCTAAGGGCAACTTCCTATTTCCAGTAAAGGTGCGTGCCGAACCAATTGTTTCTGGCGCTACCTTTGAAACAGGTGCGTATGTTCTAAATCCTCCTCCTCTTAATGTGCTTACCTCTGATGGGGTAATCGTCATTCTATCGTCTAGTGACGATTCCTCAACCCAAGAGGAAGAAAGCTTTGATGATGCTTCTGAAATTTCATCTGTCTCGCACCTGTTGGCAGAGCTAGCACAAAAGAGATCTTTTGGGTCTTCTCAGGCCAGTGATGCGGGCGCGAGTGTTGTGGACACCAAGGATGAGCCGGCGACTAAGAAACAACAGACTCGTCGTCTTAAGAAGCCGCAGTCCAGCCTTGCGGAACGCATGAAGACGGTGACTGGTATGTGTTTCACTTTCTATACTTTACTGCTTTAATATGTAGTTAAGTGAGGCTCTCTTTGTGCAGATCCGTCGATTGTTAGAGATGATGTATCTGAAAGGTTACCAACACAGACTCCTGCGTTCGAGAAACAACCATCTCCTCCTCTCGAGAAGGAAACGGAAGATAAGCCTTCTACCCTCCCACTGTAGCAAATGTAGAGGGGTCTAACCTTCAGCCAGAAGCAAATGAGTCTTTGGACTATCTTTTTCAAGCTGGGGGAGCTACTGGTTATGATGAGGATAACCCAGCCGTGGACGAAGATGGTTTCAGGACCCAAGACTCACCTCCTAGATCTTCTCCTCAGTCTCTTTTCACTTCCTCTCACCTGCCTACAGATGCAGGGGGAGAATTTCAGTTTAGACAATCTTTTCATGAGATTGGAGGAGGGTCGACACATGGTGTTTCTCAACAGTCCTCCTCGATCCCTGTTCGTCTTGAAACGTCAAGTTCACGTTACTATGGAGAGCCGAATCTAGGGGAGGACTATCATCTGTTTGTCCCGCCTTGGGACATTGTCAATGGGTCTCGGTTCTCCGACCCCGGAACTTGTATGAGTTTCGTTAAACACTGCGTGCCACCTTCATAAATGTCGCACCAGCGTGAACGTTCCCGCCACGATCTTCATACCGATATATCTTTTTCCTTGGCCAACAGTTTGGCCTGTAGCCAGGAAATTTTGCGCGAATGGCGTACAATGAGAGGGAAACTAGGTGAAGCTTCTCGAGCTATCGAGAATGCTAAAAAAGAAGCTGAGGAGTATCGCTTAGCAGCGAGTGCAGCCAAGTGGAAGAAGACGGATGCAGAGATCGCCCTTAGGGGTGAACAGGACCGCTCTAACAATTCGGGTTTTCTAACTTAATATTTATTAATCATAAACCGACCCGCTTCTATGTTCGAATTATTTTCATTTACGAAATATCACAATATTCGAGTTATTTATTATTACTTTAATATTATTGTATAATACTTGGTTAATTAGAAAAAAACAACTTTAAACCATGTATAATTTCAACTCATCTCCTTACTTTAACCTTCTTTTGTATCCATGTCCATAGTTCAGGGACCCAATAGCAAAACTGATTTAATTTGACTCATTTAACCCAAACCCTATATGTAAGGCCCCGAACCGGTAGCCCTACTTTAGCGTCGGATTTACTCATAAACACAGTTCTTGCAATCAGAGTTAATTAAAAATTTCGCGGAAACGTTTACTTGAAGCATTCGTTACAAAACATTCAATCTCTTCTTTGATACTATAAAACAAATCATTATATTTAAAACATCTTTTCTTACATCTTAAGATGCCAGCCGTTCAATCCATGATATGTGCCATCCTCATGCTAGTTCTTTGGTCTGATCACCTGCGTGCATACTAAAAGTCAGCTACGCTGAGTGAGTTCTAGTTAATCAAGCAACTTATCATACAACCACTACATGCATCATATACGTATCCGAAGACACGTAGTCCACTATCTAACCTGCTTACCTTACCACTTAGCCTCTTATTTACACCTACCACCTTGCCACTTTGCCACTTTAATAACGTATAACGTTATGCCACTTTGCCACTTTAATAACGTATAACGTTATGCCACTTTGCCACTTTGCCACTTTAATGACGTAGTCACGTATAGGCTTACCCTACCACGTACTATCGTCATGCCACTAACACTTTTACTACACTCTTGCCACTTCTAACACGCTCTACCTCTACTTGTCTACAACACGCTTCGTATCATTTACATAATAAGCAAGTCACATCATAGCATTCATACACACTAATAACCACTTCGCAATCACTATCCTTGGCGATGCGTGCAACATCCGAAGATCCTTCACGCACCAACAAGTATTATATAATAGCTACCTCGTATAACAACTATAGCATACACTTACCACTTAAGGTAAGTGTATTCACACTTCACATCGAGTATGCACACAGCCCCGAAAACATAACAAGGAAATGGGGCTAGAAACTCACCTGAATCCTGTTACGCTCTCCGTTAATAGTTATTCCCTTCTTGAGCTGTGCACGGCTAACTGTATAATATTTACATGTATCAATTAACTACTACTACTCATGTTGTATTTCTATCTTTATATGACCCACAAAGAACGGGGGTCCGGGGGCAGCGCCCCTGGCAGTGGGGTCTAGGGGCGGCAGCCCCTAGCAGGGTCCAAGAGGCAGAGCCCCTGGCTGGGGTCGAGCTACCAAGTCAGCTTGGAAAAATTTTATTTACATTAACTGTCTTAACACATTTTCCATTAGGTTTTTAATTTATTTTCTAAGCGAACTTAACTTTAGGCGAAGTTAAACCTTAGGCGAACTTAGCTTTAGGCGAAGTTAAACCTTAGGCGAACTTAGCTTTAGGGGAAGTTGTCATCAGGCGAACTTAGCTTTAGGCGAAGTTGTTATCAGGCGAACTTAGCTTTAGGCGAAGTTGTCATCAGGCGAACTTAGCTTTAGGCGAAGTTGTCATCAGGCGAACTTAGCTTTGCAGGCGAAGTTCATCAGGCGAACTTAGCTTGCAGGCGAAGTTCATCAGCTGCAGGTACTGTTCGCTCTTAAATCCTTCGTTTCTTAACCAAATAACTCGATTTAGGTATCCACGGAATCGTCTGACCAGCGCCTACAAACCCCAACCATCAAATCGACCTAACATCGATGTTTAAAGGGTGCGATTTAGGCATATAGGTTACGGGTTCTTTTTATCAATCGATTAACCCATCAAATCATAACCATTTTCAGTAAGTTTAGCTTTGTTGGATTCGTTTTTACCATACAAACACAGATCTATCATTTCTATACTAATCCAAACCTAAACAAACAAGTTCTCGATATAAACGTACCGTAAATGAGTCGAACTACGAACACGAGCTGGTCTTGTTGCTTTGGTTCGTCACGACAATCTAGCATCAACAAGCTCGGGTCCTCGCCTTTGGATCTTGGTTCGGGTCGTGCGTGTTTTGGGTGTGTGTAGAGATTAGGATGGATAAATGGATGGAATGGAAAGGATTGGGGTTTAAGGGGGTATTTATACTCTTTTAAGCCAATGGGCCGAAGACCCATATTTCCTTTTGGTCCCTATCTAATCCCATCTAATTATCCTACTAAGTCTTCATATTTTGCTGTTATTATTATCGTTCCACTAACTCGTTTATTTCACCCGACAAAATAATATATTAAATATTACTTTAGAAATTTCGGGATGTTACACTATAACCACATCCATGAACCAAACTCGTTTACCCGTATATGTTATCTTGCACCCTAATCTTCGTTTAAAAATCAAATTAGATTCGTGCATATCGTTTATACTTATTTCACCGTCATTATCCCTCAAGTAATTGGAAATAACAATAAAATATTATATCAATTCCTTTTTTAACCTAAACCGCCCTAAACCCTAAATCAATATACATATAATCGTTTGTATTACTGCAATTAAACTTCCAGATATCATCTCCTAACCAGCGCCTACTAAACCCCCAATATTAATCACAGTATCGCAACTCCTATTACCCTGTTCGTCCTCATCTATGCCTGGTTCTGGTTATGCCGATTAATCTTTGTTTCAGCGTCTATTAAGGTAATTCGTGATATGGTTGTGGTCGTCGTTGTCTATGTTTCAATAGCCCTATGACTGTTTGATCGATTACAAACGGGTTTAATCAATTGTGATTTCTAGGGTTTATGTTCAATTGGGTTTATATCAGTTTCAGTATTTATTAACCCGTTTTCATATCTAAACAACTACACACCTAGCACAGAAGGCTAAGTCTGTGTGCGTAGGTGGTAGGCCGGCCGTTTGCCCAGGTTCAAGCCCGGCCAACTCCATCTTTTTGTTTCTTTTATTTTGTTATTGTTTTTAATGGATTAAAAGATTTAAAAGTAACTATAATTAATATTAATATCAAATAAACATTATTTTTATTAAAACCCAACACTTTAATCTGTGTTCCTCGTCGTTGGACGTTTTTGAAAATTTGCTTATATTAATTTTATACATACATATATATATATATATATATATTATATGTATCATTCTTTAAAAGTTGTAACTATTGTAATTTTAAACGTATTAGCTATATTTAAATCAATAGACTTTCGTTAAAGATCCAAAATATATTTATATATATATTTAAACGATTTTTATTAATATAATATAGCCCAACTCATATTTATATATTTAAACTATTTATATATAAAATTGGATTTTATGGGTAGTATAAAGGTGACTTAAAAATATAAATGTAATGACTATTATAATTCAATGATAAAATTGTTATCGCAATATTATTATCAATAGAAATCCAATCGATCAATCTATAATATTATAATTTCAATCATAACCCAAATCATATCGAAATCCTAAATTCATTATACATGTTATATCGTTTATAGTTGGACTCATATTATTATTATATTTAGTTAGGAATCCTTGACGGTAAATCCCTAAGGGTTCATTATTCTCACATCCGCACTTGTGTTTTGTTCCGCTAATCAGGTGAGTAATCACTCCCCTATTTTACTTGTTTTCAAATGCTTTGTGGACACTTGCGTACCATTTATCAAATTACTTATCGTATTAATTCTCAAACGCAAACTGTGATCTTTGTGTTGTGTATCAATTGAATGACTGCTTGTTACTTGCTATTTGCTTACTTGTTTATATGCTTATATGCTTTCGCATTCAGAGAGGTCCAACATAATCCATTATAGTATGATCATACGGCCGTCGTAGTGGCCGGAGCCTGATCGCATTGGCAATGGTTTCACCGACATCTCATTACTTGCTTAACGATTTCATTGTTTATACTCACAGAAAACAGTTTTGCTTATTTTTACTCTATTATTTATATCATTATATATCATCATTTTGTTTGTGTCAAAACTGGTGAATCTACTCACTCAACATGTGTTGTTGACAAATATATATTTTGTACGCATTTACAGGTTATAAATTTGGATTGCTTATTGAACTGAAGCTCACATAGAGATGACTTTAGGATAATAAATAGATACAAGAATAGTTGGTTTTGTATTTTTAATTTTCTTTATTCTTGGTTGTATTTGAATGTTTCTTGATAATAAACAAATTAATTAGATATAGTCGCTTTAAAATTTCATGATAGTACCTTGAGAGCTGTGGCAATCAGCTCACGCCCCGACATTTCCGCCGTAGGTTGGGGTGTGACAACCGCAATGCCGCTGCTGCCCTCAATGGAAGGAGGCTTGTGAGAGACAGAATTCTGTGCTTGAGTCTACTCGCGCTGAGACCCAAAATAAGAAGGATGACTTGGCGAGGGCCCTTGAAGCCAATTCGGATTTGGAAAGCCAGGTAACCCGCCAAGGCAGCCGGATCCAGGAGCTTGAGGCAGAACTGAAGTTGCAGAAAGAGAAATATGAGCTTAAGGATCAAAACGCTGCTGAAATGCAAGCTGCTTATGACTCTTTGCTGCAATCCCGTGCGGAGGCGGAGACTCGTGCCTCCGAAGCTTCTAATGATAAGCAAAAAGTAGCTAATGAGTTGCAGGAGCTTCGAGGCAAGGCGGAGCGTGCCGAACAAGATCGTCGGTGGTTCCTCAACCAAGGACTTGACTCTGTAAGTTCCTCCCATATGTTGTACATGGCACTCTTTTTGCTTTAATGTTAATATTGTTGTTTTCCTTTTTGACAGGTCATCCGGCATATTAAGGGAAGCGTTGAGCTTACTGATTGTTTTGCCAACTTGATGACTGCTTCTTCACAAGTCGGCCGCGTGAAAGGCTTTAATGAAGGGATGGAATATGCTCAATCTGGTCATACCTTTGAGAATCATCCGCTTCACGGCCTTGATGTGAAGCAAGAGTATGATATGCGGATTAAGGAGTATGACAACCTGGTCTTTCCTTTACAATATATGCTTCCGGAGTTTTCCTCCGTCGATGATGGCGTGCAGCAACTGAGGAACTATCTGGATGATGAGTCCGAGGACACCTTGTCTGAGGATACTTCACCGAAAGCTGCGGAGGACATACGAGCCCCTAACCCATAGAATAGGTTTAGACTTTAAGACTTTGTAATTATTTCTCCATATTTTTGTAATCGTCTTCTGATTGTTAATGGAAAGAAACTTTTTGTCTTGTGAATATTATATTGTTTGTGAGAAAATATCTTTGCAATATATTTTTAAAATTTGAATCTTTGCAAGTTGGATGATTATAATGACGTGGCGAAAAGACGAGCATTAAGGGACAACTGACAAGACGCGTGTAACACCATTTGATAGTCTGTTCTCACTTTCTCGAATCTCCCGCCTGATGTGTCAATCATCTAACGGCCCGCATTTTCTCTCTCTTCTGGCAAGCAGCCAGTCGCTTTTATTGCGATGAGTATAAATAAGTCATATGTGGCCTCCAATTCATTCTTATCTTTGAATCTTCTTTTCTCTCAAACCTCAGATCTTGAAAACTTCAATAACTTTGCTCTCTTATCTTTAAAATGGCTGGTGAAATGAAGAACACTCCAGCAATTCACGAGGTTGTCGTGAATCTTAAAGAAAAAGATCACAATGACGTCGTCAATGTTTACGGTTTAGTGCCGGAATGGGATCCGGAACGTCCGGCAGACGGTACCATTGCCACTAACCCTCCGGAGGGAAAAATGGCCGTATATACTGATTTTTTCACAACGGGTAACTTCCGGCTACCCATTACGAAGTTTATGAAGGCCATACTGACGTCTTATTGATATGAGCTAAATTATATATAAATATTATAACTATCTCCTACACTTTTGAATGACTTTGAGTTTATTTTTATTATGGATTAGTCTCAATTGGCTCATATTTGGATTCTATAAATTTTAAATGGTGACGAGCTAAAACAGATTATTTTTACTTAGCTTGAGACTAACGAGTGAAACTGAAAATAAACTTTGTGATTTTGCTATTATAATTAAAGTAATGTATTAAATATTATATTTAGTGTTAAGAATAAATCCCACATGAGAACGAGAACTACAAAACCCACTAACAAATAATAATGGATGCTCTTTTATGTCACATAATCGTGTTTGGAATTTGTAAAAACAACATCAAGGAAAATTATTATAATGGGCTCCTACACATGATGATGGAGCCTTGGAATTAAGATAAAAGAGGCATTTGAAGTTGAGGTGGTGGGCTAGACTGGACGCAAAGTCAGAGAGAAAAAAACAAAAGAAACCTAATTTAATATAAATAAAAGGGGTTTGTAAACCCAACGGAGGAGCAGCAGGTCACGGCTAATTGGGGGGCTGCCCCTGTTGCGCAGTTGGAGCTCGGAAGAAAATAAAAAATAAGAATATTGATAAGCAAGCTGGTACGCGCGCCTAAAAGTCAACGAGAAGGAAGAATTAAAGAAGCAAGCTACCAAGCAGGTCAATTAATTTAAGCTCATAGGCTAACAACTCAACTATTTATATTTATTTTTCGATGAACCGCACTTTATTTTTTATACATGTTTCATCAATTATTATGGTTGGCTAAACTTGTTATACTGCCTGGGTTTGGATGAATACTTTTTAGACTCGTTTTATTTTTTGTTTTGGATTATTTATTGATTGGTTGATGCTTTGGTAAAGTTTTTATTTTATTTGGTTGTGATGCATATGCGTATTTGGTATTAATTTATGATCAATTTTTGCTCTATATGCGTCTTTGTGAATGTCTTTCATGTACGGATGCATATTAGGTTACTTACTGTGTGTTTATAACTAGTTTATGGTTTATAGTTAACGTATTCCATAGGAACGGTAATTGAGAATTTAGAGATTCCTTGTATTCTGCCACTTGAGAAACCGGGAGGTAATTAAGTGTCGTCTGTTTTGGTCTTTTGCGGATTTGGGTAGTGATTACACGGGAGTGAGTTAACCTAGATTCCTTTAGATTCTTACAGATTCGTGTTATAACCGAATTCAATAAAAATACCCCTTTACGCCTTAGGGTGTTTTGTGATTAGAGAGACCGAGAGGTAATTTAGTCTTTGGGTACCTTAGCATAGTTAGGTAAGGTGAGACCGGGAGGTGATCCGAACCATCAAACCGTTGAGCTTACATGGTATTTAAGGTTCTTAGGTATTGTTGGTGAGACCGGGAGGAGATCTAGCATACTTTAGTTATTCCTTAAGTTTCATATTTTTAGAATACGGTACCATTCATAAATCCAATTCTGAGAGTTTACGAGTTGACAAGTAGGATTCCTTGCCTAGGTAGTTGTTTCACCTTATTTGAGTTCTAAACCAATTTGCTCGTGTCTAGTGTCAGCTTTAGTTTAAGTATTATTTAGCTTATAGTTAATAATTAAAAAAAATACAAAAATCAATTAAATCAATTTATTTAAGTTATTAGTCAGAGTCTAGTTTAGGTGTCGCTAGTGTCCTGTGGGTTCGACATCCGAACTTCGTTAGGCTTTACTACAGTTGATAGGTACACTTGCCTGTCTAGTGGTCTAGCATTAGGATAGTCTAGATTTATAAATTTAAAACTAGAGTGTCTAGGTTAGGTTAAGTTTTTAATAGACCGTTTCGCACATCAAGTTTTTGGCGCCGTTGCCGGGGATACTTAGGCGATAGCGAAACTAGCTTTGATTGAACTTAATTGATTAATTGGTCTTTTTGTGTCTTGATTTGTGGTGAGTCTTGTGAGTCTGTGTCTTAGATTATGCGTGTCTAGTCGTCCTTAGGTTAATTTAGTTTGTGTTTATTTTATCGATTCTAGTTAATATGTTTAATAGATCGAGTCAGTTTAGGAGTATTTTATATCGAAGATGTTGGAAAGAGCCAAACAAGAGGAACGTGAAAGATTCCAAAAGATTAAGGAATTAGAATCCAGGCTTGATAAGTTGATCAAAAGAGAAAGACTCTGTAAGATAGAGAAAATCGAAGCTAGGTTAGACGAGATAAGTGCTAGAATTCAAAATGAGAGTTTTTCTAAGAAGGAGCAGGAAGTCGTCTATGAAACAGATGATGAATTCTGGAATAATGATGATGAGGGCTTGATAGAAGAGATGGAGTTGGAGCTACCTGATTACATGGATCTGAGCGAAGATGCCGTTGAGGAGCCACTTGACCAGATGGAAGATGACGAAGAGAAGGAGCATGTACCATCTTGGGAGGATGAGTTTGGTGATGAATTGGTGGGTTTACTAGTTTTTGACGAACATGCAGAATTTGACCATGTTGGCGATCATATATATTTAGAAACACTAATCATGGGGAAGCCAACAATGGAGATCAAAACGTCACCAGAAGAAGAAAAGGAAGAGGAAGTGGCAAAGAAGGATGATCAGAATATGGTAGTAGTTGAGTCGCCAAATCATACGAAGGTTAGCAAGTCTGTGGAGGAATTAGATAGTGGATCGCCACCGAAATCGAAAAAGCCATAGAAGAGGGTGTGAAATGCTTGGATCAGCACATGTTGAGGGTTCAAAAATGGTACCTTAAGAGTTATAGGACAACACTGAAATGCAAGAATTACCGTTTTCCTCATTATATGTTACGTATTAGGTTTGGTCCGGGTATGTTTAAGTATTGGTGGTCTGACACGCTTGAATGTTTTAAAATGCTTTTAAGTTTCACTATGTGTTATTTGATTAAAAATTTTGGACGGGTGGAACTAAGCGGGTTAGACCGGGGATGGATAAAAGAAAAGCCTCCCGATTGAGATTTCGGGAGGGAGTCTGGCTGAAGACTCTTCTGTAAACTTAGCGCTTCCAGGGAGGCAACCCGGTAGACTGTTTTATTTTTATTTTTTTTTTATTTTTGGTGTTTCTTGCTTTCTTGTGCTGGCTGTTTCTTGGTTTGCTTTCAGGTTGCTTCAGAGATGCTATTGGATGATTGATGATACATGGTTTGATTCAAGTGTGGGGAGGCTATTTGCTTATTGATTGCCGCTTTCATTTGTATGTGATAGCTTGGTAGAGAGCACTGGAGTATGAGGCTTTCGTTCGAATTGGAGGGCATAGAGCACGACTCATGAGGCAATATCGTCATATTTACCAGGGGAGTCTTTTCCACTTTACTTATATTTGAATGTGCTTTAATTATTGTCTTTTTTCTGTCTCATTGAGGACAATGTGACATTTAAGTGTGGGGATGGGAAACTTACGTTTTTATATTAAAAAAAATCAAAAATTTAAAAAAAATAATAATTAAAAAAAAATTTACTAAAAAACTTTGAAAAAAAAGTCCCGAATATTTATTGAAAATTTTTGCAAATAATGGAAAATGATAGAAAAATTTGAGATTGGTTTTCAAAACTATTATTATATATGAGATTAAAAAAAATGATAACGCACTAAGCTTGGGATTTGTCGGTAGGCCCAACTAGCTTTGATAGTCCTCTTTATCAAATTTTCTTATATATAATAACTTGAAAAACGGTGAAACCGAATTTCGATGCTTAGGGAGGATTACCATAATCTAAAAACTTTGAGATGGTAAGACTTAGATGCACTCAAACCAGCACACCACCATATGTCCATCTTTTTACGAGCTTAGAAATAGTTATATACTTTAGGGTGATATAAAAAAAAGAGAGAGAAAAAGAAAAGCAAAAAGAGAAGTATGTTTTGAAAGTGTAATCTGAAAAGTTGGTCCGAAAAGCAAATGACCATGAGAAAGTTATGTAATAAAAAATGCCAAAGAAGCATTCTCAAATATAGAAAAAGAGGCCAAAGTGCACATACTAGACGGGACTTAGAGTTTACGTGTTACCAAGGGGATAGTGACTCTGAGGATACACTATTGGGGCTCGAAGGTTTTTAGTTAATAAATATTTTTTATTAGGGATATATAGGACAAAGTCCAATAATATTTAGGGTATGCTCGTACGACCTCCACATGACCATTCATCCATCAAATTTCACCGAGTGCACCTACTTAGTGTTGGGTTTTAACAAGATTATCAAAGCCATATAAACCCTTTTATATGAAAAACGCAGCGGATAAAATAGATTTAAATCTTGTCATATTGATTAATATAAAACCCATTTTATATGTAAAACCCAATCCCCGGATCCATATACGAATTAAATGCATACCAAAACTAACAACCATAGGGGGTTTATGTAATACAACCTTTCAAGAGGCAAGAAGATGAAGGAGATGACGGTTTGAATGGCTAGCCTTCAATGGAGAAGAGCCTCAAGCTTGTACACCCTCCAAGCCTTCAACAAACACCTTGCTTGCTAGGATTTAATCACTCTTGCACTTGAAAGATAAAAACCTCTTGTGTTTTCTTCTTCCTTGAACCGAAATCAAAGAGAGAGAGAGAGAGAGAGAGAGAGAGGTTGAAGAGAGATTTTGCATGTAATATGGTTGGGTGTTGATATGTTGTGTCCCAAGAAGATATTAATAAGAGAAAATGAAGTTTAAACAAAAGGGTGAGAATTTCTCCCCCAAAAGTGGGCTGGTCCTACCAGAAATTATTTTCTCTTTCTTCCTGGAAACAGACTAATACCCCATGTACTAGTCTCAGGCATAATACTTCATGTATCAGTCGCAGGACTAATACTCCATGTATTAGTTCACTGGACTAATACTCCATGTATTAGTCACAGGTCTATTGAAACTTTGTGACATTTAACACTTTTAACATGCCATAAGTTTCATGCAACATACCACAACCATTATCATATATATATATATATATATATCATTTAACCAACTTAAATAATATCATAAGATAATCTCTCTAAATAAATTATCCATATAATTTATCGATTCCTCAAGTGCAAATATTTAGAAACCCATTTTCTAAATATCATAAGTGTTAATATTTTTTTGTTAGATCATATCTACAATAAATATTATGGTGCTTTTCTAGCTTGTTATTGGGTATGACTCGACTTGGATCATAACGTACTAGCCACATCAACTCTAATATGTGTCTTGGGTAGACCGATTCCTACAATCTCCCACTTGCACAAGATACATAGAAGATTGATGCAAATAGCAAATACCGCCTAACAACGGTTACTACCCCTAATACGTATGACGAAGTGCCATTCAATAACATCATCCCCTTCAAGTCCCTTACTTGATATGATTTAGGTGAACCTATCATTTATCCTTTTGCCACGGATGTCATGTCAAATCCAAAGACACAGAATGATCATTCTTTGTTGATTTAACTTAGCAGGCCTTAGACATCTCACTCTCAACGAATAAGAGGGACAAATCCCCTATTGACTACACACGTCTCTCACAATCACCTTGTACTACACTTGAGCTCAGCCTTATGTACTGACATGTTTCAGAGCAGCGAAGAACTAAGTTAAAGTATAATAGTCGATGAATATCAAGACCCAATATGTATCTCAGGTTGGAGGATACTATGATGTTCGCCTTTACTAAAATTTACTTATGATCACAAATCACAAGGATTCCATGCAGTAAAATTGAGAGCGGGCCAGTCCAATATTTATCCCATAAATATCTATAAACCTTGGCAGTAACCCTTGCTATATTCATACCCTATGAATATCTACCAATCCAAGTTCATAATAGTCTTTACCTTCATACTTGTTCCCACAAATATGAACGACTACGGACATTTAGAATAATTAACTTATTCATGGATTTAAACATGCTAAAATGGAACATAACTCAAATGTCATAATCATAAACCATAATCATATGAATGAGTCAAAATAACAATTGTTCCGATATCCAAATACAAAGTAGATCAAATCCAATCACTAGAATATCGAAGTCCTAAGGCGCAAGTATGACCCTCATGCTTCGGCATTTCAAGGAGCTTCGTGAGTGGATCCGCAATGTTTTGATCAGTGTGAACTTTGCGAATACATATCTTTCCCTTTTCAACTTCATCCCTTATGTAGTTGAATCTCCGCTCAATGTGCCTTGTCTTTTGATGTGCACGAGGCTCTTTGATTTGAGCAATTGTACCCTCGTTGTCACAAAAGATCTCTAGGGGGTTCCGAATGGTATGGACTACCCCTAGATCGGCCATGAACTTTCTAATCCATGCAGCTTCATAAGCTGCCAATGAGGCGGCGATGTATTCAGATTCAGTGGTGGACAAGGCTACCACATCTTGTTTTGCGCTCTTCCAAGAGACAGCTCCACCATTCATAACAAAAACATATCCCGATTGTGATCGAGAATCATCTCGATCAGTTTGGAAACTCGCATCCATGTAACCCTTTACAACGAGTTCCTCCTCACCAGAGCCATATATTAGAAACATATCCTTAGTCCTTCTAAGGTATTTCAATATGCTCTTAACCGCCATCCAATGGCTACTTCCCGGATTTTGTTGGTATCGACTTGTCATGCTCAAAGCGCATGACACATCCGGTCTAGTGCATATCATGGCATACATGATGGATCCTATAGCCGAAGTGTACGGGATTCCTTTCATTTTCTCTTGCTCATCCTTTGAGATTGGACATTGAGTCACACTCAATATCGTTCCTCTTTGAATAGGTACCAAACCTTTCTTAGAGTTCTCCATCTTGAACCTTTTCAAGATTTTATCAATGTATGCTCTTTGGTTTAAACCTATCAACCGCCTTGATCTATCCCTATAGATCCTTATTCCTAATATATAGGCGGCTTCACCAAGATCTTTGATGGAAAACAACTCCCAAGCCATGCTTTTACACCTTCCATGGTTGGAATGTCATTCCCAAACAAAAGTATGTCATCAACATACAATACTAGGAAAGTAATGATGCTCCCACTAGCTTTCTTATACACACAAGCTTCATCAGCGTTTTTGATGAATCCAAATTTCTTGACTTCTTCATCAAAACGGTGATTCCAACTTCTAGATGCCTGTTTCAATCCATAGATTGATTTCTTTAACTTGCATACTTTATTAGGATGTTGTGGATCGACAAAGCCTTCGGGCTAAACCATATAGACATCTTCTTCAAGATGTCCATTTAGAAAAGCGGTTTTGACATCCATTTGCCAAATCTCAAAGTCATAATATGCGGCTATGGAAAATAGTATCCTAATAGACTTTAGCATCACCACGGGCGAGAAAGTTTCATCATAATCAACCCCTTGAGTTTGAGTGAAACCTTTTGCTACGAGTCTAGATTTATAGGTATCCAAGTTTCCATGCATATCAGTTTTCTTCTTGAAAACCCACTTGCTTCCAACCGGTTTGGAATTAAGAGGTGGAGCAACCAAGTCCCATACTTGGTTGTCATGCATGGATTGCATCTCAACGTTCATGGCTTCCGGCCATTTATCACAATCAGATTGCGACATTGCATCTCGGTATGTGGTGGGTTCATTTGAATCTACCACGTAGCATCCATCCATGAAAAATCCATATCTTTCAGGTGGGGTGCTAATTCTACCAGACTTGCGAACTCTTTGTGTGTTTAGATCAACCATTTGATCATCATCAACAACCTCTTGTTGATTGCTAGTGTCAACCATACGTGTATCAGATTGTGGTTCTCGATCCTCCTCGAGTTCCATAGTTCTATCAGTTCCTTCCATAAGGAACTTTCTTTCTAAGAACTTAGCCTTGCGAGCTATAAACACTTTATGCTCATTTGGATTGTAGAAGTAATATCCCATTGAATCTTCGGGATATCCTACAAAGATTCACTTAGTGGAACGACTTTCAAGTTTATCAGGGGTGTAGATCATAACATAAGCCTCACAACCCCATACCTTTAAATATGATAATGTTGGAACCTTTCCATGCCATATTTCAAAAGGTGTCCTTTCCACTTTCTTGGTTGGTGCCATATTTAAAATACGGGCAACAGAGATCAGTGCGAAACCCCAAAATGATAGAGGTAATGTGCTTCTAGCCATCATGGATCGCACCATATCCAATAGAGTTCGATTTCTCCTCTCGGACACACCATTATGTTGCGGTGTTCCAAGTGGAGTAAGTTGTGAGACAATCCCACAACTCCTAAGATGTTCTAGGAACGCATCATTGAGGTATTCACCTCCTCTATCGGAACGTAGTACTTTGATTGTTTTGTTGAGTTGATTTTGTACTTCATTTTGGAAGACTTTGAACATTTCAAAGGCTTCATTTTTGTGTCTTAACAAGAACACATACCCATAGCGACTATAATCGTCGGTAAAGGTAATGAAGTATCTTTCACCATTCCTTGTCATTGTCCTAAAAGGACCACATACATCCTAATGTATGATACCTAATAAGTCTTTCGCTCTTTCATTAGTTCCATTAAAGGGTTCCTTGGTCATCTTTCCCAATAAACAAGATTCACATTCATCAAATGAATCATCACTTGATTTCAAAAGACCATTCTTTTGAACTGTATGAATGCGATCCTTGTTTATGTGACCAAGGCGACAATACCAAAGAAAAGTCTTACTCAAATCCAATTTGAGTCTTTTGGTGCTAGATTGGTACAACGAGTTATCAATGGATGTATTATCATGAACTAATTCATAAATGCCATTAGACGGCATCGCTTTAAAATAAAAGACATTATTCATGAAAGCACAAATACCATTGTCCACAAACTTTAAATCATAACCATATTGTCTTAAAAGAGAAATAGAGATAATGTTCCTAGTCAAACTCAGAGCATACAAAATGTTTTTCAAAACAACTTCCAAACCATTTGGAAGCTTCAAAACATAGTCTCCTTGGGCTTAGACAATAACCTTTGCTCCGTTTCCCATGAAGAGACTTGTATCTCCTTTCTTGAAATGTTTATTTCTTTTGAACTCTTGCAACGAATTGCAAATATGAGTTCCAAATCCGGTATCCAATACCCATGTGTTAGAAGAAATAATATTAAGATCAATATAGATCATGAAAGTTGTACCCGAGGTTTGCCCCGCATCCCTCTTGTCTTTCAACTCTTTGAGATAGGTTGGACAATCCCCTTTCCAATGTCCTATCTCACCACAACCAAAGCACGAGTCGTCAAAGCTAACCTTTAGCTTCTTAATTTTTGGTTTGGGTGGTTCCGCTTTATCCTTCCCTTTGAACTTACCCTTGACATGTCCCTTACCTTTGACAACCTTTGCCTTAGGTTCCGCGTGATTCCTCTTCACCGATTGTGTTTCTTCCATATGACATGTATGAAGCGCTTGAACCCTTTCAAAACGTTCCACCCTAGCTTGAGTAAGGAACATTTCCTTTAGTTGGGTGATCATGTCATATGCCCCATGATTTTCAAAGATCTTTTGAAATTCGGGAATCATAGTTCCCAACATGAGACAAGAAACTTGCACCGAATCCTCGGTGTATTTTAACCAATCGTTATAGGCATCTACGTCGTCAATGTTTGGTTCGTCGGGAATAGGATCGTCCAATATGTAGGATTTATTTTCTTGTTTGAGAACAATTCTTAAATTTCGATACCAATCCATAAAATTATTATGGTTAAGACGATCCTTATCAAGTATAGCTCTTAGTGATAGGTTATGCACGGGTGGGATAATTTCGTTAGGTGGATTGTAGATTGCGGACATCTACACAATTTAACAAAGTTCACTTTTAGTATTTTCGATATCAATAAATTTTAATCTTTAATACCCTTTAATGTCTCCAAGACAATTATTGATTAAAATCTAGAATCCAACGTTTCATTCAAATAGTAGTTAGGTGACCTTATTCTACTATTCAAATTAACAAGGTAGTCAACGTTTGACAATTGCAACCCTTTGCAACTTCTAGTTTTGTGGGATCGGTTAAACATTATATGTTTAGTTGGCATGTTTAGTCCCATCAACACCTTTGAACGCCATGTGCCGGTGACCCTATTCACATGGTTTCACATCAAGTCGTCCTACTTACACACACGTGTGAGTTTACACATACAAGTGGTTAGGTGACCCTCATCTTATAAGTATTGTAAAACCACTTCAAGATCACAAGTTTTCTTAAATGTGGTTAGGTGACCCTTACCCCACATCAAGTCTACAAGTGACTTAAGTGTTGTATAAAAGGATGGTGTTTAACTTGTTTTAAAAGGGATTTTAGTTTTCAAAATTCTAGATTGGAAAACTATATAATTTACCTTCCATTTGCATGCATTCAAATGTATGGTACTTTTGAAAACCAATTTCAAGTTCCTTTTAATAAAACCCATTTTATTGTGAAATCATTAACCTTTAATAAAACCAATTTTATTACCTAATGATTTCTAAGGAACCAATTTTATGCAAGTTGTTGATATTAAGTTTGTTAATTATCCTTATCCAAATAAGATAAAACAAAATATATAAATCAAGCATGCAAAATGTATGGTACTTTTGAAAACAAATTTCAAGTTCCTTTTAATAAAACCCATTTTATTGTGAAATCATTAACCTTTAATAAAACCAATTTTATTACCTAATGATTTCTAAGGAACCAATTTTATGTAAGTTGTTGATATTAAGTTTGTTAATTATCCTTATCCAAATAAGATAAAACAAAATATATAAATCAAGCATGCAAGTATAAATAAACAACCACAAGTTCATAACCTTAGCCACCTGATCTAGGCCACACTTGTTGACCGAAACAAGTGTGCCAAAAGGTCTCTCCTAAAGGACGAGAAATGACACAAGGTATGTGTCGGTGAACTCTCACTTGATCCCGCATCCATATGCTTCAAGTGTCCACCTTGTGTTGTGACTTTTCACTTTATTTGGGCTTCAAATGGGCTCCAACTTCAGCTCCTAGTTTCCTTGGGCCTCCACGTTTGGGCTTTGGCCTTTGGGCTAAAATCCAATCTTGGACTATTAGATCCATTAAGGCCCAAAACCAAAACCGTAACCTTGTTGCATCTTCTTTTACAAAAAGTATATCCTAATACATTTTTCTCTAGTAAAAGAAATACAACTAATCTACTTATTATTACAAACCAATATGAATGAATAAATAGATTACAAACCCAAATAAAATAATATTACAACCAAATCAAATATTGAATAAATCATAACACAAACACACATCCAAACACAAGGTCATGGCTAGGTTATGAACATCCAAATGCACATCCAAATATGCAAGTATTACATCTCTAAATGGTTCCCCTTGTAAACCTCAAACTTTCGGCCAAGGATAAGAAAAACCGAAAGTTTCGGGTTTTGTCCAAACAAAACAACCAATCATCCAAATGACTTAATTCTTCAAGATTATCACATGCATGTAAAGTATAACCTTGAAGAACCAAGGGGTAACCAAAAGCCCCAAAAATTTCGGCCATATGGTGAACCACACCATAAAACCCGAAAAAATTTTAGATCTATTGATGCATGTATCCGTATAAGCGGCTCTTGATGCCATTGTTGGGTTTTAACAAGATTATCAAAGCCATATAAACCCTTTTAAATGAAAAACGCAGCGGATAAAATAGATTTAAATCTTGTTATATTGATTAATATAAAACCCATTTTATATGTAAAACCCAATCTCCGGATCCATATACGAATTACATGCATACCAAAACTAACAACCATAGGGGGTTTATGTAATACAACCTTTCAAGAGGCAAAAAGATGAAGGAGATGACGGTTTGAATGTCTAGCCTTCAATGGAGAAGAGCCTCAAGCTTGTATACCCTCCAAGCCTTCAACAAACACCTTGCTTGCTAGGATTTATTCACTCTTGCACTTGAAAGATAAAAACCTCTTGTGTTTTCTTCTTCCTTGAACCGAAATCAGAGAGAGAGAGGTTGAAGAGAGATTTTGCATGTAATATGGTTGGGTGTTGATATGTTGTGTCCCAAGAAGATATTAATAAGAGAAAATGAAGTTTAAACAAAAGGGTGGGAATTCCCCACCCCCCCCCCCAAAAGTGGGCTGGTCCTACCAGAAATTATTTTCTCTTTCTTCCTGGAAACAGACTAATACCCCATGTACTAGTCTCAGGCATAATACTTCATGTATCAGTCGCAGGACTAATACTCAATGTATTAGTTCACTGGACTAATACTCCATGTATTAGTCACAGGTCTATTGAAACTTTGTGACATTTAACACTTTTAACATGCCATAAGTTTCATGCAACATACCACAACCATTATCACATATATATATATATATATATATATATATATATATATATATATATCATTTAACCAACTTAAATAATATCATAAGATAATCTCTCTAAATTAATTATCCATATAATTTATCAATTCCTCAAGTGCAAATATTTAGAAACCCATTTTCTAGATATCATAAGTGTTAATATTTATTTGTTAGATCATATCTACAATAAATATTATGGTGTTTGTCTAGCTTGTTATTGGGTATGACCCGACTTGGATCATAACGTACTAGCCACATCAATTCTAATATGTGTCTTGGGCAGACCGATTCCTACACTTAGTACCATCAACGAGTCCTTGGCTTATGGTGATTTGTCAAACCAGTCTGTTTTGACTCTAGTTTTTCTAGCTCTCTTTGTATGAGATGGGGTACGTATAATCGTGGTTTTTGAACTTAAAATTCTTAATGCAATTAGGGGCTTGATAGGCTGGTGTTGGGTTTAAGTAGCCAAAAATATTGACAATCGCGGTTTTTGCGTTTATCTGCGCTTAAAAGATAACCTATATGTTTTAAAGATCGGTTTCAAATTCTGATTCCGTTGCAAAATACTTTTTCAGGGACGAAAAAGGTTTAAGTGTGGGGATATTTTATATGAGCTAAATTATATATAAATATTATAACTATCTCCTACACTTTTGAATGACTTTGAGTTTATTTTTATTGTGGATTAGTTTCAATTGGCACATATTTGGATTCTATAAATTTTAAATGGTGACGAGCTAAAATAGATTATTTTTACTTAGCTTGAGACTAACGAGTGAAACTGAAAATAAAATTTGTGATTTTGCGATTATAATTTAAGTAATGTATTAAATATTATATTTAGTGTTAAGAATAAATCCCACATGAGAACGAGAACTACAAAGCCCACTAACAAATAATAATGGATGCTCTTTTATGTCACCTAATCGTGTTTGGAATTTGTAAAAACAGCATCAAGGAAAATTATTATAATGGGCTCCTACACATGATGATGGAGCCTTGGAATTAAAATAAAAGAGGCATTTGAAGTTGAGGTGGTGGGCTTGACTGGACGCAAAGTCAGAGAGAAAAAAACAAAAGAAACCTAATTTAATATAAAGAAAAGGGTTTAAAAACCCTACGGAGGAGCAGCAGGTCACGGCTAATTGGGGGCTGCCCCTGTTGCGCACTTGGAGTTCGGAAGAAAACGAAAAATAAGAATATTGATAAGAAAGCTGGTACGCACGTCTAAAAGTCAACGAGAAGGACGAATTAAAGAAGCAAGCTACCAAGGTCAATTAATTTAAGCTCACAGGCTAGCAGCTCAACTATTTATATTTATTTTTCGATGAACCGCACTTTATTTTTTATTCTTGTTTCATCGATTATTATGGTTGGCTAAACTTGTTATACTTCCTGGGTTTGGATGAATACTTTTTAGACTCGTTTTATTTTTTTTTTGGATTATTTATTGATTGGTTGATGCTTTGGTAAAGTTTTTATTTTATTTGGTTGTGATGCATATGCGTATTTGGTATTAATTTATGATCAATTTTTGCTCCATATGCGTCTTTGTGAATGTCTTTCATGTACGGTTGCATAGTAGGTTACTTACTTTGTGTTTGTAACTAGTTTATGGTTTATAGTTAACGTATTCCATAGGAACGGTAATTGAAAATTTAGATATTCCTTGTATTCTGCCACTTGAGAGACCGGGAGGTAATTAAGTGTCATCTGTTTTGGTCTTTTGCGGGTTTGGGTAGTAATTTCACGGGAGTGAGTTACCCTAGATTCCTCTAGATTCTTACAGATCCGAGTTATAACCAAATTCAATAAAAATACCCCTTTACGCCTTAGGGTGTTTTGTGATTAGAGAGACCGAGAGGTAATTTAGTCTTTGGGTACCTTAGCATAGTTAGGTAAGGTGAGACCGGGATTATCCTGACCATTAAACCGTTGAGCTTACATGATATTTAAGGTTCTTAGGTATTGTTGGTGAGACCGGGAGGAGATCTAGCATACTTTAGTTATTCCTTAAGTTTCATATTTTTAGAATACGGTACCATTCATAAATCCAATTCCGAGAGTTTACGAGTTGACAAGTAGGATTCCTTGCCTAGGTAGTTGTTTCACCTTATTTGAGTTCTAAACCAATTTGCTCGTGTCTAGTGTCAGCTTTAGTTTAAGTATTATTTAGCTTATAGTTAATAATTAAAAAAAATACAAAAATCAATTAAATCAATTTATTTAAGTTATTAGTCAGAGTCTAGTTTAGGTGTCGCTAGTTTCCTGTGGGTTCGACATCCGGACTTTGTTTGGCTTTACTACAGTTGATAGGTACACTTGCCTGTCTAGTGGTCTAGCATTAGGATAGTCTAGATTTATAAATTTAAAACTAGAGTGTCTAGGTTAGGTTAAGTTTTTAATAGAGCGTTTCGCACATCACTTATGGTCTTCACCTGTCTCAAATTCATCCTTTGGGGATGTTACGTGTTCGTCACTTTGCATTCTGCTGTCAGGCTCATGTCATTGAGCCTACAGTTGGCCGGTTCGCCATATTTTTACAAATTGACGAACCATGATGGGTGGTATGGTTGGTCCTCTACGAAGAAGGGTCCTATTGGTACCGAGTGGTACCGGAGCCTCTATGAGTGGAAACCCAAATTTTTCTGGATTCGGGAGGATGTCATCACGTTCACGATGAGTCACCGCAAGGCTAATGACACCTCCCCTTCTGTCACCTCCACCACTGAGATTGACCTTCCGTGGTATACCACGTTGACCAAGACGCCCACACCTCTGCGGGAAATTCACGAGGGGGCGTTGGTGCACGCGGAGATGAGCCGCTTATGGCCATTCCCCGACTTGGAACCATATTTTGAAAATTCTGATAAGGGTACGTGTTTATTTTATTATTTTCAGAACTTTATTTCATCCTCTTTACATTTTTCAATTACAGGTGAAGGCTCTGTTCTTTCCACCCTCCTGGACAAGGTGGAAGGAATGATGGTGCGCAGAGCTATTCTTCCGCGCGAGTTGCCATTTCTTGAACGCACCCGGTCTAACTTTTTATTCTCCACTCGTCGCGCGGAGCCTGTGGTGTCTGAGGCTATGTTCGCGAAAGGTTAGGAGATCATCGCCGAAGATGAGGGAATTCTAAAACCTCAACCTCTTACTGCTTTGAATCCTAGCGGGGTGATAGTACTCCTATCTTTTAGTGAAGAATCATCACCCCGTGATGGAGGAGTATTTATTGATACTACTGATTCTACAAACGTCTTGCCCTCGTCTATAGGTTTAACCCGCAAGCTGGGTTCAAAGGCAACCGCAGACTAGGCGACGGGTGATGAAGGTGGTCACCAAACGGTTGAGGGTGAATCTCGGGCCGTTGGTGCAGGTGTTTCTAAGGAAGCCGGCAAATGGAAAGTTCAATCCACCAAGGCTGCTCCATCCAAGAAGTCAAAGAAGGCGAAACTTGTCAATTTGGTGTCACTCCTTCACCAACTTGATTCTGAAGAAATTTCCTTGGGTGAGTTTAACACTTTTCGAATTTGTCAATTATTATTAATCAACCACATGTCTGACGTATGATTCTCATTCTGCAGTAGGTCTGAAGAATTTTTATGAAGACGTTTCAGGTTTGAGGGACTCGGTTGTACCGTTGCCTCCATCTCCACCATCTTCACCACCCAAGACCTTCCCAGATCCCATCGTTGTTGCGGATGATTTCCCTTTGAAGGGTAAGAAAGTTGGTGACATTGAAGACTTTCATATGTCACCTTCCTTTAACGTTCATCGCTTTAAGAATCAAGGAGGTGTTAGTACGTTCACCTATGGGCGTCAAACCTCTCCATCTCCTCATGAGGAGGATGCTACTCCACATCGTCCGCGTTGGTCTTTGCACAAAAAATCAACATTAAACGACGTGGACGTGTGCATTGAGTATTTGCGGGAAAGCCTTCCTCCCGCAGAAAGGGAGCGACAATGTCGCCGTATTCGCCAAGAGTTATTTAACTCAAACTCTTATCATTTGGCGAATACTATTTCTACTAACTAGGAGATATGCCGAGACTGGCTGGCGATGAACGAGGAGCGGGATGACCTGGAGATTAACTTGCTTGAAGCCAAGAAGGAAGCCCTCAGAGCTCTGAATGAGGCTAAAGAGAGCTATCAAGCTTTGGAGTCTGAGAAGACCAACCGTCTTGCTGTTGAGGAAGCCAAGAACGTTCTCCATAAGTAGTTGGACAAACAAGCGGAGTTGATAAAAACTCTTCAATCTGATTCAGCAGCTAAAGACAAGCGTTTGACCGACTTTGCCACCAAAAGCCGAGATCAAGCCTTGGAGTGTTCCAGCCACAAAATGGAACTTGTTCGGGCTAAGGCAAACAAGAAGTGGTTTTTGGAGGAAGGAATCCCCAAGGTACTTGTCTTGTTGTAGATAATCAATTTGCTCATAATTATTCATGTTTGATTACTCCCGTAGGCTATTGCCCACGTTCGGGGTAGTGACGAACTTGGAGACTGCATCGCCATCCTCCTGAATGCATCCAAACAAGCCGGCCGTCAAATAGGTTTTCAGGAAGGCTATATATTTGCTTCAAACAGCAAGCTTCCAGAGGAACATATTCTACACGACCTTGATATTGCTGCCATTCTTATCCAGAAGAAGAAAACTTTGGATAATCTAAAGTTTTCTTTTGTGGAGCAGGTATCTGAGCTTGCAGACAAAGAAGATGGAATAGAGCAGTTAAAAGATCTCTTTGGTCCCGACGAGGAAGACGAGGAGTCTGAAGATGATGCGGAAGGCGGGGGTGTGGAGCCTGAAGGTGCTGCAACATGAACATGACCCTTTCGCTTTTGTTGTAATTATTTTTCTTTTTTGTAATCCCTTTTGATGAATAATAAGAAGTTTTATCTTAGTCCGGTACACTTTGTCTTAGGTGTCATAATATAAGTGTCTTCTAGGACCTTCGTTGTTGTCAATAAAGGATTACAAACTTAATAAGATTTCATAAATCAGGCATAAGCCGCATTACAAAAGTTGAAACTACAAAACTTCTGCTAATCTATGTAGGCACGCAGGCCAAAAACATAAAATGAGAATTTTCGTACTATATGTAGCACTTTTTCAGCTGAGCCCCATTCCAAGTTCTAGGGATCTCCATCCCATCCAACTTTTCTAACTTATAGGCACCTTTAGATAATACTTTTTTTTAACTTTATAAGGTCCTTCCCAAGTTGGGGCCAACTTGCCCGGAGGCTCCTGGCCAGAAGCCTCATTGTTGCGGAAGACAAAGTCTCCCGCATCGAACTCACATTTCTGGACCCGCGAGTTATAATATTTCTGCAGTTGGAGTTTATAATTATGCTCGCGGATTGATGCCAGTTCTCTCCTCTCTTTGAGGAGGTCAAGATTCATTCGGAGTTCATGATCATTATCATCGATCATCAAGACTCTTGCGGATGGAATCCCAATTTCGGCTGGGATCATGGCCTTAGTGCCATAGGTTAGACTAAAAGGCGTTTCAGAATTGCTGGAATTCTTTTGGGTGCAGAAGGCCCAAAGTACATGGGGCAACTCGTCAACCCAGCCCGTTCGTTTAGTACCTAACCTCGCTCTTATTCCTGCCTTGATTGTTTGGTTGGTTCATTCAACCTGGCCGTTTGCTTGCGGCTGGGCTACAAATGTGAAATTTTGAATAACTTGAAGTTCTTTCAGCCATTCCTGTAGTCCGCTGTCCGCAAACTGTGTCCCATTGTCACTTCCCAGATCCTGCGGGAGACCAAACCGGCAAATGATTAATTCCCAAAGGAATTTCTTAACGCTTGATGTTGTTATCGATGCAACTGGTTTGGCTTCGACCCACTTGGTGAAGTAATCAATGGTCAATATCAAAAACTTGACTCATCCAGGGGCTTCTGGGAAAGGTCCCATGATGTCAATAGCCTATTTCTAAAACGGCCATGCGGATGTTACCGGGATCAGTTCGTTTTTTGGACGCATGGTATTGGGGGCATGGCGCTGGCAAGAATCACATTTTATAATCTCTTACACAGCGTCTAAATGCATGACGGGCCAATAGTACCATGCGTTCATGAAATTTGCCAAAGTCATCCTCGGGCCAGCATGTAGGCCACAAATTCCTTCATGCACTTCTCGAATTAAGTAGTTTGCGTCTTCCGCGTCTACACATCGCAACAGTGGCCCGAGGAACAATCTCCGGTATAATATGCCATCATTCTTTGGTAATTCAAGGCTTTGTGTTTTATCTTACGGGCCTCGGCTTTTTATGTTGGGAGGACTCCGGATGATAAGTAAGCCTTGATCGGTGTCATCCATGATTCGACGCCCGTTTGAATTACCAAAACTTGATTTTGCGGAACGAACGGGTGGTCCAAGACTTCAACGCGTAAATCTTTAGCAAAATGCTCAAAATTTGTTGAAGCTAACTTGTTAAGGGCGTCCGCAGACTTTTTCTCGCTCCTCTTGATGTGAATAACTTTAAAGGAGGAGAACTGGCGAATTAAGCCCTTTGCTTGCGACAGATACGAAGCCATGACATCGTTCTTAGCTTCGTAAGTTCCATTAATCTGCCCCGCAATTAGCATGGAATCCACCTGTGATTCCAAATGTTTTACCCGAGCTTTTTAGCTATCCTCAAGCCTGCCAGGAAAGCCTCATATTCTGCTTCATTGTTAGTACTCTTGAAGTCTAACTTTATGGCATATGTGAACTCATGGCCTTCGGGGTTGACTAGCCTGAGGCCTGTGCTAGACCCCTCACTGCTCGAGGCTCCATCCGTGAAGAGTGACCAAATTTATCCTTGTTCAGGAGGCACTTGAGGTTGCTGCTCGATCAAACATTCTTTCTCTTTGTGTTGCGGAACTTCGGTAAAGAAGTCCGCCAACACCTGCCCTTTAATTGCTGCTCTGGGTTTATACTTAATTGTATGTTCACCCAACTCGATGGCCCACTTCGCCAATCGCCCAGACAATTCAGGCTTACTGAGCACATTCTTGAGTTTATATCCGGTTAAAACGTTTATGGGATGACCTTGAAAGTATCTGCGGAGATGCCGGGCAGCGTAAACTAGTGCTAAGACTAGCTTTTCGAGCATTGAATATCTGGTCTCCGGGTCTGACAATGTCCTACAAACATAATAAATTGGAGTTTGAACATTCTTTCTATCTGTCAGTAGTACGGCTCCAATGGCGATGTCAGAAGCAGATAAGTACAACGTCATAGGTTCACCTGCATGTGGTGCTGTCAGAGTAGGCAACTCCATTAAGCACTTTTTAACCTCTAAGAATGCTTGTTCAGCCTCCGCGATCCATTTGAAATGTGCTTTTTTGAGGCAATTTCTCAGTGTTGACACGAATGGGTAGGACTTGGCCGCATATTTTTCTAAAAAGCGATTTAGCGCCACGAGTCTTCCTTTAAGTGTCTGAACCTCTTTGAGGAAAGAAGGAGAAGGCATGCGGGCTATAGCCTGAACTTTATCAGGGTTGGCTTTGAAGCCCGCATCCGTCACTATAACTCCCAGAAATTTTCCTTCTTTCATCCCAAACGAACACTTAGCTGGATTCAGCTTCATGTTAATACTCCTCAGAGTTTCGAAAGTTTCTTCGATATCTTTTAACATCTGATCTTCTTCAATGCTTTTGATCACTAAATCGCCTATGTAGACCTCCAGGTTTCGACTTATCTGACCTTTGGAAGCTTGATCCATTAGCCGCTAATATGTGGCACCCACGTTTTTCAATCCAAAGGGCATCATTTTATAGCAAAATGTGCCTTGGTATGTGTGGAACGCTGTTTTATCCTCATCACCGGCCGCCATGCGGATTTGGTGATAGCCTTTGTAGGCATCGAGGAAACACTTAAATTTGAACGGGGCCACAGCATCTACTTTGAGATCAATCTCTGGTAATGGATAACAATCCTTTGGGCAAGCTTTGTTCAGGTCTTTAAAATCGATGCACATCCGCCGTGTTCCGTTGATCTTTGGAACGATGACCGGATTATCCACCCACGTTTGATACTTGATTTCCCAGATGATCCCGCCGTGAAGAAGATCTTGCACTTGGTCATTCATAGCTTTCGTTTGTTCTGGGTCCATCTTCCGTATTTTCTGGAAAATTGGAGTAAACATCGGGCTGCAAGGAGAAGATGTCCACATTCTTGGTCAACAGCTGCTTTAAAAAAGTCCTTACTATCTCGGAGATAGATGGTCCGATCACAATCGTCTGATTAGGGAACTTTTTATTCAAAACACATTTTTCCGGCTCGGTCCTCTGAGTTTTCTTTGGGACCTTGCTGGGTTTTGAGCTTTCCGTTGCAAAGCAGTGTCGATTGACATGAATGATAGCTACGACGGTGCGGGTTGGTACTCCGACCGCACCGTGAGCTGTGGATGGATGAGCGTTGAAATCACCAATTGCCTCCTTCCCGAAGATAATGTCATGCTTGGAAGTTGCTGGTAAGACCAAAAATTCAACTTCCTCGGTTCTTGAATGGGTCCCGTCACTGAGAGTGACAGGGAATGATATAACCCCTCGCGGGTGCATCACTTCTCCCCCAAAACCGTAGCCGGGAGCATGAATTGGTTTCAACCTTTATTTGTCCTCATCGTCCAGCTGTTCGAAGCACTGTTCATACATGATGTCAGATGTACTACCAGTGTCGTAGAAGACATATTGCGACCTGTAATGACCGAAGAGCGCGGTAATAATCAAAGGATTTTTGTTATTCGGTCCGCCTTCAACTCTTGGGAAAATTACAGGTTCGTTCTTCCACTCTTCGTCCTCCGACTCCCTCCTCTTTTCTCCAACTCTATGTCCGCCTTGAATAATGTGGACATTAAGATCTTTAACTTGTTTCTTGGATGGGCCCTGGTTATCTCGCGCGGGAGCTTTACCAGTCCTTGGTTTCACACCCTTGACCAAATGTTCAAGTTTTCCAGATTTCACTGCTGCTTCGATTTCATTTTTTAAGGCCAAACACTCGTTTGTGTTATACCCTATATCCTCGTGAAATGAGCAGTGTTTCTTGGCATCCAATAAAGATCTTCTTGTAAGTGGTTGGGGTTTGCGGAAGCTTACGTTCTCAGTTGTAAGAATATCTGAGGGAGTCTTTGACAATGGCGTCCAGCTGTTGGAGAATCGAGTTGACGCATTTTGTTTGTTTTTATTGCCAATCAAAGATCGTGCGTCAAATGGTTTCGATGTCTCCGCATTCAGCTGGAGCCTGGACCAAATTGTTCCTTTGGCTTGTTTATTTGGTCTTGGATTTTGAAATTCCACCTTCAACTTTTGCTTCTAGTTGTTATAGCCCAAAGTTTTTTCAGTTCTGGCGTATAACTTCGCCGCAGTCATGATGTCATCCCATTCCTGTGGCATCCCATCACGTCCAGTCAACGTGCGGATCAGCGCGTCACATCTGACATTCTTGCAGAAGGCACCGCGAAGCATGTCTTTGTTGATCCCACCAATGTTCAGACTTGCATCGGTGAATCGGGTAATGAAGTCTTCCACGGATTCGTTATCCCGGCGGGTAACATCGAAAATCTCTGACTGGTCATGGGTATGTTTCTTTTGTTGACTGAATTGTTGGGAAAATTTTTTCACCAAATCATCCAGTTGGAAATCTGACCATCCGGGAGTTTTTCAAACCATTCACGCATTGCCCCTGTTAGTGTCAATGCGAACATGTGACACCAATAAGGGAGCATCCACCCGCTTACACCTCCTGCTGCCACAAAATTCTGGAGATGATCACTTGGATCAGTCATTCCATTATACTTACCCACCGACGTAGGTATTTTGGCATTAACCGGGAAGGGTGCGGTTGTTATGCTTGATATGAACTTGGATTTCTCAGCAAAGGCTGCTGGGCAATATGGTTTGGTAAAGTCTCTCTCCGCATCACTGTGACACTGAGTATGGCGGACTACGTCATGCGGACGGCTGATCGCCTCCCGAGAACGGAATATGTTGTCATCAGTGTAAAAACTGTTACCACCAGGTCGATACGTTGAGTCATAACTGTCTAGTTCGTCCACATAAGATGGCATCCGCATGTCCATGCGAGGATAGGGATGCAACCTTCGTACTTCACCCAAATCGTGTTCCTCTTGTTGACTATTGCGGATCTGACTTCCTCTCATGGCTGGTGGAGGAGAAATAGATCTCCTGGGTGATTCATCATAATTCAGAGTGTGAGCATGAAAACGTTCATTCCGCACTTTGCGCTCATATTCAGCTACCAGATTCTCTTGTTAAGTACAGAGCCACTCCTCTGGGGACAGTGGTCCCATAGATCTAGAGTTATGGCGACAAGGTCTCACTGGGTCAGAATCGCCAGAATCGTCTTCAGATCTAATTATGACCGGGTTCGGTGAGTGTCGCTCATAATTCGTCCGAGATCACCCAGATTCGTCCCTTCTGGTGGTCCCAAATCCATAGGAGTTGGTCCGAGTAGAGGCGTTACACGCTCGAGAGTAAAACCTCCAGGTGTGATATCAGTAGCACGTGGAATAGGAGCATTGGTACGTGCGAAAATGACGAAACCTTCAGGTCTCGCTGTGTCAGTAGCATGTGAAACAGGCGCAGGAGTTCCTGTCGGCCCTTCAAGAAACCGACTAATATCGTAAAACGAACCGAAAAACAAAATATTATTGCTTTTTTAACAAAAGCACGGATGGCGCCAATGAAGAAACACGGATCTACTCCCCTTAATGGGTCTTAGATCCGATGTATCAATAGGGTAGGATACGGATAATAACCAATTACGATATGAGAACAATTTCCGAAGTCCAGTGACGTGAACCTGCAAAACAGACACCATGAGCTAGCTACGGGAAGGACAAGAGGGGGGGTCTTCCCGTAACCACCCTCCTGGGTGAGAATAAGTACAATCCTGACGTAGAAGATAAAGTACTTAAGTGTATAGTAAGAGTACAGTGAGAGTGAATGAATACCTCATGAAGATTGAGAGGGTATTTATAGCCGAAAGATGTAGGAAGGTGATTGGGCCAGCTGTCCCTTTTGGAAGCTGTTCTCGTAACCACCTGGACACGTGTCCTCATATGATAGGTTCATTTATACGTTGCATGTGCATGCATAACAACCTGGACACGCGTTTTTATGGGATAGGTTGATGAATAACCCCCGGCCATGTGCACAGTTATAACGGCCTTGCAGGGTGTCCTTCATTTTTTTGGTCGAGAGATCACGTATTACTCAAGAAAGTATCTTGGTAAATCTTCTAGAATGTAATTAGCTAATGATAGCTGTCCTGAGGCATTGCCCTCTGGTCGTTTTGTGCGGACGGATATACCGTCCTGCGGACGACTTCTGAGGATGCTGGGATGCTTCCGCATATGTCAGGAGAATGTTTCTTCCTTAAATGATTAAGCGGGTGATCCGTATGTCTCGCGGGTGCTGCGTGAGGGGTCCTCAACTGACCCGCGGATGATACATAAGGGTATTTGGGCCTTTTTGATACCCTATCTCTATAGTGCCCATTTAGCAAATGGTAGAAATTTGTTTTTGGGTTGTAATGGTGTTGTAGCCCCTTCAGTGCCACGTCATCATTTTTTATTATTTTCTTTTAATAATTAAACTAAATAAAATCAAAACCCATTAAATTAAATAATTAAATAAAAATACATTAAAATTAAAAAAGAAACAATAAAAAAAACTAATATCCATAATATTCGTGCATTTTTTGAACCTGTCGTTGTTGTAATAGTGCAGCCTCTTCGTGTAACCCGTCCGCTTTGAGGGATTCGTAATCTTCTTTCATTTGTCGTAGTTGGAACGTCTGGGCTAGCATTCTGTGATATTTGTTGGATGCTTTCATGTCGTTTCTCATTTCCAAGGCATGTGTTTCGAAACGACCGAACACCTCGTTTAGATCGACTTCTTCATTGACCGCGGGGTTGAATCGTGAAGACGACGAACTCTCCCCTTTATTTGTATTATTTTTTCTTGCTCTCCCGCGGGGTCGAGCCAACTCATGTACTTGTTCGTCGTCGTCTAAATTAATCGCGTGTTTTCGTCAACGAGGTTAAAGTTACGAGCATCGGAGGGTGTGTTTGGTGTGCTCGGATTTTTCGAGGATGATATCCTCGACTTTTTTGAAGGCCAGGATGATGCGCCGGTTCCTCGAGCGACCGGAACGGTGGGTGCCCCATTCCATTTCGCGCATACCTTAGTTTTTCCTAACATTTTAGATGCTTGAACGCTTTCCCGAGCCGCCATTCGGTGTGCCCTTGAGTTCGAAAGTTGTTTAACGTTTGAGATTGGATGTCGGTGTCGTTGGTTTCGGGTGTTCGGGTTCCATTGCATGTTTACGTTCGGTTGGTTTTGCCCAAATATGACGCCCGCTACAAATGGCCTTATAAGTTTACGAAGTAATTAAATTTAACATGGGTTTCACATTATCATATTGAACTTAGCCGTAACTCATAAGCACTCGATATTCTAATCCATATTGAGTATTCATACAAACAATTTTTTAAATTTCAAACATTCAAATAATCAATACAAAGTTCATAACTCTAATTTTTCAAACTCTAGTCCTTTATCAAATAAACTAGAACTACTTGATCCAATGACAAACCAGTGAATTAGTGGTGGAATGTAAAACCTAACATCCTAACTAGTGGTTGTCGGTCTTCTGCAATACTGTGTTTGTCACTTCTTTCAATCTTTTTTTAGTAATGTTTATAATAATGCAGTGGTAGACATACATAGAGGGCAGGGGTAGTGTAAAAAAATAATTTTTGGCTGTTTTTGTGTTTTGTTATCCCTGGAAAAAAATAATATTACCCCTATTATTTTAAGTCCAACCAATTTAAGTTTTAAACCCATCAAAAGCCCAAACCAAACCAAAACCAGTTCACTAATCCATTTACAACAGCAACAGCCGCTTCACAGTTCTGAGTCCACTGCTTCACACCACACCACAACGCCGGCCTCCACACCACAACGCCTAGCCACCGCCTCGCCGGTCACTCCACACCACATCGTCGGCCGCCGGACTACGTCTACACCGCCGGAGGACACCACACTAGTCACCACAATCCACAGCCACCGCCCATCTCTCCATCTTTTCGGTAAGATTTTTCGTTTTCTTGTTTAAATTATAATTAATTTGGGATTTAGGGTTTATGTTTAACTTTGAATTGACTAGGTATTTAGGGTTTATGTTTAAATTGTAATTGATTAGCTTTTAGTTTTATGTGTAAATTGCCAAATTGGAATTGATTATTGATATTAGATTTTGTTTCAAATTTTGTTTAGTGAACTTTTATATTCGGTTTTCGGTTCAATTTTGTTTAGAGAACTTTGAATATGAGTAAACAACATCTTATTAGTAACATTTTTAAGCGTCAAAGAAAAGAAAACGATGACATCGGTTTATCACCAAGTTTAAATATTCCAACTTCAAGTTCAAGATGATAAAAAACCTACTACTTAATTAAAACCTAAAAGCCCAACTTAAATAACCGGGTGAAAGCACATTTGAAATGCGTTTCCAAGCGCCGATACGAACGAAACAGGCAACCAAGCGCCCGTATGCGCCAAATGGGTAATCGGGCACGATACATACTAAAGGGGTAATCCGGCCTAGCATGTTTGTAACACGAAACCGGGACAGAAACACTGAACAAGTAACCAGGCGCTTGTACGAGCAAAACTCATTACCGAGCGCTGATGCACACCAAACGGGTATCCCAGGCCAGCACACACATTATGCGAAATAGGGGCATGGGACTCACAAAATACCTAACTAGCTGCCGGTACACGCGAAATGCGTTACCCGGTGCCTGCACTCGCGAAACTAGTAATAATAATTTCTTCTAATGCACGGTTAAAACTTTTTTTTTATTTTACCCCTGAAATTGTGTTCTAGATCCGCCACTGTAATAATGGGCTAACGCCCAATGGTATTTTACATATCATTCACCGGCGAAAAGTTACTAGAAAAACAAACAAACAAACAAACAATTGTACATTAGAGTGAAAAATCATCATATGTTGCATATGATTTTTTTGGCTGACAAAGATTTTAACTGATTTGACTAGGGACAAAAGTCATGCAATTTGTATGACCTTTTCCAGCATATCATGTTATAAAATCACATGACCCGTATGTTTGGACAAAAATGATCATACGGTGATACATACCCGATCCAACGACCACCATCACCATGTTGTACTCCATCCATGCAAACGGCGTGTGCCATGGACTCATGGTTACTGGCTCTCTTTTGGGTCTTCCTTATTTAGAAGAGTGGCGAATCTAGTTTATCAAATAATGGGATGTTATTTTCAGTTGTTAAGTAGCGAGTCATTGATAGAAGTTGGTGTGTTTTTAGTTGTTATCTCTGATTTGTAAGCCAATACATAAGCTGGCCTTATTTTGTTGAAGGATAATAGAAAACTGGTCTAAGACACCAAGTGTTGTTTTTGTTTTTGGCGTTGCAATCCTAAAAGTTTAGCCATTTTGAACCGCCTGTATAACATGATAGGCAAACTGGTATACATTTTCGAAGTAGGGTCACCCCAACAATACTGATATAACAAGTAAAAAAAAAAAAGAAGAGAAAGGTACGGTAAGTTTAGCACTAATTTCTAGAAAATAAAGTCACTCGTGTTTTTTAAGTTTCGGGATTCAGGATTTATGTTGTCGGTATATTTAATGAATTAACTAAAAGTTGTACAAATAATGTAGTTCCTTTAGCTTCGACAAGATCGATATGTAAAGTTTGTGCTCTAGTCCGTTTATTAAACAAGCTTTGATATAGGATTGAGCTTATTTAACCTCACATCGATTTGATCTCTTAACGAGCCAATTTCACACCATACTTTTAAGTCCTTTACACTGTAAATTTAGCACATAATTACTTCTTAAGTGATTTAATTCAAAAGATTCAACACTTCCAGATAAATGGCAATACCAGAGCTGTGTTTTTGCAAAATTCTTTGATATATCATTGTTCTAACTATCGAGCCGTCTTTCTAAATCAATGACCTTTTTCCAGGATGATGCTCAATTTAAGTCGTTCTTGCTTTTACCTCTCATCATCTTTGCTTTGAATTGAGATTTCTGTACAAGAGTCTGCACCGTGTTTACAAAATTCCCGACAGCCATTATTATAAGTAGGATTCCAGAGGTAACGACCTGCCAAGCAAAAATAAAATAATAAAAAAAAGGATCACAAAACGATTCAAAACATGTTCGGGTCGAAATGTGTAATTTTCTGTGTGGTTCAAAATGGTGCGGGTCATGTTGAGTTCACCAACCAATAGACTTCTGTCAATATTTTATATTTTTATTGTGATCTACACTTTGGGTGATGTTTTGAATGCTTGAGCCCATTGACCCATTCAACTTTTAGCTATTTTTTTAGGCCCGTTTGAGATAAAACATAACCCGAACCGACCCATTTAAAAGGTCAAAATTTCCACTTTCATGAAAGTAGGCCTGTAAAACGAACCAATCAGTGAACCATTCTTGAACTGTTAGACATGAAGTTCATTTATGTATACAAACGAACATAACCAAAATTCTTTGTTTATTTAGTTAAACAAACAAACATGAACACAAGCCTCGTTCGTTCAACGATGTTCGTGAACGTTCGTTCGTTTACATTCATTTAGGTTCGTTAGTTTTAAATTTGTTTAAATTCGTTCATTTACGTTCGTTAATATATTCATTTAATTTTTTTAGGCCCGTTACAATTTTGTCTAGTTTAAATAGCATTTTAGGCTCAACACATTGCTGTTCGCATTTACTTTTAGTTGGTTTAGCTCATTTATGTTCGTTCATTTATGTTTACAAATCTCCATTCGTTTATGTTCTTAAACAGTTCAATTATACCGTTAACGAACGTAAACGAACAAGAGCACATTAATTCTCTTAACAAACGAACACAAACAAGAGAACCTCATTCATTCAATTGCTTGTGTCTGATCATTTGTTCGGTTAAAGTTAGCCAAATAAACACGAACATGCTCCGTTAGTGTTCTTTCGGTTCGTTTACAAGCCTACACAGAAGCTATTATTTGGAAGTTTCTAACCTGCCATTCAGAAACAACACCAACCATTGCAGTTTGTAGCAATAAGACACCTACATATGCTTCAAAAGCCTGTAATAAGAATAAACAGTTAGAGTGTAAAACAATACGAACTCATAAAATTAAATATATATATATATATATAGATATAACTAACTAGAAAGTAAATTACCTGCAAGACGAAAAGTAAAGGCAATAACAGCCATACTTGACCTTTTACTCCAGAAGTTTCACCCCACACAACATCCATTCTTCTAGACTACAATCAAAACACATAGTTTGCAATAATCCAGAAATTCCACAATATGAATAAAAGGGATATTATTAACTGCACCTTCCCCATTGCAATGCGCGTATAAAGCCTCTGCCTTTGATATCTGTTTTGTAGAAGCATAACTACTCCTTGCATGATTGCCCATCTCAAAAACAATTGTATACCTTTCTGAAAACAGTTAAATACACATGAATATTCAGTTCTCACACCTCAAAACTTAATACTAATAATAAAAATAATAACAACCGCATTAATAGTAGTAATATTACAACCTGCTTCTGTGCACAGTCCGGTTGCTTCTCTATCTCCCAAGTCAGACTGATGAGTGCCATACCCATAGCACAATAGTGATGATATATCCACCTGCACCGTCATATATACATTCGTAATAATTATCTAAAACTTTATTAATAAGTTACTGAATAAAAGGTTAATAAATCACATATTATTACCATGGGCGTATATCGCTACCATTAACACTCAAAATATTTTCTCTTAAACCTAACGCTGTGTAGAGAAAGAGCAGCCATGCCTGAAACACGCATACTTGTTAGGCACGTGCGATTTCACTGTTACGTAATACAGTAATCAAGGGTACCTGGTAGAGCTGGACAGGTAACGCAGGGAAACATCCATACCAAATTTGTGACCTTAGAACGAGTAGTAATAATGGCAAAAACAGAAACAGATATGCAGTTCTATCCTGCCCAGCAAAAAATATCATAAGCAAGTGAGAAAAAAAATCAAGAAAAACTTAGATGAAGAACTTCTAACCCTGAACCTATAGTATTCCTCTTTTACTTTCAACTGAACGTCTTTGCGGTTAGCACGGACGTTTATTGGACCAAGAAACATCCTCAAGAAGCTTCCTGTAACCAAATGAAGCAATTGAATTGTATTATGATTATGATTTTTACTGAAATAATATCGATACCATGTGATTTGCAGGGAAGATATGTAGCTGCATCTCCTTCACTCAATGCATATCTTGCTCTGCTTAACTCATCATACATCTGCAAGGAAGGAAGGAGCAAATGAACAAAAACAACATATCTATCTATGAATGCTTGGTTACTTTTTCAGCCTGTTTGGAATCCAAGGTTCCTTTGTTAACCGAAGAATGAATAAAGGATCGGAGCATTTTGATATTGGAATCAAGAGCCAGGGCTCGTTGGCGTAACGACGCATCATCCTGTGAGTTTCTAGCAATTAACGCCGACGCCGATTCCTGCAACTCTTTACTTTGTTCCACAAACATACAAACTTCTTCACCCACCTTCCGTTCCGACACATTATTATTATTATTATCACCGGTCATCTCAAACAGATCGATCGGTTGGTTGATTAGGAAATAAATGTTGACTGGAGATGGATAATGAGCAGATAGATAGAAGGTTTGTTTCCGGTGGCCGGAGGATGTATGTGATACCGACGAATATGCAACCACGTGCTTGCTTTTAAACGGAGCCTTCTTTATGTACAAACTTTCCTTCCAACTTTTTTTTTCTCTTTTTCTTTACCCATAGCATTTTTTAAATTACTCTAAGACTATTTTGTTTTAACCATATGTATTTATATTACTTTCAGAGTTTGACTTAAGCATTCTCTTGCAAAATTATACATACATAGTTGTTTTTAAGGGGGGGAAGGGCACTAACGGGTGCTATCCATGCACCGCTCAATTCTGCATTGTCATCTCATATCTACTATCAAGTACCTACTAACAACAAATACCCACAAATACCCTAAACTTTTTATTTGTTTTTTTAATTCTTCAAGTACAATAAATGGCAAAAATGAATTCATTTTGTGTGGCAAACTTTCTCCATAGAATAAAGCTATTCACCCTATCCACATGAGGTGAGACGGTATTGCCATGTGGTTTGGAAGCCATACACCCTACCCATATCAGTGTCCCGCCCTCTCGTAGTGATATGAAATGCATTTTTTAAGTAATAATAGTGGTGGTAGTAGACTAGTAATGGTCGCCGTGAAAAGGTAAGCCCTTTAATCACTGGACCACATAAGGAGACTAGGTGAATACATGGTAAATACTTGAATGAAATCTTAATTGTCACACTTGATTCACTATATTGGCATGAATCCACCCTAAATATATCTAAGGGTTAGGTTAATGTTGTCATACTTTTTTTCATGAACTTTGAATTCTTTTAATATTTTTAAGATTGTCACGTCTACAAATCTCAAAACTTCAATTTCTCTTCTTCCTTTTATTCTTCCTCATCCATCTCCTAGAAATGTTTTCTATTATACGTCGGAGATTTGTAAGAACACTATGCTGATTTTTCAAGATATTATGGTCAACTATCATCTTTTAGGTGTATTTAGCCGTACATTGGGTTAACATCTATTCCATCCTACTCAAAGCACCAACACAATCTCCATCAGAGCTGCTATCATAATATTGACCATAAAACTACCCCTGATTGTGCTGAGGCTGCTGATACGGGTCATCAAAATCATATAGAAAAAGTCCATACGAAACATCTTTCTGTAGCTGCACAGAAGGGTTATCATAATAATGTGCCAAGCACCCCACATATTGTGGACATATAAGGCTAAAATGGGGTCCACCACAAATCTCACACATATTTACAAGACTCAAAAGAAATAAAAGACACAGACCATTAGACTCATATGACTCAAAACAAAAACAAATAGCACGTATATAACAAGTAAATCTAATCAAAGCAAATAACACAATTGCCAAGAATCCCTGACAACAACGACAAAAAACTTGATGTGCTAAAAGTATTCAAATAATTATTAACTAAATTACGCTAAGCTAGACACTAAGTAATACTCTAGACTCTTTAAAACTCGACTATATACTACTAACCGAACTCTAGTAAAGCTAAGTAAGTCTGGATATCGAACCCACGAGACTCTTTAAATTATGTATATTAACTAATTATACTTGACAAACTGACACGACTATTTATTTTTATATTTATTAAAGAGGGGGGGGGGGTTACTAATATTAAACTAATAAAATAACTAATTTAGAAAAGACAAGTAACAAAAAACAAGACAATTTAGTTTGATTGACTCAGATGATGATGAAAAACCAACTATGCTTGAATCCCCATAAGTTTCAGTTATCAATTTAATTTGGAAAATAATTGTTATGGAACTAAGATCATGAAATAGACACTTAAAAAAAATCTGAACATAATCTCTGACCCTTCTCAAGAAGGCACCTATGAGTTTCTAACATGTTTTAAGACACACTAGTTTTATATATTGAACCCTCTTACGGTTATTTAAATAATTATGAACGAGTACCTTTATAATGAAATTCTACCTTACAGCGCGAAAATCAAATGTAGTTTAATAACTCATTTGACTCAATAAACAATATTAACCAATCAAACCTAGACAGACTCCTTACGAAGAACTAAATCAAACAATCTTAATCAACAAAAATATAACAAATAACCTATCACCTTACTTTTTAGGTTAGCAGCACACTTTTATTTGTATGATTAATAATATTATTCTTATGATCTTATTCGAATTCAATCATATACTAGTAAAAAAACACACAGTTTATGACCTAACAAAATCCTATTATATGAAACAATCATCAAGGATAATGTGGAATAATAAAACTAAATCAATCAAAACCAAGCACGCATTTTAGAGTGCATCAATTGAATAAACCAAACAATTTATAGATTCATAAAACCATAACGAAAAGTGAATCCAAATCAAAATTCAAACATCAACGAAGGTTCATCGATAGCCTAGGCAGTCTATAATGTTTAGCCTAGCATCGGAAAATCAAACAAAATAATACTGAAGGAAAACATGGTGAAAATAATAGAAATGGAAGATTAAATGTGATAAAACCCGTAGTCTTCAATCTCGATCGAATAACACTTCACCGGATAATTCCTTACCTTCAAAACCGCCAAATAACTCAATCGTAAGCTCCAAGAAACTCCAAATTCGGTTGGTTTTCGTAGGGTATTTTTCAGGTTAAAGTTAAGGGTGATGTTTATATAGTGCAAATGGGCCTTAAACCTGACTAGAACGTGAAAATTTCTGGAATTTTGGGCTCTAGGCGTCGCGCGACCAGGAACGCCTATTCTGTCCGCGCGACGCTGCGTACTTAAGAAGCCGGCCACTGGCCGGTCCGACCAGCTATCTCTCTTATTCCTTCCTGATTCGCTCCGACTTCCCTTTTAAGCTTATTTTGACTCATTTTTCGCCCTCTTCAACCACGCTCAACTTCCAAAATCTAAAAAAAATACAAATATGTTAGTAGTATATAAATTCTAACTAAAAACGAACAAAAACTAATAAAATAATACATTAAAAATACTAGGGAAATATATACAAGGGAAAAACAAAAATTCATAGAAACAAATTATTAGAGGGGGTTTTAATTTAGGAAAATTGTCAATATGGACATTTTAAATAAAATTTGGCCCACATATATTCAAGATTCCCAAAATGGAAAAAAATTATGGAATTTGTGACACTTTGGGATAAGTTCCGACGATATTTCTGCACAAATTATAATCTGACACGTTGAAAAGAATCTGACAAGTCGACCAAAAATTTGAAAATATTGTTACATCCCGAATTTTATATTAATAAATAAAAGAAGTCCATGATTTAAAAACGAGTGTTAATATTTAATTAATATTAAATTTAGAAAGAATCATGGACTTGGGTAATTACATGGATTAAGATGGTGGGATGGGCCTTAGGTCCATGGCTTTAAGGAACATAAATACCCCTTAAACCATCCTAAAACCCTAACTTCCCATTCCATCTTTCCATAATCCCTACACACACCCAAAACACACACACAACCCGAACCAAGATCTGGAGACGAGAACCCGAGCTTGTTGGTGCTAGATCGTCGTGACGGACCAAAGCAACATCAAAGACCAGCTCGTGTTCGTAGTTCGACTCGTTTACGGTACGTTTATATCGAGAACTTGTTCGTTTATGTTCGGATTTAGTCAAGAAATCATAGATCTGTCTTAGTATGGTAAAAACGAATCCAACGAGGCCAAACTTACTGAAATTTATTACAGATTGATAGGTTAATCGTTAGCATGAAAAACCCATATGTATATACATGAATCGCACCCTGTAAACCCGATGTTTTGAACGATTGAATGGTTAGGGTTTGTAGGCGCTGCTTAGATGATTCCGTTGATACCTAAATCGAGTTGTTTGGTTAAGAAACGAAGATGATTATGGGGATTAGGAACGAACAGTAGCTGCAGCTGGACAACTTCGCTGCAGCTAAGTTCGCCTTATGAGAACTTCGCCATATGCTAAGTTCGCCAAGCCATAACTTCGCCTAAGTTAAATTCGCTGAATGCTAACTTCGCCTGACTTAAGTTCGCTGAATGCTTAACTTCATGTAATGTTAAGTTCGTCTAATGTTAAGTTCGCTTAACACTAAGTTCGCTTACAGTAAGTTCGCTTAATGTTAAGTTCGCTTAACACTAAGTTCGCTTACAGTAAGTTCGCTTAATGTTAAGTTCGCTTAATGTTAAGTTCGCTGGAGTTAGCGAATTATAAAATAAATTAAAAACCTAATGAAAAATGTGTTAAGACAGTTAATGTTAAGTTCGCTTAATGTTAAGTTCGCTGGAGTTAGCTAATTAGATGCTGATCAGATGACGAATCAGTTAACGAACCGGATCACAGAAGATAACGAATTGGCTAACGAATTAGGCTTAATTCGTTATAAGAAATGGGTTAGCAAATTAGAAGACAATTTAAAATCCTAATGGAAAATGTGTTAAGACAGCTCGACCCCAGCCAGGGGCTCTGCCCCTTGGACCCTGCTAGGGGCTGCCGCCCCTAGACCCCGCTGCCAGGGGCGCTGCCCCCGGACCCCCGTTCGTTGTGGGTTATATAAAGATAGAAATACAACATGAGTAGTAGTAGTTAATTGATACATGTAAATATTATACAGTTAGCCGTGCATAGCTCATGAAGGGAATAACGATTAACGGAGAGCGTAACAGGATTCAGGTGAGTTTCTAGCCCCATTCCTTGTTATGTTTTCGGGGCTGTGTGCATACTCGATGTGTTGTTAATACATTTATCCTAAGTGATAAGTGTATGCCATATGTGATATATGTGATAGATATGAATGATTGCTTGTCGGTACGCGAACGATCTTCGGATATTGCGTACTGTCAGGTTAAAAATAAAGGTACGAATATTATATATCGAAGATGTATGAACATTACAAATGAACACTTGTCGGGGCGTGAACGATCTTCGGATATTGCACATATCGACAAGGGGTATGGTTGTTAAATGAATGATGTAAAGAACGCCTAGAGTGTTCTTATGCTATAATGTAATTATTGTATATGTGAAGTATGTGTGTACAGGTACACTAATGGTATGTGAGTCCTACGTTCGACATAGTAAGTTAGGATGGCGAATCCCTCTAACTTCTGTTGGACATAGAGTTGGCAGGTGATGGCGTAGTTAAGGACTGCGGGCCTTATACGTGATGTAGATGATAGATGTAAACGTAGATAGGGACGGTGGGCCTTATACGTGTTATAGGAGATAGACGCCAACGTAGATAAGGACTGCGGACCTTATACGTAATGTAGATAGGCATCAGCACAGGAAAGGATTGTGGACCTTATACGTGCTATATTTGTGTTGTGTTAGCATAGGGGAGGACTGCGGACTTCGTACGTGCTATGGTTTAGGTTGCAATATAGGGAAGGACTGAGGACCTTGTACGTGTTGTCAATATAGGATGGTACAGGGAAGGACTGCGGACCTTGCACGTACCATAACTGGTGAACATAGGTAAGGACTGCGGACCTTTTACGTGTTTACGATCTTGAGTACAGGTATAGACGGCGGACTATGAACGTACTCTCGGTAGAATGAGGTTAGTGATTGTAGATATGTATGTATGTATGGTAGTAGGGTAACGGATTAAGTATGGATATGTATCTTCGGATATGTATGTATGTGTATGTACTGTATGGCGTCCGATTAACTAGAACTCACTCAGCGTAGCTAACTTTTAGTATGCACGCAGGTGAGTAGAATGAGACAGCTAGCTTGAGCGGGTACATGGTGGGCGAATAGGAGACTGGCATCTGAAGACTCAAGATGTTTTAATGTTAATTGACGTTTATTTTGAAAGACAAGAATGTTTAATTAAGGCAAGTTTTGGATTGCTGCAATGTTTTATGAAAGTTTCTAACGTTCCGCGAAAGTTTTAATTACTCTGATTTGTAAGAACTGTGTTTATGAGTAAATCCGACGCTAAAGTAGGGCTACCGGTAACGGGGCCTTACAAATATTGAGGGAGCCGTCCATATTTTCTCACTAAATTTTCTTCTCAAAAGCAATTTATCAGACGGTTTTTTATGTTTCATACATGATCGTACAATTCTCAACTTCTTGAAAATTGTTCCTTTCGAATTTCGTCTCCCAAAACGCATTTGAGAGGAATTTGTTCCAAGAAGACGAGATCCGTATCTTGTTGGTTATCTTTCTAGTATTAACTAGTATTAATCTTTGTTTCAATTCTTTTTGGATTCAACTGATAAACATAACAAATATTGAAAAAATTTCTATTCTGGGAATGAAAAAGAAAGCAGAAGTGATAGCTTTACCTCCAAAATAACTTTTGGAAACAGACAGATTCATGTGTGAGATTTGCAACAATGGATTTTAAAGATACCAGAATCTACAATTACACAGAAGATGCCATAATCTACCATAGAAACTTAAGCAAAAATGAAAACTAGAGACAGTTGGGATGGTGTATGTGTCCAGAACCAAGTTGTGCGCATCATGAGCCATCAAGAGCACTTGGATATCTTACTGGTATCAAGAAGCACTGTTCAAGAAAACATGGCGAGAGAAAATGAAAGTGTGTCAAGTTGAGCATTTACAATGAAACAAATACTTACATAAACAAAAGACATGAATATCGTCTCTTTAGAACAAATTTCTCTAAAATCCCAAAAACAGAATTCAAAAGGAACAATTCTTAGGAATTTAATAATTTGTATGGATTAGGTAGGAAACATAAAAAAAACCGTCTGAGACTGCTTTTGAGAAGAAGATTTAGCGTGAAAATATGGATGGTTTCCTCAAGATTTTCAATTATTTGGCCGGTATTGTCAGATTTGTTTTACAAGTGTCAGATTATAATTGGTGTAGAAATCTCGTCGGAGTCCAAATTTCTTGGAACATTTTGAGAATCTTGAACATTTATGGGTCATTTTTATTCTCTTTCTTAAAAAAGTTAATTATGAGAATTTTCCTTTTATTTTATAGGTAATGTAATATTTAATGAGAGGGGTGGGGGTGGTCCGTGATGGACCATTCATCACTCGTGATGGCTTATGACACACCGCCGCCGGTCCCCCCATCACGCGTGATGGCTATCACGTGGTTGATATCGAGAAATTCCATTTTCACAATACAAATATAAATATCTAATCCATCTTCACACTACATCACACCATCGCAACACCATCCCCACTAAAATTCCATCACTAGTGATGAAAAGTGGTGGGGTGAGGTGACACACCCCCATTGGGTGTTGCAAGTGATGGGTTTTGGACCACCCCCACCCCCTGATAGAAGAAAGAGATTTTTAACTTTTAAGTAATGATTAATTGTCTATATAGAATAGGGTGTTAGAGCATTCTCATTCCATTCATCATTTCCTATCAAATCTTTAAATTTTTAAAAATTATGCTAAAAGCTAACTCCATCCTATCCACCATTTGTTTACCCCAACCCTAAATTATGAAAATTGATACACCAACTCTTTTTATATAAAAAGTTATTATTCATCATTCTTTAAATTTTTGTGAGTGTATAAAAATGAGACATATAATAAAATAATTGTTTGTGAGTAAGGTAAGGATAAAGATAGTGGACGGGTTGTAAGAGATTTTTAAAAATGAGTAATAAATTTTAAAAAGTATGAATTTTTGTTAAATTATAGGGTAAAAAATAGTGGATATGACGAGAATGCTCTTATAAACCATGATGTATAAAGCAACACCCATTTGGAATGGGAGTAGCCCCCACACGAGGCTATGTAAGAATAATATATAATAATATATATTTATATATGACCATTATAATCATTTATATTATAATAGATCAAAATATTAACTATACCTTATTATATATTGGTTTGGTAATTGTTGATGGGCCATATTACCTATAATTAACTAATAAAGGGTTTCCACTTGGATGTATATATAGAGGGATAAATATTAACATCATAACCTAATTACACACACATAACAATTTGTGTTCCTCCTCTCTCCTAAAACCGAGTTTCTCTCAAGAAACCTAACCATCCTTAACTATACATCCTAAAGGGGAACTCGATCAAGATGACAAGCATGTAGACTACATCATACTATGCTGCGGTTACTACTCTTCATGCTGTAACAGGTTAATAGTTTTAATATTTATCATGTTTTCTATTACTTACATGAAGAACTGATCAACATGTGTCATCAGAGCTATGTTGATTAATCAGTTCTTTATGTTTTCCCTAAATATGGAATTGAATCAGAAGACATGGACTAAAACTTGATAAACCCTAATTTTTTCGGTTTCTTTTATCATGTTCTATTACGAAAACAATATATGAAACTATTTAAAATCGCTAAAATTCATATTTAATAAACCCTAATATTTTCGATATATATTAATTTCATGTTTAAAGATTTCGATTCCAGTTTTTTTTGTATGTTTAATTGTTAAAATTTTCGATGATGTTCTTCGTGTTCATCATAATTATCAAAAATTATACATATGTTGGTTTAAAATCTAAATTAAAATCTGTTAATGATTATTTAGGAAGATAATTTTTCAAATCTTGGATAACCTTGTAGTTTTAATATTTTATTAAATGGTTTGAATCCCCTTAAAATAGGAAACAGATATAATTGTTAATCACTAAAAACATTTGAACCAAATCTTATCATTATTTATTTAGTTAATAAAGATCATGGGTTAAGGGATTAAAGCAGTTCACGTGCTATTTAAAAATCATGTATTATGGGCTTAAAACATATTATGGGTTCTAAGAGTTTATGGGCTTGGGTTATAACCCATAAACCCAAAAACTCACTAATACGGGAATCAACATTTTCCCGAAAACTCCATAAAATCATGTAAACATCCAAATACCAAAAATCCGCTAAAAGCCGGAAACTGACGATTAACGAGAACCTAAAATTCTCAAGAACTAAGGTTTTACCGGAAACTTAAAAATCCTTACCACTAAACATTCTTTTGCTATTAACTAATTAAATGTTTTGTAAACACTTATATGTTATAACTTTTTATAAAACATAAAAGTCTTAACTTCAATGAATTTTTTGATGTATCGCTTCTGCCCAAAGGTGATGTGTTATATCAACCATATCATTCAAGTCTAACTGAAAAGCTTTTGTTAGTTTTGCCTAACATGATACAAATATCTCACTTCTGCCCGAAGGTGATTTTTACATTTCTATTTATCAAAACTAGCCCGTGCATAATTAAAATAATTGTATCACTTCGGCCCAAAGGTGATGGGATACAATTGTTTTGCACACATACTTAAATAAATTTTAATTCTGCTCAAAGGTGATTTATTTTTTGTTTAAGTAGAATTTTTAATTATAATCTATTATTTTGATGTTAGTAATAGACGTATCACATCTTCAATAAGATATAATGATCCTCACATTAATGATCATTCATTAATCTGGTGATCAAAAATTTAATCTGTATTATTTAATATCCCATAACATTACTCACTATAATTTTATGTTATAAATAACTATCTCATCCAAATCATCCACTATAATATTAAAACATAATATAAGTTTTACATCATAAAGAGTTTCAATAATATTTAGCTCTTCTCAATTTTAATTATCTCTTAAGACATGATACGACTATCCTACGTCTCTTTCTAATAACAATCATTCTATTAAAAATTAGAGCATAACAAATGGGATGACTCAATCATAATGTCTCTTATGATAATGATAATTAAGAACTTATTTAAATAAATGTTATCACTAGAGTTATTCTTGATTTAGTTTTTCCTAAAACTAATCAAAATAACTCATAAGATGCATGCATTCTTTCTAGATTATAACTATAAGGTTAAATGCTATCCCTGAATACATCATAATGTACAATTTCATGAACCATAAAATTAAGGGTTCACACATGAAAATAAGTACAATTTAATAGTACATTACATACTAAAATTTTCAATAGTAAAATTGGTGCCTTAAGAATCAACTATAACACTCAGAAGTACCAAAGGAAAGTGAGTGTGTTGATCACCAACTTATGTACAAGAAAGAAATGTCTGGTACTGGAAATAAGATGTTATTCAACTCCCTACCACTAAAACCAAAAAGATGATAATTCTAAGGTTCATAGACAAAATACAAGTATTATTTCCAGCTCTAAGTTCTCTAAGGAGAAGTCTCATTGCAAAAATATGTCATTAGATTAGGCATAACCAACAAGACTATCCATAATTAAAAAGAACAACTGGCTAAAATTGATAGTTGTATATTAATGATATTTAAGTATGCTAATCCTAATATTCCCATTAACACATGATTGGTTGAGTCTAGTTCTATATGTTTACCCGAAATCAACAAATAACTAACATGACTGTTAGTGATAAATTTAAATGTTAAGGTTATTATAGAACCATGATTAACTGTCTTCTAATTACGCTTTATGACACCTTAAATATTCTGGAGATTAATCCGAATGTAGTATCAATATATAAGCTACATTATGACAGTTATGAGGTTTACATAGCCAACATAAAGTCACTCTTGCCTAAAACTCTTATATTATTTGTTATCAATATCTGGATTGAAACATTTATAAAATAGAACTAGATGATACATATACTTTCACAACTTTTGTTATCATACAAATAAAAATTTTACAAAAGCCAAATGAGACCTATAAAATTCATCCATTAAAACCAAATTTCATGAGATATCATGACGTGGTTGATGAGGGTGATTTTTCATATAATCTCATTCTTAGTAATTTTAAATCATGTGTCAGATGCCCTAAACATTACTTGGCATAAGAAATAAGTATGGGTCAACCAGAAGTTATATTTCACTTACATTAGTGGAACTTATTTAAACGAAATATTCAGACATAATTCTTTTATCATTTAAAAGGCTATTTACTTGTATCTAATCTGTCTTCTATGGTCCGTGTTCTTAAAGAAATTCATTCATATATACTTAATACGATTTCTTCTAGATCTGTCCCTAAGTTTATTATGACATCTAGACGTTAATAAAATCAAATAAAGTCTAACATATATATGACAGATTCCCATATCACGTACATCATTGAAACTTATCTTGTATTTTTCTAGAGTTATTAAAGATCAGTGGGAGCCTTAAGTGTCTCCATCATAACTTACAAGATTTTCAAGAGGTGGGCGAGTGAAAACTTGATATTATCTCAATTACATATCTTGTACAAGGCATTGCTCCATCATAACACTATTTCATCAAAACTTATCTCTTTAGAATTTATTACTACTCTTACAAAAGTTTCATTGTTGCGTAAACGTGGGCATATTCAGATTTCTTACTAAACTAATCCTCGCCAAGAGAAACTACAACAACTTAAATTATTAACTTGTTTATCGGTTAGAATCTAATGATCTTTAAATATTGACCATAAGCATGCTAATTTCCTAAAGGTTTCTAAAGTCAGTCGGAGCGATAAAAGTCATTATAATGACTTGTTAAAAGTACAAGAGGCGGGGGGAAGATAGTCATTATATTTTACTCCAAATTTAACTCCAATTACACCTCTTATACACCATACTGCACCAACTCTTACACACTTAGAATCCTGAAAATGATAGCAACCTAACCAAGAGCTTATCCTTAAAACCGAGACTTTTAAAATTACACAATAATCAACACAGGAGACCATCTAGGTTTTAAAACCTACTAACATTGATGATTATGTAACCTCTCTAACTAAAGTTGAAATGGATGTTGGAAAGTTTAATGATCCTACCCCTTATAATTAAACCATTAGCATCAATCATAATTGAATCCATAAGTCATGCTAACATTTTGAGATTTGGTTGAATCACCTAAGAGTGTTCATAACTAAACTAAATCCCAATACGAAACGTTAAGACAATAAGAAGCACGTTTGATTGTTAAAGGTTATATTCAAGGATAAACCAATTATCAAGGAATCTTCTTACCTATATTACAAAAGATTTCTTTAAAGATCATTATTGTTTTAGTAGCTTATAATAGTTAAGAGCTACATTAGATGAGCATTAAAACAACTTTACCTAACAATCGGCTTACATATTTATATGTTCATAAAACAACCTAAAAGTTATAAACTGAAGGTCAAAGAACATTTAGTCTATAAGTCAATAAAATCCATATATGGGTTAATGCAAATATCAAAATGTGATGAAATCTTTATAAAATTATTTTCATCAAAAACCAAGTGGATTAATATACCTACCTCATGATGAGTGGGAGCAACTAAAAACAAACTTGTCCTTATATAGATGACATTCTTCTGACAAGTATATGTTACATAAGTCAAAGCATTGTTCACTCACTTTGATATTATAGATCTCAGAGATATTCCTTACACATGTAACAAACAATACTGCTCTACCTTAGAGGATAATAGGAACACATAGATTATTTCCTTATGCTTCATTAAGTAGAAGCCTTATATAAGTTCAAGTCTATACTCGTTTAGATATTACTCAAAATTTTAACACACTAGATATGTCTAGATTAATGTGAAACATCTAAAAGAGTACTAAGATATCTTTAAAGGAAACGAAATACTATAATTTAAAAGAAGAAGTGAGAATTCAAATCGTTAGATTACTCTAAACTTTGTCATATTCAGATATAAGAAAATGTAATTTTTGGGATATATTCTTATGTCAGTAGATAAATCTATCTCATGGAGGAGTCATAATGAACTGATAACAACAACCTAAGTCATAACGACATAACATGTTGATTAATTACAACGTTGTTGTCAATATATGTTGTTGAATATTTATTAGTGGACTCATAAGTTTTATTAAACTCCAAAAAATTATATATTGAAGACTAATTGTGATAAAGTCAGCTACCATGTTTTCTCAAACAGTAACAGTTTGAGAGGTGCTGTATTAAATTTTGATATGAAATTAATTATTCGTTTATAAACAAATTGAGGAATCTAAATTTTCATATCGAATACATTCATGATATGCTTAAGGATCCTATAACTAAAGGTTAAGTATTGTGAAAGCGCTTATAATCATAAGGGGTTTATTGATGACCACATACAACTGCATATCATACTATGAATGATTAATATTAATTTTCCTCATCACTTTTGGTTTTATATGTCTCTTAATATGTTCTGCATGCATAATGACATATAGACAAATTATTATACAAATCAAACGTTTGAAGGGCTTACTTGAAAATATTGATCATAACTACTTAGGTTTTAAATAAGGACTACAGTATTGATTAATGGGGATCTTGAGCTTATGTTCAATTCAATGATTGTATTTCTCTGCTCCAGTTTAAGTTTAAAGCTAAAATGAGTGTTAACTCCTGATCAGGCTTATCTAATACTCATAATAAATGATTACTCGGCCAAGTGGGAGAATGTAAGAATAATATATATTTATATATGGCAATTATAATCATGTATATTATAATAGATCAAAATATTAACTATAACTTATTATATATTAGTTTGGTAATTGTTGATGGGCCATATTACCTATAATTAACTAATAAAGGGTTCCCCTTGGATGTATATATAGAGAGATAAATATTAACATCATAACCTAATTACACACACATAACAATTTGTGTGCCTCCTCTCTCCTAAAACCGGGTTCCTCTCAAGAAACCTAACCATCCTTAACTATACATCCTAAAGGGGAACTCGATCAAGATGACAAGCATGTCGACTACATCATACTCTGCTGCGGTTACTACTCTTCATGCTGTAATAGTTTCATAGTTTTAATATTTATCATGTTTTCTATTACTTACATGAAGAACTGATCAACAGGCTAGCCTATCAGGCTATGACCCTAAAATAACTAATTGAGTGAGGAGGATGAGACTAGTTTTAGACCATAAACATGCTCTTAGTTTCACACCAAACAAAATTTGTCAAAAGAGGTGATTTACGCATTCTTCTACCTTAATATTGATGGATGTGCAAGTTTCACACTACCAAAATTATATATATATATATATATATATATATGATTGATTTCTTTTGAGAACCACTTTAAGTTTTAAGAACTCGAAAGAACTCAACGGAACAAATTTTTTTGTTGAATTTTTTTAGACATGTGTAATACGCAAGTGTAAGTAACGTAAAAAAAATTACAGTACTTTTCTACATACCAAATCGACTTATTACACATGTGTAACTATCTTTTAAACTTGTGTAATCATCAAAAAACTTTATTCTCTCTCCATATTTGTCACACCCCGATCGTGATGGCGGAATAATCGAGGCGTGGCGACTAAGTCGTGATTGTTGAGCACAATAGTATAAAAGTCTAAATGCAAAAACATAACCAAAATGTCAAATATTACACCATCCAGGTAACATGAAACAAATTGTTTTAATACAAAATATCAAGTTTCCAAACAACTCCTAGACTAGCCTTCATCTCTCTAAGGCCTCTAAACTTGCTAGGGATTTCTTGCTGCATTATTTCCTGAAAACATGTAACAAACTGTCAACTACATAAAGTAGATGAGTGAATTCATAGGTTTAAAGAAAAAGAGTTTATACACAAACATACTAGTATAGGTTGTAGGGGTTTATATATAGGGTGTACCTGCGGCTAACCCACCACTCCTACAACTTATACTACTATGTTTGGATATAATACCCGGTTTTAAGATGGTTTGTAAGAAAAGGTCTCTTGGTTTTCCCAAAGAGGTCTTTGTAGTAAGTAAAACATGAAATGTTCTCCTGGACTCTCAGCGGGCTTATTATTCTCCCCTTAGAGTCGTTTGTGATAAGATTACTCAAAGATTTGTGGTCTCCCAACGGTACATGTAGCACATAGCAGTTAAGCATAAATAAGGACATATAGATTTGAGCATGCTAAGTTTACTAGATAAACCAACACCAAGATCCCACTGTTTACTAGTATCCAAGATGATGGTGAATAAATGATGATGATGATGAATGATGATGAAACTCAATGATCACACAAGACTTGATTGATCCCACGCAAGACTTAAACCAAGACTACCTCGTTCTTGTCATCCAGGACTCAGCTAGGTTCTACCGAGAGTAGGATAGACTCCCCAAAGAATCCTGGGTTCCCTTGGTCCCTACCGAGACTAGTATAGGTCCTCAAGAGTTATGGATTTCACCGAGACTAGTATGAAATCCCAAGAGTTACGAGTGCCACCGAGAATAGAATGCCACTCATGGTCGCGAGTTCTACCGAGAGTAGAATAGACTCTCGCGTCCAATTCAACTCATGATGCTTTGATCTCTAGATTTCCATGCTGACACAATGACTATGATGATATGAATATGATTCCCATTCCCATGATGTCAATGTTCATAGATTTTCCCATACTCATTGATTTCCAATGTTCTTAGATCTCCATAAGTTGATGGGTTTTCCCCATGTTCATAGATTTCCAAAGTTTATAGATTCTTAAAAAGCTTGTGGATTTCCGCACGTGTGTAGAAATCCAAAAGTTTATAGTTTAAAGAGTGTTTACATAAATGATTTTATCCAAACGTGTAAAGTTACCATGTTTCCACCCCATAGTTTTGAAAAGCTTAAATAGGGGCTATGAACTCACCTTGATCTCGGGTTAGGATGGTGCTACAATAGATCTCCTTAGCCTAGAGTTGAACATATATATAAGGTTAACAACGTGCTATAAGTCTAAGAAAACGAGCTTACGCGGCCTCGAGCAAAAACTGGGTTTTAAAGACGAAAACAGCTTGGTTCTGGCTTGATTCGATCGAATAGGAACACGTTCGATCGAATAGACACACATTCGATCGAATCTGAGGCACACTCGATCGAACTAGAAACACATTTGGTCGAACCAGTTGGAAAAACTCGTTCGGTCGAACATGGAACTTGTTCGATCGAATAGACACTCGTTCGATCGAATACGAAACTCATTCGGTCGAATGAGTTGGAGACCATTCGGTTGCTTTCCTATTCGATCGACTGGACTGATTCGATCGACTGGTTCGATCGAATGAGTCTGATTCGACTCCTTCAAGCTGGGCGACGGAGAAACCTACGGGTTTTTCAGATTTTCCAGATTTTTGACCCAAAATCGAAGTTTTTGACATGGAAATGCTCGGGATTGAAAGGGCTATCGATTCCTAGTGATTTTAAACACAAAAGCCTGCATTTTGACACCTAAACAAGACGGTTTTTGACCCGAAAACTCTAGAAACGAAAATGGGTGTTTTTGCTCGATTTGAGGCCGAAAATGGTTATGAAAATGGATGATTTTCAAGAAGATCTTACCAAGAATAACAACAAACAGATTTGTGGACTCGGATTTGAAGTTTGAAGACTTTCTCTCTCTAGTTTCTCTCTCTAGAATGAGAGTGTTTGGGTGGGAAGTGTTGGTGGAAATGAAAGAGATGGTGTAAGAATACTTGATTTTCCGCTTAAATACTCGGGTGACTCGGGTTCGGGTTTAGGCTACCGACGGGTCAAGACTAGTCGAGTTCATAAGTTCTTAAACAAACTAAAACTTTTTCAGCAAAACTTTTATAAAACCGTTTTCCGAATAATTATTTGAAATCTTTTTAAATAAGAACATTTAATTTTTCGAAAGCATAAAAATTAATATTTTTCAGGCGTAAATGTCGTTTTATAAAATAAACATTTTAAATGATAAAAGCAGATTTTTCCAATGATATGGGTTCCGAACTTATCGTCCAGAATCCCAAAGTCTATAGTTTCCGATGATTTCACGATCCTAGTTTACCAATCGAATTTCAGGGCGTTACAATATTGAGTTCTTAAAGTTCTTACAACTGATCATCAAGTTCTCAAAAGATCTCTCCCATATATATAGGCATTCATCTCTACCCACAAATTTATGAATGTGTGCATATGAGAGGCTAGAGTGTTAGACCATAGTATAAACGCATCTATTGGTGCATTTTGTGACCGTCGCTATGCAATTCCGACTAGCTGGGGCGAAGTTGCGGAGATAGCCAACTTCGCCATATGTGAAGTTAGAAAAACTTCACCTGTTGGTGAAATTAGATCAACTTCGCCATAGGTGAAGTTAGAACAACTTCACCTTAAGGCCCAAGCCCAAGCCCGAAAAGATATTTATCTATATATATGTGGTGTCATGTTTAGGGTTTAAGTAACAAAATAGAAAAAGGGAGAGAGAGCAAAATTTTTGTTAGATAAAAACAGATAGGGAGAGTCTCGTGGGCAGACCCGAGGTAGAGCTCACCTTGGGTCGGCCGTAATATGTTTTCTCGTTCGGTATGTAGTGTGTTTTGATTAATATATAAAGCGATTTGCAGATCTATTTATTCCATTCGTGTGCTTGTTTTGTGTTTAATCACGTTCTTCGTCTCCAACACCATAAACGAGTCTAGGAGGATTCCGCACTCCTAGGCTTAGTGCAGATCTCGTATCGATCACCATCACACCGGGGACTTACAAGTGGTATCAGAGCCTTAGGCTCTTATGCTATGGTTCGAGATATGCGTTTTGGTGTTTTTGGCACGTTTCAGATTTGGTTTTAGTTGGAAAAGACGACAGGGGCAAAGTTATTGGGTTTGTGTAAGACCCCGTTACCAGTGCCTCACTTTTGACGTTGGATTTACTCATAAACACAGTTCTAAATATCAGAGTTAATTAAAACTTTCGCGGAATATAAACCTTTCATTAAATATTACATATTACTTTATAAACATGTCTTAATAGCATTCTTGTCTTTCAAAATAAACGTTAATAACATTAAAACATCTTGAGTCTTCGGATTCCAGTCTCTTATTCGTCCACCATGTGTCCGTTCAAGCCAGCTGCCTCATTCTACTCACCTGCGTGCATACTAAAAGTCAGCTACGCTGAGTGAGTTCTAGTTAATCAGGCGACATACAATACATACACATATCATACATACATACATATCCGAAGATACATATCCATACTTAACCAGTTACCTTTCTATCATATACACGTACATACATACTACTACTACTTACCTCAGTCCACCAAGAGAATGTTCATAGTCCTCTGTCTATACCTATACTCAAGGTCGTGAACAAATAAAAGGTCCGTAGTCCTTACCTATGATCACCCTTTCATGGTACGTACAAGGTCCGCAGTCCTTCCCTATACCATCCTATGTTAACAACACGTGCAAGGTCCGCAGTCCTTTCCTATGTTGCAACCTATTTCATAGCACGTACGAGGTCCACAGTCCTCGCCTATGCTACCACAATACAATTACAACATTTATAAGGTCCGCAGTTCTTTCCTATGCTGGCTCCTATCTGAAGTACGTATAAGGCCCACAGTCCTTAACTACGTTCTCATCTATCGTCTATAACTTGTATAAGGCCCGCAGTCCTTAACTACGCCATCACATGCCAAGTCTATGTCCAACATAAGTTAGAGGAATTTGTCATCCTAACTTACTACGTCAGACGTAGAACTCATATACCATTATTGTACCTGCATACACTTACTTTGTATATACAATAATTACATCGTAGCATAAGAACACTCTAGGCGTTCTTCACATCATTCATTTAACAATCATACTCCTTGTTGATACGTGCAATATCCGAAGATCGTTCACGCCCAGACTAGCATTCATTCATAACATTCATACATCATCCATACATCACATATATGATTCATATATTTATTTCTAACCTGACACTACACACAATATCCGAAGATCATTCATGTACCGACAATCAATCATTCATATCTATCACATATATCATATATAGCATACATTTACCACTTAAGGTAAGTATATTAACTAATCACATTGAGTATGCACACAGCCCCAAAAAATAACAAAGGATGGGGCTAGAACTGTTACGTTCACCATTAATAGTTAATCATTTCTTTAGCTGGGCACGACTAACTGTATAACGATTACGCGTATCAATCAACTATCATTTCCATATCGTACTTCTAGTCTAATTATAACCCTCAACGAATGGGTGTCCGGGGGCAGCGCCCCTGGAAGCGGGGTTATAGGGGTGGCAGCCCCTAGCAGGGTCCAAGGGACAGAGCCCCTAGCTGGGGTTAAGCTGCCAGGTCAGCTTGGAAAAAAATTATTTTCATTAACTGCCTTAACACATTTTCCATTAAGATTTTTAAACTACTATTTACTTTGCCCACTCATTCGCTATAACGAATTAAGACTAATTTGTTTTTTGACATAACCTGATTCATGGCCTAATTCGTTATCAGAACATGGCCTGATTCGTTGTCTTAACTTAGCGAATTGGTGAGTAACGAATCACCTGATTCGTTATCTTAATCATAACGAATTGGTGCGTAATGAATCACCTGATTCGTTATCTTAATCATAAAGAATTGGTGAGTAAGGAATCAATTGATTCATTATCTTAATCATTGGTGCGTAAAAAATCAGCTGATTCGTTATCTTCACCCAATCAGTCAAACTACATCAGATCTGCGATTAAACCTCCGATTCTTAACGAAACAAAACAAATTGGGTACCTTAGAACTCGTATTCCCAGCGCCAACAAACCCCAATCCATCAATCATCCAAATACTACGTTTTACATGGTGCGATTTATACATATATACCTTCGATTAACCTATCAATTATTAACCAATTTCAGTAAGATTTGTTGTGTTGGATTCGTTTTTATCATTCTCATACATATTTAAGATTTCCTAAACAAAACCGAACCTAAATGAACGATTTTTAATTATAAACGTACCTTAAACGAGTCAATCTATGAACACGGTCTGGTATTGACACTGGTTTGGTCCGTCACAACATTCTAGCACCAACAATCTCGGGCTTTCACCTTCGAATATTGGCTCGGGATATAGGATGGTGTTTGTGTGTGTTTTTTATGGTGTAGGCTATGGTGTAGAGATGGATAAAAATGGAAAGGTTTAGGGTTTAAGGGGTATTTATACTCCCTTAAGCCCATGGATCTTAGGCCCATCTTTCCTTTTCGGTCCATATCTAGTTCCATCTAATTAGCCTATTCAAGTTATCTTTAATCTTTTATTATTTCTCTACTAAATCAAGTAAAATTTTCCATCATAAACAAATAATATATTGATTATTATTTCCTGAAAATTTTGGGATGTTAAAGTTTGAGCGAAGTTGTCGCTAGAATTTTAGGGTTTTGGCGAAGTTAATGGAAGGCGAAGTTAACGAAGGGCAAAATTACTGGAAGGTGAAGTTAACGAATGGCGAAGTTAACGAAAGGCGAAGTTACTGGAAGGTGAAGTTAAAGAAGGGTGAAGTTATCAGTGAAGTTCACCCGTAGGTCAGACTTCTGATATGAAGAAGGTTAGACTAACGATCAAAGATATCGATATAATTTAGATGGGCTTACACCGAAGGGGAGATCTGATAGGGAAGACGTCGAGTGATTGGTAGATTTGTGAAGCTACAAGACAAATTCAGACACTGCTGGTTGGAGACAGGATTGATGTTGCATATATATGTGAAGTTTAACCTTGAATATCACATTGCAATGTCTGAAGATCGAGTCCTACCAGAAGAAGAACACATAAGATCATCAGTTAAGGGGGAGTCTGTTGGTGCATGTTTTGTAACAGATGATCTATAGTGTTTGTTAGAATTGAGAGAAATGGTCAAGGGGGAGTCAGTTGGTGCATTTTGTGGTCGTCGCTATGCAATTTCGACTAGCTGGGGAGAAGTTGTGGAGAGATCCAACTTCGCCATATGTGAAGTTAGAACAACTTCACCTTAAGGACCAAGCCGAAGCCCGCAAAGATATTTATCTATATATATGTGTGTCATGTTTAGGGTTTAAGTAAAAAAATAGAAAAAGGGAGAGAGGGCAAAAATTTTTTTAGATAAAAACAGATAGGGAGAGTCTCGTGGGCAGACCCGAGGTAGAGCTCACCTCGGGTCGGCCGTAATATGTTTTCTCGTTCGGTATGCAATGTGTTTTTATTAATATATAAAGCGATATGCAGATCTATTTATCCCATTCGTGTGTTTGTTTTGTGTTTAATCGTGTTCTTCGTCTCCAACACCATAAATGAGTCTAAGAGGATTCCAGCACTCCTAAGCTTCGTGCAGATCTCGTATCAATCACCATCGCATCAGGGACTTACAACATCACATCACATGATATATGCTAAGGCTATGCGTAGTGGAGGGCTACAAATTAGGCGAATCGTGACACGTGGCGTCCACTCAGCAAAGGGTATAAATTTGTTTTTGGGGTGTAATGGTTTTGTAGGCCTATATACATACATATATATATATATATATATATATATATATATATATATATATATATATATATATATATATCTCACAAACACAATATAATAATAATACAAACAAAAGGAAGTGAGGCGATAAACCCCCCCCCCCACATTTCGCCCCACAATTTGCCTAGGGGGGCGGTGTTCGCTCCCCGAATCGCCCCTTTCCTCGCCCACTACGGATAGTCTAATAACTAATTTTCTTTATTAAAATATGTTGTAACATCCTTAATTTTATAATATTAAATAAAGAAAAATTATGTTGTGAAGTGCGCGTTAATACTTAATTAAGGTTAAATATTATAAAGAATATGGACTTGGGTGGGAAAGGTGGAATAAGGGATGGGATGAGCCTTATGTCCATGGGCTTAAGAGAGTATAAATACTCCCTTAAACCTCCCTAAAAGCCTAAATCCACATTTCTTTCCATCTTATTCTCTACACACTCAAAACACATACTCACACATTGCTTTTTCGGCCGTGAGAAGGAGAGGAGGAACGAGATCAAACGAACTTAGATTCTTGATAGATCTTTGATATACAAGTTAGATACAAGATAAGGTTCATAACCAAGCAAAACCGTAGCTTTAAAACGAATAAAGGTACCTTCTTGATCTTTCAAGTTTATGTTTTCCGGAACGGTTAGCTATGAAACTTAAACATAGAGTAGATCGGGCATAAAAGGAACATAAAGTAGCAAACTTGATGTTAAAATGGACTTAACAAACTTACGGTTATTAACGGCTCATTTAAAGAAACCCTAGATCTAGCTTAAACGTTCTAGCCATAAAGGTTCAAACTTTATGGTTACCCGGGTTTAGTTGTGGCTGAAAACGGTTAGGGAAACATTTATGAGTCCATACCGAGCCGTGTCAAGGTGTTAGGGTCACGAGTTTCGATATTAACGGGGTTAAGAGGCCAAACCATGGCCTCAACCCAAAAGCTCGTTCGATTACTTTTGACTAGCTTACATTAGAGTCGATTACATGGTGGTTCGAATATAATAAGGGTCGATTACAATGCATGTAATCGATTAGTTAGTTAAAATCGCATATAAATGTTGCAATCGATTACATTATGGATACTCGCTTACTTTGGAAACTTGATTACTTTGAATGGTCGATTACAATATCATCATTGATAACTATGGGATTCGATTACTTTATGGGATCGATTTATGGGATTCGATTACTTTCAATAGAACTCAATTACTCTGCTTAATCGAATACAGGTTGGATCGATTACAACTAGACTTGTTTACAATGAGATTCGCTTACAATCAAAACTCAATTACAACAACACAATCGATTACATTTGATATAGTCGCTTACAAGGGACTCGAATACTATGTATACACTCGCTTACATGTTTGGTTCGATTACATTAAGCAAACCCGATTATATTGAACTACCCGCATACATAACGTATGACTCACATACAATGAACATTACGGAGCACACTGATGTTTTGCATGCTATATATATATATATAATGTGGTACAATGCAATATATAAATAAGTGTCCATTTCTAATGCTGAAAAGAAAGATTAACCAAGGTTAGGGTTTAAAAATGAAAAGAAAGAAAAGAATATTAAGATAATTAAATACCTTGTACATTAGGGTTTAAGAATAGAATATTATAAGCAAAAGTAATCTTATATAAGGCCATTAGATCAGACCAGACTTAGCCATTTTTGACTGAAATACAAATAGGAAAAGTATTGATACGTGTAACTTATATACAGTTAGCAGAGCTTAATTAAAGAAGGGATTAACGATTAACGGAGAAAGAAACAGGATCCAAGTGAGTTTCTAGCCCCATTTCCTTGTTATGTTTTCGGTGATGTGTGCATACTCGTTGTGATACTTAATACACTTACCAATGCCATGTATGATTTGTATGTTATTTATGTATATCTTAAATATGATAGAAAGCTTTTCGGTACGTGAACGATCTTCGGATATTGCACGTGCTGACAAGGGAGGTAAGTATAAGATAGCTGAATGTGTATGATAGATATATGTACAACATATGAATATGTATAAATGATTAAAGAAAGTATATGTATGTTACGTGTATATAGAGATAGTACGTACGAAGATGAAGAAGTAAGGGATCAGACCCTAATAATATCTGAGATAGAGAAGGAAAGAGGGATCATACCCTAATAATATCTGAGATAGACAAGAAAGGGATCAGACTCTAATAATATCTGAGATAGACAAGGAAAGAGGGATCAGACCCTAATAATATCTGAGATAGAATGACAGTAATTATATAGTATGAAAGTAATAAAGTATGAACGTATGCATGAAATATTGTAATGTAACTAAATTAGTAAAGTAATTATTATGTATCTTCGGATGCATAGTTGAAGGTATGTGTATGTATTGTATGATGTATGATTAACTAGAACTCACTCAACATAGCTGACTTTTAGTATGCATGCAGGTGAGTAGGATGAGAGAACTGGCTTGAGTGGGGACGCATGGTAGTAGAATAAGAGTCTGGCATCTGAAGACGCATGATATTTTATATTAATATTTTCATTTTGAAAGACAAAAGTGTTTTAAGACATTTTATGAAATATTATTGTAATGTTATGAAAGTTTTATATTCCGCGTATTATTTTAATTAACTATGATATTTAGAACTGTGTTTATGAATAAATCCAACGTCCAAAGTGAGGCACCGGTAACGGGGCCTTACATATGTTTAGGTATCATTAACGTAACACAAATAATTGAAACTTGCTTAAATCAATTATAATGGTGGGGGAGTGACGTCAAGCCACATTAGTAGCTCACCTCACTGCTCCATGTCGCTTCGCATGCTCTTCCTCACCCAGCCATGGCAATCGCTCTCAAGATTTCACACGGTATTAACCTTGCAATACTAGGTGTCCAGGTGGATATGGTGTTTCAGTGGAATAATAACTTGCTACCTCTCACTCTGATTCCACTCTGTTGGGTTCCAGTGGTGATCAGTCAACGGTTTAACAATTAAACCGGTTTTAATTATAAAGGTTTCATAATTATTAATCACATTAATAACAGAAGACGTAGCGGAAAAGAAAAACGAGTAATCACCAAGTAACGGAACCGTAAAGGATCCGGTTACAAACAATACGAGCACGAGATGAAACAACCAAAGTAAATAATAATATGCAAGACATTATTTAATTTTACCTCGGTTAATCAATAACTGGTTGAGACACCGAGGGCTAACAAACGATGCTAGGTTACCGAACGAGATTAAGACAGATGGTAGGGGTGCACGAGTGGACCTGCAACGAGGGTGGCACAAACGGCAGAGGTGGTGGCGTGCGGCTGCAGTTGCGGCAGGTTGCGGCTGGCTGCTGTCGGCGGCGGCTTGTGGCTGTCAGCGGTGGCTGGTTGACGGAAATAATGAGCCAAGAGAGAGGGAAAGGGGGCTAGGGTTTTTACCAATTGATTGATTTACCTAATGACATATTAACTAGTTTATATAACTAGTTAATCATGTCGGCCCACCAAGCCCATATCAAGCCCAATCTCATTAAATGTCCATATCTCGTTTATTAGTCATTACCGGTTAACTAGTGTAAGAGGTCTATCTCCATTACCCAAGGTGTAACTCTCACAGGTCATAACCCGGTTGGCCGCGTTGACTTAAGCGGACCGGTCCATATTTCCAACAGTCTTCCACTTGGACGGATTCGGTTAAGTTTCTCAACGCTGACAACCAGCGGTGCTCTAGCTACACATGGTTGCCCCCAACATATTATGACATTTTAAATTCATTAACCAAAAGATCTTGTAATACACTATTGCAAGATAATGAAATTATAGTAATCATTGTCATTTATCCTTTCTGTATAAGACACCAATTGAACAATGAGACATGGATCAGATCTATCACATATGGCGTTCAATCATTATCGTTTTCATTCTCGAGTCAAAGTGGTCCAATCAAACACACAGTAAGTTTGGGTGAGGCCCCACACTTTACTAGTTTGAATCAACGAAGGCGCCAAGATGTCTAACTGTTACATATCATGTAAGAGTACATAATCCCATCTTGATTACATATAACTCCCACTGAACTTCAGAATATTCCCAACCAATGCCTTTATGACTGGCAGTTACGCGATAACGGTTGACAATGATCAAAGAATACCTTTAGTAAACGGAAATTCTAATATGTATCTCATGTCTAGGGATACTAAATGAGCATACCAATATCAAATGATCTTATTACTAAGATCCATGAAGATGATTTGATACGAGTTACATCCGACGTCATTCATAATGAGGTCTGTGAGTTTGGAAGTCAACTCCTTGAGTCCAAAGTCAGAATAGTCTTAATTCAGAATCGTTCCCACGAGTCTGACCGACTACGGATGATTTAGAATACAATATTCATGGATTAAACGTATTAACATGAACACAATTATAATATTCAATGTTTGCATTTAACCATTAAATCAAAAGTGAACTCAAAAGTATAAATGTTTAAATGTTCATACATCCAAATACTAAATCAAAACAAATTACTAGCTAATCTAAGACCGATGGCATCCCTGTGTTGGTCATGCTTGTCCTGAGTCATCGGCTTAGTGAATGGGCCTGCTAGGTTTTGATCTGTGTCTACATTGCTTATTATGATGTCACCCCGTTCCAGTATCTCCTGTATGAGGTGGAACTTCCTTAGAATGTTCTTGGCTTTGTGATGAGATCTGGGATCTTTGGCCTGAGCAATAGCACCTGTGTTATCACAAAACACCTCGATTGGTTTGCGAATACTCAGAACCACATCAAGATCGGTGATGAACTTCTTCATCCAAGCAGCTTCCTTAGCAGCATCTAATTTGGCTATATATTCAGATTAGGTGGTCGAATCCGCCACTACACTCTGCTAGGAGCTCTTCCAATAAATAGCTCCTCCATTGAGAGTGAAAACGAATCCTGACTGTGAGCGAGAATCATCTCGGTCTGGTTGGAAGCTAGCATCAGTGTAATACCTTACAGTGTGCTCTTCTTCTACTCCTCCAAACACCAAGAACATGTCTTTGGTCTTTTCAGGTACCTTAAGATGTTCTTTACTGCAGTCCAATGGGCAACACCAGGACTCTGCTGAAAACGACTAGTCATGCTTAAAGTATACGAGACGTCAGGTCTAGTGCATAACATAGCGTACATGATAAAGCCAATCGCTGAAGCATATGGTATTGCTTGCGTGTGCTTTGTCTCAATGTCTGTTGCCGGAGATTGTGATTTTCTTAACACGGTTCCTTTAGCAATGGGAACAGCTCCTTTCTTGGAGTTGTCCATTGAGAAGCGTGCCATGACTTTGTCAATGTATGTACTTTGACTTAGCCTTAGAAGCCGCTTAGACCTATCTCGGTAGATCTTGATTCCCAGAATATAAGCAGCTTCACCAAGATCTTTCATTGCGAAACAAGATCTCAACCAGTGCTTAACTTCCTTAAGCATAAGAATGTTATTTCCAATTATTAGTATATCATCCAAAAATAGGATGAGGAATGATATAGTGCTCCCACTAGCCTTCTATAAACACAAGGCTCATCTTCATTTTTGATAAAACCAAACTCTTTATTTTTCTCATCAAAATGTAGATTCCAGCTTCGAGATGCTTGTTTGAGCCCATAAATGGACTTATTCAGTTTGCACACCCTATTAGGATATTTGGGATCTGAAAAACCTTCAGGCTGAACCATATAGACATCTTCTGAAAGGTGTCCATTAAGAAAAAGCGGGTTTGACATCCATTAGCCATATCTCGTAGTCATAATATGCAGCTATGGAAAGTAATATCCTTATTAACTTAGTCATAGAAACGGACGAGAAGGTTTCATCATAGTCAACCCCGTGAGTTTGAGTAAAACCTTTCGTTACTAGCCGTGGTTTATAGGTCTGCACATTTCCATGCATGTCGGTTTTTCTTTTGAAAATCCACTAGCTCCCTAGCCCGACCATTGGGGGGTAGCTCAACCAAGTTCCATACTTGATTGTCATACATAGATTGCATCTCGGCGTTCATGGCTTCTTGCCATTTCTCAGATTCCGGATCTAAGATAGCAGATTTGTAGTTAGTAGGTTCGTCACTTGACTCGACTACTTATAGGACTTTGGGACCATCCAAATGCCATAGATATCTAGGATTTGGATTTGTTACGGGAGTCCTACTACTTCTGTGAACACTCGTGTTTATGTCTGATGTGTCAGCAACAACACCTTGTTGATCAGATGCTCCAATTTCATTAGCGGTTGTTTGTGGTTCTCGAATTTCTTCAAGATCGACAATATTCTTGTTGGGTCCATATTTGTGTGGTTTGTACTTAGGGGGTATTTGGGATTGCTTATTTTACTTCCTTATGACCTATAACTTTTATAAAAAAGTCATAAGATGTTTGGAAAAAATGAAAGTTGTGAGGGGAATAGGTTATAAGTTACACTTTTGTAACTTATAACATATGAGAATAAGTTATATGGAGGTGGAAATAAGGAATCCCAAACACCCCCTTAGTTATATGTTTATAGGGTTTTGTATTGGGCTATGAATGTAAACTGATATTCTTATGGATCTCGGTGGGCTTTGGGCTATGGTTGGGCTTGTGTATTGAGTACCCTATATATAGAATGCATTGTATAGGGTTCTAGGTCGTTATTTCAGCGAGTTGAGCAGTTGTTGAGAGCCACCATAATCTCTAAAGAGCGTTTCATTGTTTGGCTAAGTGGTTTATGTATCAAACGATTTATTGTTAATAGAATCGTATGCATTGAAACCATATTTCATCTTGTTATTCATTTATATTGTTCTTGAATCACCACGGTGTTTGGATTCCGCACAAACATCATGTTCGTGTTGATATCATATTGTAGTGATCCAGATTCGGGACTTACAATTGGTATCAGAGCCTTGGACGAATTCAGGCTCGTTATTGTGATATTAACAGATTCAAGATCTTGATTTCTGGTGATTGTGTTCGTTTTTCCGGCGAGTTTGTAATCGGAGAAGAAGAAGAAGGAAACTGTTTTTGGTGAAAGATCTCATTTAACTTGGAAACAATTTGAATCCCATAAAATCAGGGATTTAGTTGTTACCAAAATAACCTTGTCAAACAATCAGACCTGGGTTTTCTCGGCTGTGTTCAAGAGTAGTCGGCCAAAGATCAGGGTTTTCTGCCAAAAATATAGGTTTTCGGCCAAGTTTAAGAGTTTTCGGTCAACTGAGTTTTCGGCCAGCTGGGTTTTCGGTCAACGCGTGTTCTCGGTCAAAGTTCATAGTTCTCGGTCAAAATACTTGGTTCTTGGTCATCTCTTGTTTTCGGTCAACCCTTATTTTCGGCCGAACTTAGTTCTCGGTCAAAGTAACTGAGTAAAAAAAAAAAAGTTGGCGGGAAAAATTTTCTTGAACGAAAATTTTCATGAATACTCCATATAGGCGAGACTTCATTCTTGAAAATTTTGGCGAAAATATTTTTTTCGGGTGATTTTCATCGAATTTTTGGCGGGAAATTAGGAAAAATTTGTCTTACTTTCCTGGACGCCTCTTTTGAGCGGGACATCTTTCTTGAGAATTTTGGCGATCATATTTTTTCGAGAAATTTTGGCGGGAAAATCAGTTTAATATCTTTAATTATTCAACGTTCTCCACAAGTCATCTCAATGTTTGGAAGAACTCTTAATCAGTCTGCTCCCTCACAAGTAGTATATGAAAATTCATCTGAGATAAGATTTCAACCATGTTCTTTAAATTGTGCTGAAAAAATAGAAATGTATACGCTTCATAACGATAGCCTAATTAGATATATGGAGAGAATAAAATCAGAAAATTTTAAACTTAAGATAAATGAAAAGGGCTTTCTAGACAAAATAGAAGCACAGAAGAAAGACATTTCTAAGCTCAATTCTGATTTTAGTATAAAGAGTTGTCACTACATAGATGCCAATCAAAAAAATTACTTAGTTAACGGCTAAACTGGAAGCCTCCAAATTAGAGAACTTGAATCTAACTAGTAAATTTGAAAGGACTGAACTAGACTTTAAGAAAATTGATGGTTACAGTAAAGTTGTTAACTCAATGATTGAAAATCAATTGTGGTGGAAAGAAAATGAAGGTGAGGGAATAAGATTCAGTCAAGTTCCCACACCCTACAACCACAATTATGTCCCTACCCCTGTTACTAAAGAAGATGAGGAAAAGGTAAAAGATTTGAAGTATAGTAAACATGTTCAATCTGAAATTGTTGGATCAGGATCCCTAGAGGAAATCAAGCCTGTTTTTAAATGTGTGAACAATTTTGATGCTTCTACTTCATGTGCAGATATAGTAAATGATGTTGCTTCTAATAGTAAAGGGGTTCAGGCAAGTAAAAATGAATCCTATTCTAACGTGTCATCAAACTCAGATGACACAACTCAAAATTGTACTAATAATAATACACAGAGTTGTGGCAACAAAGGGAATGCACGTAAGAAATCAGCACAACAAGGACAGTCTCGTCCTCATAGATCCTCCGGATCTCCATGTGTTGATAAATCAGTGGGTGATATTTATATTAAGAGGCAAACATGTTACCACTGTGGCACGCAAGGACATATAGCCAGAAATTGTGTTCATCGTCTACATGTTCCCTATTACAAGCAAAATCAGAAGGCTGCACTAAGGGGCAAGAAGAATGGAAAACCCATTCCTAAGAAGGAATTCCAACATGAAGCAAGTGCTTCCGTTGACATTAGAAGAAGGATGAAGGCGTGTTTCGTCTGCGGGAACGACGGGCATTTGGCAAAGGAGTGTCACTACCGTGCTGTTAATAGAAAAGCTTCTGAAGTGAAAGGTAACAGGATTCAACCTAATCCAGTGGTTAAACAAAATGATTATTTTAGAAAACCATGTGTATCTGTACAACGGGTCACAGATACCCAAGGATTCAAAGTTAATATGACAGGTTTACACTCAAATGATTTAGAAACTGTTAAAAGAAGAATAAATTTTCAGAAATCAAAGAGTGTTGACAGTTCTAAGAATTCGAACTCGAATTCGGATTGCTACACTCCAAAGTCTATTCTTTCAAATTTCACTAAACCTAAACAGATTTGGAAACTTAAAACACAGCAAACAGAATTTGTATTAACAAATGATTCTGTTAAAGATAGGAATGATATGAGTTGTCAAGAGGTCACATATGTTGATGCTCAAGGGAACCCCAAGACATTTATGACTTGGGTTCCTATGTCTAAGTGATCCCGCTATGCGTGTAGGAATAACCACAAATTCATTGTTTATTAAATGGGTTGTTCCAGGCACATGATAGGGCAAATATCCATTGTTTTTAAATCTTTAAACTAAAAAATGGATTATTTGTTTCTAGGACGGGAATTTAGGGTGACATAACATTTTTAATCTGCTCTCTAAGTGTATATGAACAAATCAGGGAATACATTGCATATTAAAAGGTTTGTTCCAGACATTCAACTCGCAAGAATGCAGAATCTCAAAACAAGCTTATTCCTAGGGGAGATTCTCACAAATGGAAAGATGATGTCTGGAAGATAAAAGGTAACCGTATCACTTTGGTATGAAAGATTGATCAGTCAAAAAGATTTTAAAATTTTATATTTTTTTAAAAAAAATACAAAAATATGTTCAAGTATAGTTTTTTTATTTTGTTTTATTTCAAAAAGTGAAAATGACTTGATCGTACATGAGAAATGATAGTACATCAGTTGGCTGACTATCACTTTTTTTTATTAAATACTACGTTTCGATGATTGAGTCTTTTTGAGGTTAAATTTGTACATAAAAGTTTTCCTTTCGGTCAAAAGTTTTGCACAAATTTGGGGGGGGGGGGGGGAATTAAAAGAATTCAAAAAGAGTGCGTGTGTGTATAAAAAAATAAAAAATAATAAAAAAATAAAAATTTTAATTTATAAAAGTTTTGTCTATGTCTTTCAAACTTCACTCTCGCTTAAAATTATGTCGGTTGCTCAAGTTTGAAGAACATATACTTGTATATGTTTGGTCCGGTGATCTACTTGTAGATTCACATGATAGCCATTTATCTAAAGACTGAAAGCGCCCGGAGCGATTATGATGTGTTTTGTTTTCATTCACTTAAAACTATGTCGGTAACTCTGAGCTGGAAGGACATGTATATTCATACATGTTTGGTTTGGTTAACCACTTGTGGTCATACATGATAGCCATTTACCCAAAAGCTTAATAGTGACCGGGGTGACTGAATTCTTAATACGTGTGTTTTATGTAACTCCCTGGAAAGTGATATTATCATTCAGTTAACAGCTTTTTAGAAGCTTCTAAATATTTTCAAATGAAAATTGATCCAACCTTTGGAAAATGATAGATAAATTGTTTCTATGTGCCTAACGGGTGAAGTTATTAAGCTTAAAAGGCTCTAGAACAATCATTGATTTACATGGTAGCTTTCTATGATGCGTAAAAGTAGAAGTGATATAAACTAAATATGCTAAACTTACTGTAGAGAGTCATTTTGAAGACATGTTCATGTCTCCATATACATCTCTCCGAATGATAGGCAGAAAAGCAATTACCCAGTCATACACGAGCCCGTTAGTGTCTTGATCACCAAAAATATTATGTTTCTAAGTTTTTGCTGAAGTGAAAAAAAAAAGGAAAAACAAAATGAAAAAAATTATATAATAAAAAAAAAGGATTATTGTGAAGCAAAAATAAAAATTTCGTATTTAAAAAGCTTAAAGGGTCAAACTAGAACTACAGACATGGGGGCATAAAAGTAAGTCATGTCATGTCTCGAATGAAAGGCCTGTAAGTCCGGATGGCTTGTAAGTCCAACGTTCAACCTTAAAGCTTAAATTATTGTTTGCTTATTTACAAAAATCTTTTGATCAAGCACTAGGGGTTGGAATCAAATTGGGGTGATCTGGGGAAAGCCAAATACGATTTGAGAAGAGATAGGAGGCACCACAGGTCCATGAGTGATGTCCATCTAAGCTTTATGTCGAACTGAACCTAATTCATATCACTGATGCAATGAAAATCATGCTAAGTTCTTTATACCTGCTATCAACCTGTTTCTTTATGTCATAATAACGCTGAACATGAATCCTTGTAACAACACCTTAAACAATATGATTTCATGTTCGGATCTTTTCATAAAAGGCGGCGTTTTTGTCAAAACTGAAATTTGATCCCTAATTTGCTAAATTACAAGAAGACCGGGTGATTAAATTAGTTTCATTTGTTGTTTTTGGTTTTATTTTATTTTTCCTTCTTGATTACTCTTGTCGAAACAAATGTGTTAAGAAATCATTTTAACATTTGTCTTCAGCTCATGAAATCTGATATAATCTCATTTCAAGTCTTTTTTGAGAAAATCATTAAAAAAACATAAAAATTACAAAAATATGTTTGTCTTATTTTGTTTTATTTAAATGGTTTTCAAAAATATTTTAGTTGATCTTTCTATCAAAGTTGATTGTTCTTTCAAGACTGATTTCTTGCAACGAAAGCATATGAAGTATCTGAGATTCAAATTGGATGATGCTATCAAAACAAGGGAGGTGGTAGAGTATTGGATGCAGATGCTGATGTTGTTGATCATGTTCAAGTAAAGAGTCTGAAGGTTTTGAAAGCATCAGTTTAAGGGGGAGATTGTTGGGCCATAATTTGGTTAGACTGACGCATATCAAAAGGCCATGACATGATCAAGACAAAAGTGACATAAACAAAGAGGAGTTGAAGAATTGCATTGGTGTAATACCGAAATCCCTATGGATTTCGGTTAGGCTAGTCTGAAGTGAAATAAACAAGAACGAAGCTACAAACCAAGGGGGAGATTGTTGGGTCCATATATGTGTGGTTTGTAATTAGTTATATGTTTATTGGGTTTCGTATTGGGCTATGAATGTAAACCGAGATTCTTATGGATCTCGGTGGGCTTTGGGCTATGGTTGGGCTTGTGTATTGAGTACCCTATATATAGAATGCATTGTATAGGGTTCTAGGTTGTTATTTCAGCGAGTTGAGCAGTTGTTGAGAGCCACCATAATCTCTAGAGAGCGTTTCATTGTTTGGCTAAGTGGTTTATGTATCAAACGATTTATTGTTAATAGAATCGTATGCATTGAAACCATATTTCATCTTGTTATTCATTTATATTGTTCTTGAATTACCACGGTGTTTGGATTCCGCACAAACATCGTGTTCATGTTGATATCATATTGTAGTGATCCAGATTCGAGACTTACAATTATTCCTAGTTCCTCTATCGAGAATTTTTTTCTCGAGGAATTGGCCCTTCCTTTTGATAGAAATAAGATTTGTATCAGGGTGGAAAAAATAATATATGCTTTGGTTGTAGTATCCGACGAAAACAACTTTTACGCCGCGGGGATCGAGTTTGTCATCGGAATCACTGGTGACATATGCATCGCATCCCCATACTCTAAGGAAAGACAAATTGGGTTTACGCCCATGCCATATCTCATATGAGGTTTTGCTTACCTTTTTAGTTGTAGTTAGATTAATTATGCGGGCGACGGTCATAAGGGCAAAGCTCCAAAAGGAGTGAGGCAAGTTAGTTCTACACATCATCGATCGGACCATGTTTAGCAAGGTTCGATTTCTCCTCTTTCTCACGCCATTATGTTGGGGTGTGTCGGGTGGAGTGAGCTGTGAAACAATTCCAAGCTCTTTTAGATGATTGATTAACTCTGAGCTAAGATACTCTCTACCTCGATCTGATCGAAGCATTTTAATAGTTTTTCCGAGTTGGTTTTCCATTTCGTTTTGAAACTCTTTGAACTTTTCAAAAGTTTCATGTGTGTGTTTCATAGGATACACATAAGCAAATCGACTATAATCATCAATAAAAGAAACGAAGTATCTTTCATGGTTTCTAAACATGGTTCTAAAATGGCTGCATACATCAATATGTATAAGTCCTAACAGATACTTTTGCTCGTTCACTTTTATGAGTGAAGGAGTCCTTGGCGAGTTTGCCAGCTAAACAAGACTCACAGTCATCAAAAGAGTCTGGTCCTGTGGATTCAAGAATCCCTTCGTATTCGAGTCTTTTAACTCGTGCCTTGCTTATGTGGCCAAGTCGGCAATGCCATAGAAACGTATCATTGATGCCAAATCTAATACATTTAGAAAGATTATATACTTTATTGTTAATTTTAACATCAATCTCATAAATACCATTTCGAGGTTTAGCCTCAAAATAAAAGATATCATTCAAGTAGGCTGAAATAGCAATACCATTAAAAGAGTAATTAAATCCTTGTTCAAGAAGTAAAGAAACCGAAATAATGTTCCTAGTCAAACCAGGTGCAAACAAACAGTTATTCAAAGTAACTACAAGGCCAAATGGAAAAGCAAAATGATATGTGCCAGTTGCAAGAACTGGGACTCTCTTCCCATCACCAACGATGAGTTCCATGCTGCCTTGTTTCAGTTCTTCCAGTTCTCAGGCTCCTGCAAGACATTAAAGATGTGGTAACCATATCCGGTATCAATTACACATGTGTTGCTCGGGGTAGTTACGCATTCAGTGAAAAGTTCAATAACACATATGGAAATACCTTTAGAGGAGCCTGCACCATTGGCCTTCCTCTTTGCTAGCTCAGCTAGATGCTCGGGGCAGTTACGCATCCAGTGCCCCATCTTGTTGCACTTGTAGCACTGACGCTCCTCAGGAGGCGGCGGTGGTTTCTTTGCAACATTCCTGTTGGTGGCATGCTTGGCAGCAACAATAACCTTCTTCTTGCCTTTACCGTTATAACCGCGGTTTTTGGGTTTAGGCTTTTTGACGCCGGCAGATAGAATCATCAGAACTTGATTAGTTTTAGCAGGAATGTTCATCTCAGCCGTTTTCAGCATACCATGAAGCTCCGACACTGTCTTCACCCAGGCATTCATGTTATAATTCATTACGAACTGGTCATAAGAGCTGAGAAGAGAGTTCAAGATGAAGTCCGTTGCCATTTCATCTGACAGGGGATAAACAAGTTTCTTCAGTTGGTCGATGTACCCTTTCATCTTGACGACATGCGCACTAACAGAGGATCCATGTTCCATCTTGCAGCTGATAAGCTGTTTCATGGTGTCGAAACGTTTTGATGAGCTTGTTTCTAAAACATGCCCTTGAGTTGCTCAAGCATCTCATAGGCACCAAGATCTTCTAAGCCTTTAGCAAGCTCAGATGACATGGTGGCTAGCATAATGCAAACGACTTCAGTGGAGTCGTCATTATGCTTATCAAGAACCCTTCTGGCAGCAGCTGTATTGTTTTCATGCTCTAATGGAACCGATCCATCGAGAACATAAAGCTTCTTAGCCATTCTGAGAACAAGTCTCAAATTGCGGTGCCACTCAAGAAAGTTAGTGCCATTCAGCTTATCTTTCTCAAGAATAGTCTTGAGGGTGAATGATGAGTTATTTTCAGTTGACATATGTTTAAATAAGCAAAAGTAATTTAATTAGTATTTTCGATGTTATTATCCTATTATTAATGACCCAACTAACATTAATAAAATAGGGATTTGAGAATCTGGCTTCCAGTTAGTAATGGCAGCTGTAGCACACAACATTATTAAGTGATTAGGCAGACTAACAACGATTGCAAAATTGTTAATAAAGCACAAGTCTCTGTTATGAGGCCTATTAAGACAACAATTGCCTAAGTAGATACGTTTAGCCTCATCTATGCCCACCTTAGTATTCAAAAATCTGTAGCATGTAACAGAAGAGTAAAGTAATAGTCGTCCTAGTACAGTCACGTGTGAAAGGGCCAGATGTGTCAACGAAACCCTTTCACCTTGAAGGGATATGCTATAAAACAAGTGCGGTGATTTAGCTCCAAACACTTGAAATTTTGCAGTATGCCTCAAGTGTGGCTTATAGTAGGATGACATAGACTATTGATTTTAAAATTTGGATTAATTTTAGAATTTACCGAATAGATTAAAAGTCCAGTTTTACTGTATTAATCGGGATAATATGATGAACCCTTTCATCTCTCAGGACACTTAATTTTAAATAACCTATTAAAATTAATTTTATCGCAATATGACTAACCATTTTTAAGTTAATAGTTAAACTATTAAGTTATAAGGTTTTGGAAAATCAAATTTAGTTTAATTTTGCAAAAACTCAATTGGTTGATTAAAAATTTATTTTTAATATATTTGGTATTAGGTTGGTGGTATTATAACCTATTATAATAAAGCAAGCAACCACAATAGCAAACAAAAATATGTAAATCTTAAATGGCCAAAAGGTGTTTGGTCTTGCTAGAGCCTATTAGCAAGACCAATCGGGTCAAGGGGTCACAACACAAAAACAACCACATGGATGGACTCTTGGTGCATCCCGTCATCTTTGCTAACTCCAATGATTTTAGCTCGTCCTCGGTTTTCCTTCGGGTCTTCTTCATTACAATATTACAAAATACATATAATGAAAAAACCAAACCCCATCTATTACAATTTTGAACCATCAAGGTGGACAAAAACCATAAATAAAATCGAAAAATAAATACAACTTTGAACCATCCATATGGCTAAAATCAAAACCAAACAACCAATCACACAAGGTCGGGCCTAGATTTACATATTCAATAAAAAATAAAATTGAGTAATATTTTGGTCAAATAATATAAATAAAAATTGACCAAACCAAGATTGCTCAAAAAAACTTATCTAGATCAAAAACTTTAACTAGGTTGAAGTTTATGATGTAGATCCGGTGAAAAGACCGAGTTCGACTCGTATGTTGTAACCAAGGCTCTGATACTACTGTTGGGTTCCAGTGGTGATCAGTCAGCGGTTTAGTAATTAAACCCGGTTTTAATTATAAAGGTTTCATAATTATTAATCTCATTAATAACAGAATACACAGCGGAATATAAAAACGAAAAATCACCAATTAACGGAACCGTACAGGATCAGGTTACAAAAAATACGAGCACGAGACGAAACAACCAAAGTAAATAATGATATACAAGACATTATTTAATTTTAACGTCGGTTAATCAATAACCGGTTGAGACACCTAGGGCTAACAAACGACGCTAGGTGACCAAACGAGATTAAAACAGACGGTGGCGGTGCACGAGTGGACCGGCAGCGAGGGTGGCACAAACGGCGGGGTTGGCGGCGTGCGGCTGCAGTTGCGGATAGCTGCGGCTGGCTGCTTTCGTTGACGGCTAGTGGCTGTTGGCGGTGGCTGGCCGGCGGCAATAATGAACCAAGAGAGAGGGAGAGGGTGGCTAGGGTTTTTACCAATTGATTGATTTACCTAATGACATATTAACTAGTTTATATAACTAGTTAATCATGTCGGGCCACCAAGCCCATATCAAGCCCAATCTCAATAAATGTACATATCTCGTTTATTAGTCATTACCGGTTAACTAGTGTAAGCGGTCTATGTCCGTTACCCAAGGTGTAACTCTCACGGGTCATAACTCGGACAACCGCGTTGACTTAAACGGACCGGTCCATATTTCCAACAAACTCTCCCAACCTAATTATTTATAACTTGAAATATATTAAATGGCAACGCTCAGTAATATTCATGTCTCATGTATGGGAGGTGGTTTATATGTAAAATAGATTTTATTCATACACAATAAAAGTATTTATCCTCTCAAATACATAAACACTAAGGGTTAAATAACAATAATACAAGGTACATATATCAAACTTATCTCAGTCTCCCAATCTTTAATCATGTATATTAATATTATTTAACTTTAAAATTCATTATATATATATTACCATTTTTCTAGGATTAACTTCAAAATAAAGTTGACAATATTGTAATATGAGTGCCACTTTGCATCTTGGTATTTTATTTTAAAAGAGTAATATCTACATAGATGGAGTGAGTTTTATTTCTTCTTTCTTTAATTTGATCTCAGTAGTTTTATATTCATGATCTTTCCGCCATATATTGATGCTAAAGATGAGTGTAAGGTTGAAAAATTATAAGTTGGTAAATGGAAATTAAGATATTAAATTATTAATATTAAACTTTTTACATGTTGAAACTATTAAGTAGAGTTTCTTTATGACAAATAATGAGTTTTATTAGAGTAATAAGTCTCTAATTAGTTGAGACTCCTCGCTCACCTATAACTCTTGTATATTAAGTAGACTTGGTGTCTTATTTGTTGGAGAAAAAAGAAGTATACAAAAAGATATATACAAAGAGAGGTATTTGGAGCATGGAGAACACTTAAAAACTCATATGTTGGGAACCCATAGAGAGGATACTTTCTACTCGATTACATCAACATATCATTCTTCCAATTCTTTTTATTATCAAGAACACTAATATATACCTAGTGCAATCTCGGGTGCCCGTGTCATCTCCGGCAGTACACACTCTGTTCCGGTTGTTGTACTCTGGGAGACAGACGACTCTTTGGTAGAGACCTGGAATCTGTTTTAAGATTGTAGGACATGGGTACAAATATTATTTAAAAGTTATAAAATAAAATAAGTATAACGATACCCTCATTATACAAGAGAAATACCGTACTGCATACCATGTACAGAACCAAAAAAAAATAAAATAAAGTTCAATTTATATATTAATATAAGGTTAATGTCGATGTCTTTAATGAGAAGTTCAACATAAACTTCTTGACTCGATGTCTTTAATTATCTTGGTCTTGTGTGATGATTTGTGTTGTTTTCCTTGCATACATGAGGAACATTTGTCATCAATCATGAATTCCCTAGTAGCTAAACCAATCAAATGCTCATATTAGTTAGTTTGTTCATATTCTTGAAATTAATATGACACAATTTCCTCCGCCACAACCTTGATTCATTTTCTGTTTCTAAACAAAGCATGTTCCACCCTTTAAAACAACATCATTCATTCTTAATTCATAAAAATAACCATTTCTTGGAGCCACCATCATTATCATATATTGAGGAATAACCAATTATGGTTTTAGGATGAAACAATGATTATCATCAAATCCTACTTTATAATCCTTGTCACAAACTTGTGAAATGCTCAAGAAGTTTTACTGAAGTTCTTCAACATAATAAACATTGTCAAATGACACATTTCCATTTGTAAAATTCCCTTTACCAACTATCTTTCCACCATTTTCATCACTTCCAAAGGCTACTGGATTTTCATATTTTTCTTCATAGTTGATAAATGACCTCTTGTCACAGCTCATGTCTCTAGAACAACCACTATCCATATACCAAATGTCTTCCAAATATGCGGTTTGTTCCAGCACATAAAAGAAATAAATAATTAGTATTTAAGAGAAGCACAAGCCAAGGAGGCTTGTTTACTCTCAATTGAAAGAATTACTGAATCCTTCGGATCCACATCTTCAAAAGAACATTCATCACTTGATTCATCATTCTTAAATATTTTAAAGAAACCTGAAGCAGATTCAGGTTGGTTATCACCATTAATAATAGCATCCATCCTCTCTTCAAGAGTCGTATCTTATTTTCTCTTGATAGTCTTGGAATATTCAGTCTTTTTAACCCAAGAAAAACTTTTGGGTTCCTTTTAACATACCACCAGATACTCTTCATCTACATTCAATCTGAAGACAGTTTTATTCTTGATTGGCTTAGATTTTGATTTCTTCTTTAATTTATGAGTTTCTGGCTTATTGGAAGAATTATCTCTTGGTTTCACACCTTTACCAGTCTTTTGAGGCTTAACTAATTTGTTCTTGACATTTTCTTCAATTTTCACAAAATTCGTTTTCTCTATCCTAGACACTAGCAAATTTCTTGATATTCTGAAGATAACACTTCTTAATAACTTCCTTACCCTTGTTAAGATATGCATTATGTTTCTTCTTGCACTTTCCAAAATCTTGACCAAAAGAATTTACACCAAACCTTTCCAAAATTTTCCAATTCTCAAAGTTTGCATTTGAACTTGACCCTCTATTGAATCTATCACTAGGTCTATGCATTTTGACTCCAATGGTATTTTAATGATTAAACAGTTTCTTGTAATCCACCTGAATAGGAGCTAAGAAATTTACTTTCTCATGTTGTTGTGTTGACTCCCTTTCTTGAAATTGATCTTTTGAGGTGGCTTATACTTTCCACTACTCTTAGCATACCATTCTGGACCTGGTCTATCTCTTCTAGGTAACAATTGAGGATTACCACAAATATCAAAGACTTCATGGTTGGTGAAAAAGTCTTATTTTGCTTTAGTGAAAACTTTGGTGTTTGTTTTGGAGATTTCTTCACCAGACTTATGCCCTTTTCACTTGACTTAATGGTGCTATCTTTTGAACACTTGCAACTGAAACATTTTGAGCTATGCGTGTCATTCTCACTTGAAACATCCTCTTCACTCACACTTGTTTCTACAACTTTTCCTTTTTCATCTGAGTTATCAGAATTTTTGTCATTTGAGAAATCTGATTTTGTTTCACTAAAATCAGTGTCAGACAAGGTAAATTCACCATCTTTATCTACCACCACATTCTCATACTTCTTGACAAATTATTTCTTTTTCTCAAAAACAACTTTGAATTGATTCAGATACTCTTCTCTTTGATCTGTGTCAAATTTTAAGGAGTTGTTATCATTGAAAGGTGGATGAACACTTTCATATTTGTCTTATGGCTTAACCTCTTTCATCCTTCCAACAATGTTTCTTATAGCTACCAGATTTTTCAGGAAACTATTTTGAACTTCCAACTCAGTGTATTTCAAGTTTTCAATGAATACGTCTTCTTCAAACCATCAATCTCAACTCTATAGCTCTGTTGCAACCTCATTCCTTTAATACAATCTCTATAGAGTTCTCAATTTGTTATTCATATGTTTTCTCACTTTCCTCATAAACACATATATTAATGCTTTTCTTACCAATTTCAGCTTGAAGATTTCCAGTCTCTTTCTTCAGTTCATCAAATGTTAATAATAAATTAGAAAGTGATGGTTCATGTAACACCCCGGCTAAAGCGGAAACGCCTAAGTGTGACGTACAGATTGCTCAAAACATATGTGACACTATTAAGTGACAATATTATCATTAATTAATTTAAACGTTAAGTACACAAATTCGTAACAAGAAATACAAGGAAAAATACAAGAACAATTAACATCTTGTCCATTTATTAATATAACCTAAGTACTAATGTCTTCTTCTCGTGATATCTTCTAATCGTTATGCCTGTAGCATACATATAAAATAAAGTCAACTAAATGAATAGTTGGTGAGTTCAAACAAGTTTTGATATACGTACATAAAAATCATACAATTCCATGAACAAGTGTAAATGAGAAAGTAATATCCTTTCCAACTGGGATTGTGCACCAGTGTACTCAGATAAGCGCAAGCAAGGTCCTTTCCAGTTGGGGTTGTGTACCAACGTACTCGGATAATGAGGCCCTTTTCCACTCATAACAAAAAATGTATTAAGCGCAAAGGGGGGCGTATGATCATACTATCTTGAAGTAATCCATGAGCAAGTAATATTTAGCAAGTAACAAGTAAGCACACAAGTCCTTGTAGCGAATTGTAGTTTGTAAATAATGAATAAACGAAATTGAAATTTGGACATGATATATATGCTACCCCCAAAAGTAAACGCATAAAAAGGGGTGTGAGAAACTCACCTTGAGGTTGAAGACAAACTTGAATTAAAAACCAAAAGCGCGTCAATGAAACGAAAGCGAGAAAATCTCACGAAACTATAAACAATAACCAAGGTACATAATCAAGGACTAGCTACTTGTAATATAAAGTTAATTAACTTGGTTTTGGATATTTTGCACTATTTTAATATATATTTTATTATTTTATAGCGTTTGATATTATAATACTATTTTAATGAAATCTTAACGAATTATTAAAACTAATATTTCTAAATTACGAGGTTAATACAAAGTTTGAATATTATAACGTTACGGAATTTTGAGTGTTATATATTGGCATATCTTATTTGACATACGAATACGTTAACGAATTTTAAAGTTTCACGAACAAAAATATGTATTCATATATATATATATATATATATATATATAAGTTAAACTTGTTTTAAATGAACTTGACGGGTTTGAGATTTATAAAGTTTATGAATTATGGATCCTAATGGATTTTTTTAGTGTGAAAATAATTACGTTAGCGTGTTATAAAGTTTAATGAAATAATAATATTAATCGGGTTTCTAATGAAAACTTGATGGATACAAAAGTCGGGTTTTTTTAGATAAAAAGTGATAAATATGATTTAGAACTAATATTATCTAACTTAAATTTATTTTATTAAATTTATAGAGATTTTTAATATATTTATTGGTTTATAAAACAATAAAAGAAAAAAAAAACGTTTTAAAAATAAACACTAAAACAGACGACATAACGCGGGTTCGAACCGGGTCCTTCCAGCCACAAACATGTGAGTTAACCAGCGGACTAGAATGATATTTGGTTATTGTATGAGAACAATTATTTATATATAAAAGGTTAACGTTCATCATCTTCCTCATAACCCTAGATATTCAAAACTATTAATATGATCGTTTGTTTGTTAAAATTGAGTTAGGGGTTTTGTTAGACGAGTTTAGTTGATTAAAAACCATATAATTATTAACTGTAACTATGCCGGAGTGATGGTTAACGGCGGGTTGGCCGGAACTAGTTTAGACGGACGGATTAAGGATTATTGAGAGTGTATTAGCTTGATTTGATGATTGTGGCAGGTTTAATCGAGGTCTAGGGTCCTATTTATATTATTATTTGGAGCGTATCGGTGATAAATACGTGTTATTAAAACTTTGATTAAATTCCGATGGTTTAAAGATTAATATGGGTTAATGGATGGATAAATGACGAAATAAAGAGCATAATAATGTTTATCAATAACGGAGAAGCCGTTAGGGATAATCTAACGTATCGAACGAAGATTAAACGCGATGTTTAGTGTTCTCCGGCACCGATTTCCGATCGCCGGAGTTACTCACCGGAAATACGTGAACATGAGGGCTGCTGCAGGTCCTTTTCATTATTATTATTGTTATATTATATTTTGAAAGCATTTTACACTTTCAGCCCATCAACTTTCATGTGTTTTTTAAATATAAGTTAAAATATATTTACGTTCTAAACCTTGAACTTTAAGATGTATTAGGAATGGAAATAAAAGTTTATAAACTTAGATAATTTTCGTATTATGCCCGGTTAGTTCGGGTCTCGTTTAAGTACCACATTAAATTTCAGAGTTTTATAAGTTAATGAATTGAATAGAAAATGATTGATTAATTACTTGAATTTTCGAGAATATTATATAATTAATAAACGAAAATTATGATGGCGTCAAAACATGTCGGTTATTGAACGTGAATACATAAGAACGAACTATATATATATATATATATATATATATATATATATATATATATATATATAAGCAAAACCGAAAATTTGAAACAGGTCGGGTTTTCGGGTTTGAAAAGTAACGAATGTTACAGTTCAGAAGATACATTTAATGAGGAAGATTCAAACTCATTCTTGATCTCTTCCATCAATGCCCATATTTGCTTTAGCAATAGCTTCTGAATGATTTCTCCAATCAAAATCCCCATCTTGAGGTTCCTGTGCAACTGCCAATTATCTTGGTTTCTTGATTGTTGATTATTGACTGTTGACATTTGGCTGCAATTGCTTATTTCTTTGTTGAGTCTGAGTTTGATTGTTGTTTTGAACTATGGATTGAAGTTGTTATTGGTTGAATGGTTTGATTTTTGTTATTGATGATAGTTATCTGATTTTGTCTATTTTGGGGATAGGGGTTTGGTTTGTTGAGGAGACTGATTTCTTTGTGTGTTGTAGTTGGTTTGATTTTGGTTTTGGTAATACTGGTACTGATTCACCGATTGTTGAATTGTTTTGGGAGGTTACATTCCCTTGCAAATGGCTTGATTGTTGACAATTATAACAAATTGCCTTTGATTTATCAAACCCAATCCTGTCATTAGGACTAGCAAAGCTTGATTTACTAGTCTTGTTATAAAATCTCTTGGTTATTAAGGCCAACATTTATGCCTACCACTTGATTTCCATATCTTTAAGATCATCACAGTCAATTTGCTCTAAGTATTCATGAATAACAGTAGTGTGAATCAAGTTTTTGGCAACAAATGCATTGTAAGACTCTATAAACATAGAGAATAAAGCTTAATATTCACCGCTTTGTGGTGCAGGGCCACTTGCTACAGAAGCTATATTAACATCTTCTATCATTTGTACATTAAATCTTGGTTGACTTAGATAAGAAGCAGACGCAATAGGAAATACTCTGGGTGATCCAACAAATTTAGTTGGCTCTTTTATGATTGGAATTTATTTCTGAGGCCTAATGTTCATATTGCCAGTTGGTGCAATGAGAGCATTTGCCACTGGGAAACTACGTTTATCTTCCTTGATCATATGGTGGTATATCATTTTAATTTCTGCTAGTTGAAAAAAAGGCTATAACAACATCCAATTTCATTGCTGAGAAATTGGCCTTCTCTTTGATAAACTTGGTTGTAGTGTACCATTCTCTAGACAATGAAGAAAGTAATTTCGTGTTCAGATCATTGTCAGTTATATGCAGATCAATGGTTCTGATCTCATTGACAATGGCTATAAACCTCTAGAGAATAGAGTTAAGCCTCTCACCAGGTTTAAACTTGAATATGTCAATCTGTTGCTTCAACATATCCTTTTTAATCTCCTTCAGCTCAACATTCCCTTCAAACATGTCAATGAATGCATCATACTTGTGAGAATTTCCCATGAAAACCCTAACTTTAACATTGATAAAGCTTTTTCATCCCTTCTTCTCATAGCTCTCTCTCTCTCTCTCTCTCTCCTGCTTGATTAGGAGCTTGATCTGGCTCAGGTGCATGTGGTCCTTATTTGATATATTGCCAAACATCAAGATCATTATAGTTCACAGCTAATTCAAACATAACTTTTCATTTGATGTAGTTTGACCATCCAATCAGTCTATGAATCTTGTTAGTAGACACCTCTCAATGTAAATCCATTTTGTTTGGTTTTTGTGAATTTTTGAGAAAAACTTAATATTTTTGTATTTTTTGATTTATAATTTTGAAAGTAGAAACTAAACTAAAAATTACTGAAACCTTAAAATACTAACGACATTTGTTCTAAAACTTGTAAATGTGGCTTGAAAAAGTAAGATGTGAACCAAACAGGTATTTCAAATGGATTTAAAGCAAGATCTCACTACAACAAAAAGAGCTTTTTAGTACACACAAAGCGTCCTAGAATGCTATTTTATAGGACCTTTCATTTAATAGGACCAACGAGAAAAAGTGTTTCATGTAAAGGGGTTGTAATAAGTCTCGGAACTCAAAAAACGTCCTGATCTCCCAAATAAGATTATGAAACCAATTTTATGGTCGCATAATATATCCATTAACAACCCAAAAAGCGTCTCAATAAAAACATATTAGGACACTTTTACTATGTTTTGACATGTGCTTACTTAATTGTAAACTTTTGATACACATACAAGCGTCCTTAAAAATTGATTTATAGGACCCTGATGATGGAAAATTATAGTACCAAGAAAACGGTCCTAATATCCTAAACAAGATTATGAAACTAAATTTTATGGTCGCATAATATATCTATGAACAACTTAAACGTCCTAAAAACATATTATGACACTTTTTGTCAGGTCCCTTCATAAGGTCGATTCGGCTCGGATCTTAATCAATCATGTCATAACTCACACAAAATTAATCGTGTTGACAAGAGAGTTAATGACGGGTTACCATATTTAGAAAGATGACCGTTTGTTAAAGGCGGAATCAATAACAAACATACGGTTGCAATGAATATTCAAAGATAGATGGCACACACAGGATTCACTCAAAAAGATTTCCATTTATATAATGTTAATCATACAAACAGGGTAATCGATTTAGGGTTTTATAAGGAATCCAAGGACAGCCGGCACACACAAAATATTCTCAATTAATGTGTCGGTCTTATCCGTATCATGTGTCCATCTGCCTCTCCTTGGCGGCGTGCCCTAAATATTCTATTTATAGGCCTGCCAACCTAGGACAGCTGTCATTCCTTCTAGAAACCCTAAATACAATCATACGTATTCAAATTACATATTCAAAATAAGCTAAGTGTAAAACAAGTCTTTCGGGTAGGCTTTTCATTAATCTTTAGTCTCCGAGTACGCAGTGTACTCGGCCTTCCTTCAGACTTGGTAAGTATAGAAGTGTACTCGGGATCAGTTTTCGGGTAGACTTTACTTAAAGAATATTTTACCAAGTAAAATATTCACCGAGTAGACTTCAATCTTCTTGAACTTATCAAACTTTGCCCGACAAATCCTTACGAGCAACCTTGTTCTTCTATGGTCCTGTTCGGCTCATTGTCATTGAATAACTTGTTGATAAGGCGTACTCGTGAGTACATACCTTACTTGAGCAGAACCTTACTCGATATAACTTAGAGATATTCCATTAACTCATCAAGTATACTTGGACCATAATTATTAAAGAATACCTTGCCCGGTCTTCCAATCACTTGGCTTCATGGACTTGGTTAACCAAACCTTACTCGGATGAGTAAAATACTTTGTCTTGAAGAACAACCCTGCTTGACAAAGTGAACCTTGCTCGGTGATGCCAAATCAGTGATCCTTACTCGGGAAATCACTAGTTAGCATACCTTACTCGGATATCCACTTAAGAAGACTATTTGAAGTAAACCTTGCCCGGGAGGCAAAATCTCGTACTCGGCTAAGTAAAAGCTTGCTCGGAGTTCCAAGGTGTGCTCGGATTCAATACTTAGCAGTTTCTGAGGAGGTTGAGAAGATTCCAATCTTCCATATACTTCGTTTAGGTCAATTTTCCTCATTTGGGTCAAACTATCGACCCAACCATCTCCCCCTAGATTGGAACACCTCAGCTGACCCAAAACACTCTATGATTACTTACACCCAGCAAAAATACACATCAAATTAAAAGTCAAATTTCCTAATCAAATTACATAAACAAAATTATTCAAAAGTTGTCCAAATACACTACAAAGCAAAGCCTATTCTATCTATTCTGTCTTTTCCTTTCATTGTAGGTTGCTTGTCTTCTTAACTGTATCACTGATGCAGCTCTTTCTCTGAAGATATTGAGCACTTGGTAGTGAGTGTGTCCTTCTGGTATCACCAAGTCTCTTATATCTATAAGATCATCATTGTGTAAGCATGTCAGATCTGCATCCTTCTTGATTATCGCCAAAATCTTTCCATCAGAGTTCCTCAGCACATAGTGACCAGTGTCTTCTTTGTATTCCACTTCAGCAATGACACCGTTCTTCTGTACTGTATAATTTGGCCTTCTCATTCTTCTTCCCAAGTTTATACACGTATTCATGTTGGACAGTGGATTCTGATCTCGGGCACTTATTTGGTAGTTCAATTCAGCCCTGTCCATTCTCTTTAGCTTTTCTGACCTTTTTGATCTGTGGAGTTGAATCATCCTCCAACTTCTCTTTTCTTTCAAAAACTTGAATCCTTTCTCAGCTTCTTCATGCAGGTACTTTGATAAGTCATTCATTTGTCTACCTGTAGTTTTGTCCCTGTTTCTGTAGCCATACAAGTGGAGTGTGGCCATCCTTCTCAATTGATCTTCATTATACTCACGGAAGTCACTTCTGACCACAATCTCTCTTAGCAGTCTGCTCTCCATAATCACTTTGAGGGAATCTGTGATCGAATCATAGTACAGCTCTCTTGGTAGATCCACATCAGATTGTGGTCTTGTTCTGTGTTGTACTGAGCTGCTTGATTCACCTCTTCCTCCTTGACCTCTTCCTCTGGGAAACCTTTGATGAAATGGAGGTCTGACAGGAATCGACTTCTTGGGCTTTTGAGGTCCCAAGTTGAAAGTCTTAACATAAATAGCTTCCACCATCTCAGTAGGAAGGTTGGCCAATTCTACGATATCCTGTCCAGCTGCTTCAAGTTCAATCAACATCTTGATCATTCCTGGAGTCCTTGCCAATCCAGCAGATATAAATCTACCATCGGCATAGTATCTTGGATTTTCTCCTCCTCTCAATGCCTTTTCCCATTCATCCTTCTGAAGATAGAAAAGAGTCTTCAAATCCTCTTTCTCTAACACACTAAAGTCTTCTTCAGTCATCCCTCTCTTGTTTATCATTATGTTCCTTAGGATGTTTATCATTTCCTCATTATCCCAAGGCATGAATGGTTCATTTTCTAGTTCAGGTTTTACATCTTCTTGAGGGATAGGAATTTCAACAGGTTTGACTTGTTCCTTTTCCTTTTCCCTTAAGGTCTGAATTCTTCTTTTCTTCTTTGGTGGCTCATCAGGTACTTCAGTTTGAATTGAGCTTTCAGTTTGGACCTTTGTTGATTTTTCTTTTCTTTTCCTTCTATTATACTGATCCACAACTGTCTTTTTATCCAAGTTCTTCACAATTTCAGGCTTCATGCCTTTCTCCAATAAATATCCACACATTCCATTGAATTTTCTTTTCAACTCTTCCAACTCAATTTCCTCATTTTCTTTAACACATCTTTCCACTACTTTCTCTCTTTCACTAATGTATAAATTTTGCAATTCATCAAAAGAGAAGTGTGCCAAATCTTTCTCAGAGTAACCATGTCTTCTCAAATAATCTTTGTATTTCTTGGCATCTTTGTTCTTCTGTTCCATCAGCCTTTTGGCTTCCAACATACTCAGCTTAATGTTTGCCCTGTGTACATCAGTCATTTCAACTTGTGGGGACATAACATTAGCTGTTGTTCCAATTTTCCCTTCATCATTCTCAGGTTTATCATTATTGTCATCATCAGAGTTCTCAAAGTCATCCTCTTCTTCTGTCAGATCATTCATAGCATCTATCTTTGGTTCATCAGGATCTGGATGATCTGCTTCATCTCTAGTTGTTACATCAGGGACACCTTGCATATGTTCATCAGGTCTTAGACTTTGCAAAGGTGTAGCCCTGATAGGACTTTGTTTAAATGTTCTTTTTCTTCTCTCATAAGTCTTTTCAAATCTTCTTTCTGGCCAGTTACCAGTAGGGTTCTTTCTTAAATCCTCTTTCACTTGTTCAGCCCATTTCTTGGCAGCCTTTGAAGCAATTGACTCTCCAATCTCCTCTTCAGGAATCATGCCAGTGGCTGGTTCATCAGCAGGTTTAGGTGTTTGACTTTTAGGTTGAAACATGCTGACTACCAAAGCCAGAGAGTTGTCTACTTCCTCAACTCTGCTCATCTTGATCAGTTCTTCTATAACTTCTTGTTCAGCTTCATCTTCAGCTAGTTCTTTTTCAATGTTAGCTTTTCTGATCAGATCTTCCTGCTCTGCAATCTCTTCTGGAGTCAGAGATAGGGCTATTTTCTCCCTCTCCATAGTTTCTTTGATTATTCTTTCTTGCTCTTCAAGAGCAGCAGCAGCATCATCTTTAAAAGTTACATCTTTTTCAACATACACAACAGGCTCTTCCTCTGTTGCTATCCCTTTACCTTTTTCTTTCCTTTTTCTCAACTGCTCTTCATCTTCTTCTTCATCAGAAGTCTCATATTCATCAATTTCTTTGAACAGTTTTTCTAGTTCAGAATCATGCTCTACCCTCTTGGAACTAGCCTCTTGATCATCTTCAGGCTCAGTGTTAACCAGTTCCTCAGTAGTAGCATTCAAATCAGTATTCTCAACAGTCATTTCCTCATCCACAACCTCAGTCAGTTCTTCTTTAAGCACAACCTCTTCATCATCATTGATTTCTTCTCCTCTCACTTCCCCTTCAGCCTCATCACTATCATCATAATTGTTCATTATCATCTTCAAAGCATCAACATTATCAACACTTTCAGCATCAGCCATGCTCACATCAGTATCATCCATATTCTCCTCCTGTTTTGGGGCAGCTGAGGTCTTCTCAACCTCCTGCACCAAGGTTCGAATCATCATTTCAGCCTCAGCCAACTTTCTCAATAACATTTCATTTTCGTTAGTTATCTCTTCATTCTTTCTTCTCAACTCAACATTCTCATCCCTAACCTCCTCAACTTGTCTTTTCAACTCATCATTTTCCAACATCAACTCAAAATTTCTTTGGAATATATCAACATGTGGACTTGTAGGTTCTGATGTAGTAAATGGTTCAAATTCAGGTTGGTTGGTGGTAGGTGTTTGTGGTGTTGGTGATTGATGTGTGTATTGATGTGTGGATGTTTCAGGTTGGTCTAGGGTAAGGGTTTGAGGTGGTAAGGTTGGTGGTGGTGAGTGTGGTAGTGTAGGGATAGGTTGTTCAAGTTCTTCTCTATGTTCCCCCTGTTCATGTGGCATAATCTCCAATTCTGGACCATCTCCATCATCATCTCCATCAACATTATCATCATCAGAATCATCTTCATCACTCTCATCATCACCCCCTGCTTCCTCCTATGAGCTCAGCTCAGGCACTGGCATTATAGCCAAATTATGGTTTAACAACCAAGGTAAAATTTCAAATGGAGCATTTGCATTAAAGGTATTAGAGACACCAGGATTCTTGATTCTTTTGTAAGCATCAGGGTCTTGCAATTTATGTGTGTCTCCAATTGTTGGTAAGTCTTGTAATACACTGTTGAATATGATCTGCAGGAATCTTGGGTACTGTAAAAATCTTTTCCTTTCTGGTTTCTTCAGATTCCCCACTAACCCCTCAAAAATCATCTTGGAAAAGTTAAAGGGCAGATCAAAGATTGTTCCAACTGTGGCATTTGCTAGATCATGACTCATCAGAGTCCATGTTCCCTTCCTCGGAGCAAATTCATGAATAATATGATGAATAAGAAATTTGTATAACATCGGAAACAGACCCTTCTGAAACTGTCCTTCATGGACATTTCCTTGATACCCCATCGTTTCTTTAAAAATCTTCAATAAGTGCTTTGTATTAAAGTTTATGTGATTGTGATCATCGTCATTCAGTCTTAGACATCTCCTGATCATTCTCTCTGTGATCTGTATTTCTTGTCTGGCCACGGTTGCTTCTATTCGTTTTCCATTAACATCTTCAACCAACTCTGCTGATCTCCAGAAATCCAAAGAGTGATTTCTGTAAATAATAGGACTTTCAGTGAGTGCAAAGTTGATGTTTGACCGTGCCATCCACGATATCATTCGATCCATTGGTTCGTTTTCTGGTGTCACTTGTAGTAATGCGCACATATTGTGCTTTGGCTCAAAAACATACTTCGGCTCGTTGTCTGCCATATCTAAAATACACAAACAAACATATTCAAAGTGAAATTAGTCATAAAGTTCAGTACTTTAGATAATTTCAAGTTATAAGAATGAAGAAGATAGGGAGAAATCTTCAAGAACCTGTTCTTCGACAAATTTATAACCTAAACACATAAACAGAGTGTCAGTAATCAAATACATAATCACAACCCATTATTGTCTAATCAAGATCGGAAAACATAATATTAATGCTTACCGAGTCAGGATTAGGGGCTGATAAAAATTAGGGTTTGGATTAATGTTGAATTCGATAAGTCGGTTATGTTTCTTAGTGAGTAGGAATTTGCAGTGGAAGAGAGAGAGGGAAATAATGTTAAAAAATTTTCTTAAGTCCCTCTTTTATACCCTTTTGAAAATGAGTTTTAAATGCTTTTTGTCCTCTTGTGCATTACTAGCTGTCAACCAGTAACATTATCCACTTGATACATTAAAAACATTTAATTTCATTTAAGTTTATTAGACCATACTCGAAAGATTAATATGTCCAAAGTCTACTCGGTATATCTCCACTTACAAACCTTACTCTGTCAAACTTTGCTCGGAGTACTTTTCAAATTGGAATATACAAAGTTTGCCCGAATATGCCCATTTACAAATCTTGCTCGATTAAGTAAATTAATTTAAAGTTAAGACATAATGAAGAAAGCTTACTTGAAATACTCGATTTCTTGAGAAATTAATCACAAGGCAAATAATCAAATATAACCATCAAATAAACATTCTTACTAAGAATCAATTAAGATCCTCATAAAGATTTCTCAATGTCAAATTAAAACTTATCTAGCATGAACCCTAATAAGAATCATAATTAATTTTATCATACTAACTAACATATTCAATCAACGCATTCATTCAAGTATGAATCACTAAACAATTTTATCATACTAACTCACATATTCAATCAACGCATTCATTCAAGTATGAATCACTAAACAATTTTATCATACTAACTCACATATTCAATCGACGCATTCATTCAAGTATGCTTGAACACATAGTGTGCTCGAGCACTCTTTCAGATGTAAAGTGTGCTCGGACAACAATCTTATGCAAAGTATACCCGAATAACCTTCATATAGTACAAAGTGTGACCGGAAAGAAATTCTGACAGACAGTGTACTCGGAAAGTCAAGTTTTTTGAAAATTACCAAGTATATTGAAGGAACACAAGTGTACCCGAAATATAAAGTGTGCTCGGAAAACAAAGTTTGACCGAAAACACTTGTAATTTCAAAGAAATCATAAACACACATATCACAGAGCATGCTCGGAATGAAATTAAACACATAAACATTTAAGTGTGCTATAGTCTAAACTTTTATAGAGCTTGCCCGAAAATCCTAAGTTAGCACTAAGCTTGCTAGGATAAACACATTCAATCATCAGGTATGCCCTTGCTCGAGGGAACTCAACATGTCAAACCATACCCGAAAAATGACAAGCTTAAACAGTAACATCTAAGCATGCCCGAAAAGATTAACAAGCCTTTCCTAACAACATATTCACACAAAGCTTACTCAGTGTACTCACTTAAGTTCACAAAGTTTGCTTGGAAACACAATCAGCATATAACGTGAATAGCTTACTCGAAACTAGCATATAACATGCATAGCTTGCTCGAAACAAAAATTTCTTGTTAAAAGACAGCTATAACAACACATAATCATCTCAAGACTTCAAGCTCACTCGGGAAAATGAGTGCAACAGTGTACTCAACCCGGAAAGTGTAAACACTTCAAAGCATGCCCGAAAATCATAAAGTTAGTCAGAAATGACTAAGCTTACTCGGAAAGTTTGAAAATTATCAAACCTTACCCGAAACAACATATTCACACATAATCAACTGTTTTGTACTCGGAAAGGTTATAAATCATTAACCTTACCCGAAAATACATATTCAAACAGTTTGTGCTCGAGAAGGTTATAAAGCATCAAACCTTACTCGAACTTACATATTCACACATAATCAACTGTTTTGTACTCAGAAAGGTTATAAATCATTAACCTTACCCGAAAATACATATTCAAACAGTTTGTGCTCGAGAAGGTTATAAAGCATCAAACCTTACTCGAACTTACATATTCAACCTATTTTAGGTAAAATGCAACACTTTTTGACTTAAACCACTTGTCAAAGACATTTCTAAGTTATGTATTATTTCAGAACATAGTTTAAGAGCAAATGGTGCATTTAGAGTTCAAATTTCAGTTATAATTCATTTCAAAACAATATCTTTGATAAACTGAAAAGATCTCAGGAATGGGATCATATTGACTAAGTAGTTATCTCATTACATCACTCTCAGCATTATTATGACAACTTAGATAGGTTAACAGTAGGTATAAACTTAGCATGATTTTCATCTCTTTGGTGATATGATTAAAGTTCAATTTGAGCATAATGCAATAATGGTCAACACTGTGCTATGATGCCTCATATCTCTTCTCAAAGCTTATTTGGCTTTCCCCAGATCACCCCAATTTGACTCCAACCTCCTGTATTTGGTCAAAAATAGTTTGTGTATGACAGAACTTATTGTATTTTTGTATTTTTAGATTCAAACATATATAGATGTTGAACGTTGGACTTACAGTTAGCAACATGCCTTTCATTCAAGATGAGACAGATTTTGCCAACATCTTTGTAGTTCTTGTTGTAACCCTCTTGTTTGATAAAATATTTAAAACAATTATCAACTTTTGGTTGATTATTCATTCTTCCCCTTTTTTTGATATTTTCTCAAATTTTCTTAAAGCATGTTCTTTATCATATTTAAAGATGTTTCATTTTGGTTGACCAAATAACAACAGGCTCGTGTATGACTGGGTAATCACTTTTCTGCCATATCATTCGGAGAGATCTATCTTGAGACATGCAAAACAACTATGCATCTCCACATAAAGATTAGCATATTCATTATGTTTATATCACCTTAGATTTTACATCATCATGGGAAAACAACCATACATGTTAATGATTATACTAAGGTCTTTTTAGCCTATTAATTCCATATGATCAGCTAAGTAGTCAATGTACTATCATTTCCCAAAAAAATACAGTTTAATATTCAATCACCCCAATATCTCTTCATTATCAGGTTAATGGCTATCCTGTTTGACCAAAAATGGTCAACAGGACCAAACATACATGTGAGTATATGTCATATCAAAGTCAGAGTTATTGACATAGTTTTAAGTGAAGGAAGAAGAAACAAGTCATAATTGCCCCAAATGCATTCAGTTTTCAGGTTAATGGCTATCCTTTGAATCTATAGAGATTTAAGGACCAAACATACACAAGTATATGTCCTTCCAACTGGGCAAATGACATAACTTTCAGCAAAAACAACTACTTGAGACTTTTCTTTAAAAATCCTTATTTTAAGCTTCTTAAAAGCTTGAACTGAATAATCTTATCATATCTCTACACCATTAGTCAACTTGCTCATGTTTTGACCAAAATATAGTATTTATGCAAAATTCATTATAAAATTCATTGAATCACTTAATTTTGACATAAAACACATTTTGACACAAACAGTTGCATCACACACTCAAATCTTAATCATTCTTAACATCATCAAGAAAAACAGACTGTACTTAACATTCAATTTCTATCCTATCTTGACATCATCAGAAGATTAGATTAAGAACATATTCAAGTAACCATAAGCATGTGATTACTCATGACATCATTTAAGCATTCAATTTCACCTAAACAGATCAAACTTCTTATCATAACATCAGATCAATTAACATGATAGTCAAGAATTATCATCAATTTCAAACAAATTGCACAGATAGTTACTTAAGCATCTATCAGTTAACTTCAAGCTTGTGACATAATCAAAACATATTCAATCAACATTCAGTTGAAACATATTCAATATGTGTAATCTCTAATAAAATAATCAGTTATCACAGAGAGACACACATAGAAACAGTTAAGTCACATAACATTTAACATACTCAGTAACATATTCAGCAACATATTCAGCAAGTGTAACCTCTTCTAAAGTATTCAAGTAGCACATAGAGGTACCCAACCAAGCACACATCCTTAATCAGATTTCATCAGAGTTGATCATCCCCAGGGCTTTCAAAAGAAAGTTGAACCTGGTTCTATCAAGTGGTTTGGTGAATAAGTCAGCCAAATTATCACTTGTATCAACTCTTTGCATTTCAATCAAACCTTTTTCACTGCAATCTCTGATGAAGTGATGTCTGATTTCAATGTGCTTAGTCTTAGAGTGTTGCACAGGGTTCTTAACAGTAAAATATGCAACAGTATTATCAATAAGAATAGGGGTGTTGAGAAAATTCAAACCATAGTCCAGCATCTGATTTTGAATCCAGAGAACTTGTGCACAACAGGCAGATGCAGCAACATATTCAGCTTCTGCAGTGGAGATTGATACTGTAGTCTGTTTCTTTCATTGCCATGACACTAGCCTTTCTCCCAAAAACTGGCATCCCCCTGATGTTGACTTTCTACTCATATTGCATCCATCATAATCATTGTCTGTATATGCAATCAGATCAAAGGATTGGTTCTTTGGATACCAAATCCCTAAGTCTGGTCTTCCCTTCAAGTATCTGAATATTCTTTTAACAGCATTCATGTGGGAGACTTTTGGATTTGACTGGAACCTAGCACACACACACACAGCAAACATGATATCTGGTCTTGTTGCAGTCAGATACATCAGAGATCCAATCTTGGCTCTGTATTCATGCTCATCAACTGACTCCCCCTTTTCATCAGCTATCATCTTTTCTTTGGTGTCCATTGGAGTTGAAGCAGTCTTGTAATCATGACAGTTGAACTTATTCAAAATATCATGCACATACTTAGTTTGGTGAATGAAGATCCTTTCAGCCTTTTGTTGAACTTGCAGCCCCAAAAAGAAGTTCATTTCACCCATGGAACTCATGCTGTACTTGGACTTCATCACCTCTTCAAACTCCAAACACATATTTTCATTTGTAGATCCAAAGATGATATCATCAACATAGACTTGTAAAAGCAACAAATCTGACCCTTTTCTTCTGTAGAAGAGTGTCTTGTCAATGGCCCCCTTGTGAAACCATTTTCAAGTAAATGAGTTGATAGCTCATCATACCATGCTATAGGAGCCTGATGCAATCCATAAAGGGCTTTGTTTAACTTATACACCCTGTTTGGATACATGGGATCCTCAAAACCTGGTGGTTGAGCCACATACACTTCTTCATCAATCTTTCCATTTAGGAATGCAGATTTAACATCAAGCTGGAATACTCTTATGTTCTTTGAGGCAGCATATGCAAGGAAAATTCTTATGGCTTCCAGTCTTGCAACTGGTACAAACACTTCCTCAAAGTCTATCCCTTCTTCTTGAAGACATCCCAGTGCTACAAGTCTAGCTTTGTTCTTAATCACCAAACCCCTTTCATCCCTTTTGTTTCTGAACACCCATTTGGTTCCAATTGCATATCTGTCATGTGGCTTGTCTACAAGATCCCACACATGTAAATCTCTAAACTGGACCAATTCCTCTTGCATAGCCTCTACCCAACTATTGTCTTTTTATGCTTGAGTAATATTTTTTGGTTCTAATTGGATAGAAAGCAAGAGTACAGACAGATGTTTGCTATCACATAATGACTCCTTGTTACTCTTTTATGCAAGTCACCAATGATATTTTCAGCAGGATGATTCTTTTCAACAGTAGGAGTTTGTATTATCATATTTGTAGACAAATTTGTGTCAAGATTTGATTCATTAAGTTCAGGTTCTTCAATGATCAAATCAGCTTCTGCATCATGAAACTCTGGTGCTTCATCATTGGTTTGTCCTGAAGTAGATGCACCATTGTTTCCCATATTCAAGCTTTGAAACAAGTCTTGAAATCTTGCTGTGGAAGCATTCTCATCTTCATTTGATTGGTTGCATGTGTCACTCCCATTCTGAACATGATCAATGGCATTGCTTGAGGAGCTTTTCACAAAAGTATATTCCTTTTCTTTTCTTGCAACCTTTTTCCACAACTCTTCCAAGTCCAGTTCTTTCTTCTTACTCTCTTCAACATGTGTACCGGTCTTGTAGAATGAATCATCAAAGTCTTTAGAATAAATCTTGAATGACTTTATTAACTTTTCATGATCAAATAGCCATGTTGCACCACTGACTGTGTTGAATTGATTTTCATTAAAAATGATGTCAGATGACTCTATCACACTCATGTGATCTTTCACATAAACTCTGTATGCCTTTGAGTGAGTAGAATATCCAACAAAGAAACAATCTAGTGACTTAGTTTGAAACTTGTTCAAATAATCTCTAGTGTTCAACAGAAAACATTTGCAACCAAAGGGCTTGAAAAACTTGATGTAAGGCTTTCTATTATTGAAAATTTCATATGGAGTCTTGTTATGCCTTTTGTTTACAAGTACCCTGTTCTGAACATAACATGCTGTATTGATTGCTTCAGCCCAAAAAGTGACAGGCAGATTTGCATCAGCCATCATGGTTCTGGCAGCTTCTATCAAAGTTCTGTTTCTTCTTTCTGCCACACCATTTTGTTCAGGAGTTCTAGGAGCTGAGAATTGTTGAAATATTCCTTTCTTTGTGTAGAATTCTTCCATAACTCCATTTTTGAACTCTATACCATTGTCACTTCTCATCATTTTGACTTTCTTATTCAGCTTGTTCTCAATCATTGTAACACAACCCATAATCAACTCAGCAGACTCATCCTTGTACTTAGGAAATAGACCCAAGTATATCTAGAATAGTCATCAATGATCACCAGACAGTATTTTTTCTTTCCAATACTTGGCACACTCACAGGACCAAAAAGATCCATGTGAAGTAACTCAAGTGGTTGATCAATTGAATTGATAAGCTTTGTCCTATGAGTAGACTTGTGTTGTTTTCCCTTTTGACATGAGTCACAATGATCATCTAACTTAAATTCTCTTGTAGGTAAACCAATCACATGTTCACCCTTGACCAGTCTATTCATGTTCTTTAAGTTTACATGACACAATTTTCTATGCCACAATTTTGATTCATTTTCAGTGGCTTTGGAAACAAAATATGCACCACCTCTTGAAATGGCTTCTTTCATATTTAACTCATATAAGTTGCCATTTCTGGGTGCCATCATCATAATCATCTCAGGTGGAATTACAAACTCAGGTTTTAAGATGAAGCAATGAGAATCATCAAAACTAACTTTGTAACCTTTATCACACATCTGTGATATGGTCAGAAGATTGTATTGAAGTCCCTCAACATGAAACACATTATCAAATGACACTTTTCCATTTGTCAATATCCCTTTACCCACAATCTTTCCACCATTTTCATAACTCCCAAATGCAACAGGACCTTCATATTTCTCTTCATAGTTCACAAGTGACCTCTTGTCACAAGTCATGTGCCTAGAACAACCACTATCCATATACCATATATCATTCAATGGAGTGGCCTGTTCCTGAGAAGATGATCCCTTTTCTTTCTCAATTATGGCCACGAATGCCACATTTTCTTTCCTGATATCATCTGCAATGTCCTCTTCATGACTGCTCCAATCAAAACTTCCTTCATGTTGTGTAGTCACTGCCACATTTCCTTGATTTCTGATCTGATTTTGATTTGCTGGAACAGTGTTGTTTGGAACATTTTGAACAACTTGAAGGTTTTGATTGTTATTCATTTGAAAACCTTGATTCTGTTGCATACTTTGTTGTTGATTATTCATTTGAGACTGAAAGTTGTTGAAGTTTGGGTTGTAGTTGTTGTTGTTGAAGTTGTTTATTTGATTGCTGTTGTTGTTGAATCTTGGCTGATTTTGTTGGTAATGCTGCTGACCTCTTGGTTGATTCTGTTTATATTGATGCCGACTTCCTGGTTGTTGATTCTGAAATTGGTTTATCTGAAAATTTCTTGGTTGATTGCATTCTCTTGCAAAATGACCAGGTTGCTAACAATTGTAGCATATTGCTTTTGACTTGTCAAACCCAATCCTGTCATTAGGACCAGAGACCAGAGTTCTACCAGTTCTGTTATACAGCCTTCTACTTCTCAAACCCAACATGGCAGCTTGCCATTTCAAATCCATGTCTTCTAAGTCATCTGCATCAATTTATTCTAAATCATCTTGAACCACACTTGTGTGAATCATGTTCTTTGCAACAAATGCATTATATGACTCAGTGAACATAGACAACAAAGCTTGTGTCTCATTGTTTTGAACATGTCCTGTTACAGGGTTAGTAACATTTCCACTAGACAGAGAGGCAGATTCAGAATCATCAATTAGTTGCATATTGAACCTCTGCTGATTTCCTTGAGTACTTGTGCTACCCCAAATGAAAGATTTTGGAGTCACAACATTATGTTCAGCTGGTTCTTCTATGATGGGAATTTGTGGTTGGTTCTTTGTTAACAGGTTTCCCATAGGGGCAATCAATGCATTTGAAACATTGAAGCTTGGTCTATCTTCCTTAATCATTTCATTCTCAATCATTTCAAGTTCAGCAGCTTGAAGAAAACATACCACATCATCCAATTTCAATTCACTGAAATTCTGCTTTGAAGTATTCTTGAATAACAGTAGTGTGAATCAAGTTTTTGGCAACAAATGCATTGTAAGACTCTATAAACATATAGAATAAAGCTTAATATTCACTGCTTTGTGGTGCAGTGCCACTTGCTACAGAAGCTATATTAACATCTTCTATCATCTGTACATTAAATCTTGGTTGACTTAGATAAGAAGCAGACGCAATAGGAAATACTCTGAGTGATCCAACAAATTTAGTTGGCTCTTTTATGATTGGAATTTATTTCTGAGGCCTAATGTTCATATTTCCAGTTGGTGCAATGAGAGCATTTGCCACTGGGAAACTACGTTTATCTTCCTTGATCATATGGTGGTATATCATTTCAATTTCTGCTAGTTGAAAAAAAGGCTATAACAACATCCAATTTCATTGCTGAGAAATTGGCCTTCTCTTTGATAAACTTGGTTGTAGTGTACCATTCTCTAGACAATGAAGAAAGTAATTTCTTGTTCAGATCATTGTCAGTTATATGCAGATCAATGGTTCTGATCTCATTGACAATGGCTATAAACCTCTAGAGAACAGAGTTAAGCCTCTCACCAGGTTTAAACTTGAATATGTCAATCTGTTGCTTCAACATATCCTTTTTAATCTCCTTCAGCTCAACATTCCCTTCAAACATGTCAATGAATGCATCATACTTGTGAGAATTTCCCATGAAAACCCTAACTTTAACATTGATAAAGCTTTTTCATCCCTTCTTCTCATAGCTCTCTCTCTCTCTCTCTCTCTCTCTCCTGCTTGATTAGGAGCTTGATCTGGCTCAGGTGCATGTGGTCCTTATTTGATATATTGCCAAACATCAAGATCATTATAGTTCACAGCTAATTCAAACATAACTTTTCATTTGATGTAGTTTGACAGTCCAATCAGTCTATGAATCTTGTTAGTAGACACCTCTCGATGTAAATCCATTTTGTTTGGTTTTTGTGAATTTTTGAGAAAAACTTAATATTTTCGTATTTTTTGATTTATAATTTTGAAAGTAGAAACTAAACTAAAAATTACTGAAACCTTAAAATACTAACGACATTTGTTCTAAAACTTGTAAATGTGGCTTGAAAAAGTAAGATGTGAACCAAACAGGTATTTCAAATGGATTTAAAGCAAGATCTCACTACAACAAAAAGAGCTTTTTAGTACGCACAAAGCGTCCTAGAATGCTATTTTATAGGACCTTTCATTTAATAGGACCAACGAGAAAAAGTGTTTCATGTAAAGAGGTTGTAATAAGTCTCGGAACTCAAAAAACGTCCTGATATCCCAAATAAGATTATGAAACCAATTTTATGGTCGCATAATATATCCATTAACAACCCAAAAAGCGTCTCAATAAAAACATATTATGACACTTTTACTATGTTTTGACATGTGCTTACCTAATTATAAACTTTTGATACACATACAAGCGTCCTTAAAAATTGATTTATAGGACCCTGATGATGGAAAATTATAGTACCAAGAAAACGGTCCTAATATCCCAAACAAGATTATGAAACTAAATTTTATGGTCGCATAATATATCTATGAACAACTTAAACGTCCTAAAAACATATTATGACACTTTTTGTCAGGTCCCTTCATATGGTCGATTCGGCTCGGATCTTAATCAATCATGTCATAACTCACACAAAATTAATCGTGTTGACAAGAGAGTTAATGACGGGTTACTATATTTAGAAAGATGACCGTTTGTTAAAGGCGGAATCAATAACAAACATACGGTTGCAATGAATATTCAAAGATAGATGGCACACACAGGATTCACTCAAAAAGATTTCCATTTATATAATGTTAATCATACAAACAGGGTAATCGATTTAGGGTTTTATAAGGAATCCAAGGACAGCCGACATACACAAAATATTCTCAATTAATGTGTCGGTCTTATCCGTATCATGTGTCCATCTGCCTCTCCTTGGTGGCGTGCCCTAAATATTCTATTTATAGGCCTGCCAACCTAGGACAGCTGTCATTCCTTCTAGAAACCCTAAATACAATCATACGTATTCAAATTACATATTCAAAATAAGCTAAGTGTAAAACAAGTCTTTCGGGTAGGCTTTTCATTAATCTTTAGTCTCCGAGTACGCAGTGTACTCGGCCTTCCTTCAGACTTGGTAAATATAGAAGTGTACTCGGGATCAGTTTCCAGGTAGACTTTACTTAAAGAATATTTTACCAAGTAAAATATTCACCGAGTAGACTTCAATCTTCTTGAACTTATCAAACTTTGCCCGACAAATCCTTACGAGCAACCTTGTTCTTCTATGGTCCTGTTCGGCTCATTGTCATTGAATAACTTGTTGATAAGGCGTACTCGGGAGTACATACCTTACTTGAGCAGAACCTTACTCGATATAACTTAGAGATATTCCATTAACTCATCAAGTATACTCGGACCATAATTATTAAAGAATACCTTGCCCGGTCTTCCAATCACTTGGCTTCATGGACTTGGTTAACCAAACCTTACTCGGATGAGTAAAATACTTGGTCTTGAAGAACAACCCTGCTTGACAAAGTGAACCTTGCTCGGTGATGCCAAATCAGTGATCCTTACTCGGGAAATCACTAGTTAGCATACCTTACTCGGATATCCACTTAAGAAGACTATTTGAAGTAAACCTTGCCCGGGAGGCAAAATCTCGTACTCGGCTAAGTAAAAGCTTGCTCGGAGTTCCAAGGTGTGCTCGGATTCAATACTTAGCAGTTTCTGAGGAGGTTGAGAAGATTCCAATCTTCCATATACTTCGTTTAGGTCAAATCTCCTCATTTGGGTCAAACTATCAACCCAACACTTTTACAATGTTCTAACGTTTAGGACAAAATTAGAAGTCCTAACAAATCATATTATACAACCATTTTTTAAACGTCCACACACACAAGTTTACTATATGGTTATGGACATCTAAATATTGAAATAAATAAAGCTTTATTATAGCAAAAAAAAAACTAAACATAAATAAGTTATAGAATTATCCAACATAAACTCTTGTAAGATTCAACAACAAAAAAAAGCAATAAAAGAAACCAGCACCATAAAATCCCGAGTCATCATGCGTATGTCGTCAATCCTCACGGACTACCTACAAATAAACCATCCATGTATAATCATTAAGTTCCATGTTATTAAAATTATTCTTATCACAAGTTTAACAAATACATACCGAGATGAACGGACAAGGCAATGCGATGGATGCACCAATACAGTCTTGAATTGTGAAAAATAACTCATATAGTCTCACCAACTTTTCATCTATTTTTATTGGTACTTTAACATTTACCTCACACCATTTTGGTCCAATCTCTGTACCACCAACTAGCTCATTTGGGTCCAAGCTCTTCACCCATCCTCTTGCTACAGGCTCAGTAGGGTTTAGAATACTTTTGAGAAAAACTTCATCTCCGACCAAGATTTTAGTTTTCAACAAACAATTATATTAAACTCGAGTCATTATATATAGTGCAAAAATCATTTCACAAAAAAAAAAGGTTTTACACTAGCAGGCTAACATTTATAGAAAAAATAATATGAAAAAAAAGCATGAATAGAATATATTAAAATGTGAAGAAAGAATATTAACATAGTTGTTAAAAAATCAGTATACTCATTGTCACAATTATATAATGCCACAAGGTTCTACAATGTCAAAAGACAAAAAAGTAAGTATGTGAATAATGCCACAAGGTTCTACAATGTCAAAAGACATAAAAGTAAGTATAAAACAATTAATATATAAATTTTAACAATAAAGTGTTTTTGAGATGTAATAAAGAAAATTGATTAAGATACAAACAAATACCAGCAACTCATCTGAATTGCAAGACTTAGCAACACTGAGGATGTTTTCAATTGAAAAAGGATATGATCTCTTCATTCTAACCATCTGTTTACACCAAAGTCACAATCAAAATGTGTAACAAAAATATATGAAATTTGAAGTTTGAAAATGTGAAGCAAATGGTAACAATAATTAAAGTTTAACAATCATATCTCCATCTGGATTAAAAGGAAGGGTTACTTATCGCCACAGTAGCTTTTGTTTAAAGTTTAACAATCTGCATATTCATGACATCAGAATATGAACTTACAACTTTTCTTGCCATGTCATCGACATACACACATCCTTCTATCCTTTTACATGAACATTCAAACATTTGGGCTAAAATATAAATATTTCTTGTTTGGGTCATCATTTTTCTGTATTCATGATAACATAAATATCAACCAAAACGTATGAAACAATTAGAAAAACACAAATCCCGTACAAAACAAAAAAATATATTATCATCTCATCATGTCCTATACAAACTTTTTGGACCGCCCTTATGCATATTTTTTGACACTTGAATCCCTTGGCCCACAAACAACGCTTCTGCATGTTCAGTTATATATGCAACTCAGTTGACCAAGTACATCAAGAGAAAAATCTAAATAACAAATAGTAGTTATAAAGACTTTGTCTTAAGAAGACTACTAACATTTTTATTATTTCATAAGCTCAACAGTTATGAGAAATCATCTTCTTGAATGCTTTTAGGTCTACTCTTCCTCATTTTGTTTTGTTGTATGTACATCGATAGAAATGTTTTTCCATTAGCCTACATTTGTTTAGCTTATAACAATGTTCAATTGTCGTTGGATTCAAAAAGTTAATTAATATTAATATCATCTCAAAACTGCATACTGAAATTCAGGATCAAAACAGCTTGCAAATTTAACACAATTTCAACACATAGTGAAAGAACACAGGTTCACAGTTGGAACTATTCTAGAAGTTTTACTATATCTATAATATAGTATTTGGTGGATCAAAAAGGGGCTCAGGACTTTGGAAAACAAAGGATTAAAAGGTACCAGTCATGATCATGTATGTGTTTATGAAAAGTAAATGGTATAAGGATCTGGTATATGCTCTGTAGGAAGTATTATGAAATTCGTCTACACAAGACTTGCATTTTGTAAATCAAACAACATAATTGGAATGCATAAGTATACACAGATACAAGATATTGATAAATTAGATCATTTATGAATCAATCTTAGGGTCACTTTTGAAGAACATATTACATCATATTCTATTTGTAAATCACACTGATAACAAAGAATCAATTAAAAACTGGAAGAATAAACAGAACTACATAGTTACATCATTTTACATAAACACAGAACCACTCGTTTTTTATCAACTGAACATATACATTACTGACCTAGGATTGAAGCACTCGCAACCCGCAATTTTCTGGTGATTGAACCACTTCTGATTATATTACTGGCGGATGCATCCTTTTGGCGATTGAATTACTCACAATAACATAAATTAGGTGGTTCCGCTAATGGTTGAATTAGGGTTATGCGGTTTGAGCGTTGAGGGGGGAACTAAAAATTTTAAGGTAATTGCCACAACTATTTAGGCCTGACTTTTGTTTGAGAGCGAGAGAGGGAAACTTAATATTTTATTTTCAAAATTGCCGCTAATAGGAATTGTCGCTGATCGATCAAACTGATCAAGATTAAGGGGGATGGGTTTTTATGGAACTGAAAGTGTGAAACAAAAGAATATTTGTTTTAACTAATTCAATATTAAACTCTTATCAAAACAATATATTAAGATAAGTTTGTTTAACAAACGATCGAGTAATTAATAGGGGTGTAAACGAGCCATGTTTAAATGAGTTCGAGACTTGATATAAGTTTCTTTATTAAACAATATTTAGCTCGTATTTCACTTATCTAGATCAAGCTAGCTCGTTAGTCTTTTTTTATGTAATTTGCTTATTGTAAAATATATATTTTTATACGATGATACTTATAATGTAAAAAAATATCAGAAAGATATATTGTGATTTTTAAAAACATGTACGTATTAATAAATAATAAATAGACAAACTCGAGCTTGAAAAATGACCCACAAACCGACCTCAAAAGTCAAAATGTCCAAATCTTGAGCTTGGTCTCAACTCAATTTGTTTGCGCCCCTAGCAATTAGGATCCATTATAACTAGTAACAAATATGGTAAAATTATTGTTAATGATTTTCAGTTATAATAAACCCTTAGGGTATCCGTAGTGGGCGATTAAATGGGGCGATGAGGGGTATTTTTGAGAAGGAACACCGCCCCTAGACGATAAATGGAGCGATAAGGGGGGAGGGTGATTTTTTTTGTCGACGACAAACCTTTAAAGAATATTATTATTATATTGTGTTGTGTGTGGTATATATATACATGTATATATATATTATGCTACAATATCACACTCATAAAACAAAAACCCACTCTTTGCTGAGTGGGCGCCACGTGATACAAATCGCCCCATTTTGTAGCCCCTCCACTATACATTTCCTTAATGCATGATGAAATATGGTAATTGATGCTCAAATAATGTAATTTAAGACTAGCAAAGGTCATTGATGTCCTTGAAGGTCAAGTAGAGGTGGCAAATGGGTTGGGTTGAGTCGAAACGAGTCATGGGTTGAAACGGGTTTGGGTCAGAATGGTCAATTAGATTCTTTTAGATTTTATCTTTTTTATTCATATTTTGAGTTATAATTTTTTATTATTTTTTTAGGTGATTTTTATTAAGATCAAAAAAACCCTCAAAAAATAATCAAAAATAATTAAAAAACTTATAACCCAAAATATAAATCAAAAACAAAAAAAATACAAAAACTAAAAATGTTTCTTCCGTTGTCCTGGTTCTATAAAAAAACCACTAAGAAATCGAACAGAAACCGAAAAAATCGACGAAAATGAAACAAAAATCCAAAACCGAATCAAGTAAACTGAAATCGAAAAATTCAATCAAAACGAAACTAAAAAAAATTGAAACCGAACAAAAACAAATATGAAAAAATGGACAAAAACAAAACAAAAACAAAAAACGAGTCCGGGATCAACCAAAAAAACAAAAGAAACCAAAACCCAACCCGTCCCATGTGAAATCTCGTGTTGGCTTGAAACTTGAACCGAAAACGTTCCAATATGAAACCTGTTTCGTGTCTAAACTTGTCTCGTGTGAAAACCAGTTCCGATTTAAGATGAGTGATGGTCTACAGTTGGTGCCTGAGATGACGTCGACGGTGCTGGTGTTGGATGGCAGTGATGGTGAGTTGGTGGTGGGGTGGCTGCTGATGATGGCGGATTGCAACCGTGAACACGGGGTTAGGTGAGTTAGGCCGGTGCACCATGAGCATATAGAGAGAGAGAGATCAACGAGGACTGATATTTGTTATGTGTGTGTTCATTTGTTTGTGGAAACACTATTGAAAATTGAAGAAGATGAAGTGTTGAATGTGGTATTATATATTTTATATTATTTAATAGTACTAAAGAACTGCTTAGTTCATATGGTTGTCTCTATGGCTTAGTGAACCGGAGGTCTAGGGTTCGAATCCCTTCCACCCATTTTACACAAGGAAAAATTATATGTTTTTCTTTTAATTTTTCCCTAAACACTAAAGTTTTTCATATAAATAAAAATAAATTTATAGTAAAAATTTACTTAAACTCCTATATTTTATATTATTTAATTGTACTAAAGATGCTTAGTTCATACGGTTGTCTCTATGGCTTAGTGAACCGGAGGTCTAGGATTTGAATCCCTTCCACCCATTTTACTCAAGGACAAATCATATGTTTTTCTTTTAATTTTTCCCTAAACACTAAAGTTTTTCATATAAATAAAAATAAAGTTATAGTAAAAATTTACTTAAACTCCCGCCCCAAATTTTCCTTCCCAACCTAATCTCCCTCTTTTACTTTCCCTCCATAAAATTTTCATCATCCCGCTCCATTCATCCATAAATAGTTTTTAGCTCATAAGTTGTGTCATGGATCTTTTTGTTCAATAATAGTTAATAAGCTAAATAGGTAAACAAAAGTTTTCACTTAGTTGATTAAAGCTTTCTTTCCTTTTTTTTTCTGTAAAAAAAATAGATCCAACAAATGCGTAGTAAGAATGTTGGAATTTATCAAGATTTGAGACATTTTAGTAAAGCGTCTTATAAATGTTAAAGTGATAAGACCATGGTGTAAATGTCCTATTAAGTTATGTTCTTATATGACATCGACTAGAAAGGGTACTATAATACCGAACATTTATGACTTAACTACAAATGTCCTATTAACTTATGTTATAATAAGACCTCCAGTGATCAAGTGTCCTATTACATTACTACATAATGAGACACCAACAAATACATGTCTTATAGGTTACTTTATTAAGATTTAGATTTTAAGTGTCTTATTAAGTTATATGATAATACAACCCCAAAGAATCATCCATCTTATTAAATAACTTTTTAGGACACCAGTTCTGTGGTGTACATTGTAAAAGGACCCCAAATGTTCATTTGTCCTATTAAATAAATTTTAGGACCCTATTTTACAGGCGCCCCACACAAAAGGTCCTAAAAAGCTTTTTATTGTTGTAGTGTCTAGACAAAATAATAATAATCAAACACACTTTAGATCTAGGAGTAGAACACTTTTCAACCTCAAATTTTGTGTATCTGAAGGAAAAAAAATAGAACAGCTAGAGTGACGTCGCCAATCAATGGTACAGTGCACAACTGACGTCATCATCTTCAGTCCTCAAAAATTTTAACTCAGTATTCACAGATCTAGTGTCAAAACACTATTTTAGTAGCTCAAATGGTCTTCAATGAGCTATTCCGTCTCTGATATCACTTGTAAGGATCGTAATGTTTCATGAACACAAACAATATCGACAAGAACAAACACAAAGAATTAATTATGAAGATCACTAAATGTAGCTGGTGGAATCAGCTACAAATAGTAAGTTGATAAAATAGGGAATGACAAAAGATCATTAGACTCAAAAGATTTCCAATGCATTAAATGATTAATCAGTATGTACAAGGAACTATTAGGGTTTGAGGAATGCCGGCTATGAATACTATGCTCAGGTGAAAAGTATACTAGGTTAGCTCAGAGTTGTCACATCATGAGACCTATCAATCTCTTTATAGGGCACTTGAAATTTGTTCTAGAAATCCTAATGATTAGCTAAAAAAATACAAATATAAATGGTCTTAGAGCACATATCTTCATTACTAGCATGGTTCCTTAGACCTTGTAATCTTCGAGCGTGCTTGGGACTTTAAATCGAGTAGACTAACACTCTGAATATTTGAGGCTTTCAAATATTCCTCTCAAGCAGACTTCATCTTCAAAAGCACACCAAACATTGCTCAAATTTGCCACTACCAGCAAAAGATTTCTTGCTCGAATCTCTCCAGTCTTCACTTAGGTTTATTTGAACAATCTAGGTATACTCGGGCATAGTAGACTTTCTTGAGGCTAAATCATGCTGAGAATAACACTTAGAATTACTTTCATAAACTCCCTACCAGCATGCTTTGAGATTCTTCTTTATTAAATACCTTGCTCGATCCACAAAATTTCTTGGGAACTTAGTTTATAGTTTGCTCTAACTCAACACTAGATTTCTAAACTTTTATCCTGCTCGGATAGGATATCTTGCTCAAGGAAGTATTTTTCATGCTCGAAGTGCACAAGCTTGCTCGTATTCCATACATAGCTAAATTGGGAGAGGTTGAGAAGATTTCAATCGTTTCATTTGACCCAACAACATAAAGTCAATCAAACTAATCATGTTTGATATAGATAACTAATTAAAATACACGATATTAAACAATAAAACCCGTTCTTTCACCCACTCATCAGGATGATCGGAAAGGATACACACGTTTATTGGGGACCAATGGAAGCTATTTTTATAATATACAACAGTTGGAATGAAGATAAAGAGTATACATGATTAAGTTATAAAGAAAAAAAGGAAGTGAACTAGGCAGGCCACAAGCTGGCCTATCAAGATGCAATTTGTAGTCCTGCCTGACAAGAAGGACCGCAAGCTGGTGGATTAGGCAGTTTTTCAAGGGGGGGGGGGGATTTGCGGTCTCATGACCACAACTTGCGACCTAGGTCGTAAAAAGATGCGAACTTTGGGATTTTCCTACATATATAAACCGAACCTTTATGGTTATGAACAACTTTTTGTAGGAAAAGTGGTTCACTTTTAGTTAAGATAATAATAAAAATATAATAACGATACTCTCGTTAATCGTGGGAAATTCACTTAGTACAATACCGTTTACAAAAGTACATAAAAAGAATATAAAATACAAATTTATATACCGAAATGATTCATTCTATATCTTACTAAGAGTGCTTCCATAAGCTTTCTTCTAGCATCTATGTCACGAGTCTTCTTCACTTGAGTCTTCAACAAATGTTTCTTCAAAACAACAACTTGTTTATTGAAATTGGGTAACGGTTTTGGTTGAGGATCGTGTTAGACACGGGGCCCTTAAAACAGATTTTGTGCCTGCTCTCAAGCGCGTCTGTTTCCCAGGGTACAACAACCGGAACAGTATGTGTACTGCCGGAGATGGCCACAAACCCGAGGAAGTCACCGGCTATATTGGTGTTTATCAAGATGTAGGAAAATTTGTTTAAGTTGTTTGACATAAGTATAGAGAGTGCTCCTCTCTAAATTTGTCATGAGTGTGTGTAAGTGACTCCAAAATATTTTTAAGTCTTTCTACAACATGAATCAACAAGTTCATTATATACTTACACAAAATGAGAAATATTCAACCAAAATTAATATGTCGTAAACAATAAAATTAATTTAGTCATAAACAAGATAATTAATCTTGTAATAAACTTGAAATTAATTATTGTAATTAACATGGTTAAATACTTTTAATTAGATTTAAGTGGTGAATCAAAACCATCATATTTATTCATGACATGAGTTGAAACAAATTATTTGACCAGGTCCAAACAACTGTTCGCAACAGTCCATTATGCAGGCGCGACACTAATGCGCTCCTACGTGGGACACGATGTCAAAGATAAATCCAATTTTCTCTTCTTTGGTTATTCCAACCATACAACTTTGAGCATTGATATTCATTCATCTAAGCTCCGTTTTGGACACTCAAATCAATATTTTTACAACACATATATAAATATATTATTTATGTCCAAAGTTAGTGAAAAACTCATTTTCACTAATAAATTTTCCAACAATCCCCCACATGAATGGAGATCAATCAAAACACATAAAATTTCCAATGAAAACCTCGACAGTTGAGTATTGCAGGATAGGTAGGTGTTACCCTTTGAACCTTCCTTTGTGAAGCATACTTAGCCTCCTAGCGGTTTGTAGATGCGATGCCTTTGAACAGACCCCCATTTGTGGAAACGACAATACGCCTTCACACAATACTCTCCTTAGCTGGGCACAACCCCTCACTATCGTGTCCGTTATGGTCATGGAACACTAGCCTGGTTCTGTGAAAGCTCTAGGAACTGCGCACCCCACAGTTTCATTCGAAGCGACCCCACTTCTCTTTCACATAGGTGATTTTATCTCAAATCATTAAAAACATTAAGGTTAACACGATTTACACAAAATCGTCAACCATACATTATGCTTAACCTCACAACATGTCACCGTTGTTAATAGGAATAGACTAGGAAGTAATTAAACTCCCTTTATTATTTTTCGGAGGATATTTATATATATATAAACATATATATTAGCTTGTATGTAAACATATACATTAGCGATGCCCCCACAGTGACTACCCTTCGGTTATATGATTAAGTTGTCCTATTGAACTTAGCTCTTGGGATCTCCAGTTGCTAAGTTAGGTTTCCCTCATACTTCCTTTTCCCACGGGCTTTAGTCCCATTCCACAACTTCATCTCTCGTCAACACTCGGGTTGTTGGATCCAAAATATTATCTATGACTTTGTCAAGCCATTTGTAGATAATTTCAGTTTGAGATGAGTTGTTATGATGTGTTCTTAACTTGTAAGTTAATTTTCCTATATTCAAGCTTCTATGACTATAACAACAGGTATCACCTTGAACCTTGTTATAATAAATGTCTTAGAAGAACATAAATATTATGTTTTAGGCGAACACGTGTTTGCAATATCTATTTGGATCACCAAATTCTTATTGCAAAACATTAGCAACCAAATATATGCCCAATATTCAAATGCAAGTTACTCCCACATTTAAGTGTTATTGTATAGCATCCAAATGGGGTAATGAAAGGTTCTCCCTTTCTACGTGTTTGAGAATCTTCTCATACAACCAATTTTACATACCCAAAGGGTCGGTTCTTAAATGTCTCATCCCCCCACATTTCTTGCCATTTGAACTACTATTTGTAACCTTACTTATGACAACAGATGTTTATAAAGACATTTTAGATACCCGTGATTTGAACAAGAGTTGCCTCATTGTATCAGTGAGTTCATCAATGTTTATTTTGGTACTCAATAGCTTTTGAGTTGACCAACCAACATATGTCATTGTCATAAGTTTGTCATCAAACCAATGAGTTTAATGCCCTTCCTTATAATGAATGAAAGTATCTTTCAACTTTCTCTACACGCTAATTCGTTGTGTGTCCATATATACATTTTGAATATATAAAGTTAATTAGTCTCCGGGGAGTACCATAATTAACTAAGTACTAGTCTAGCATGCTTTAGACTACAATACTTTAGCATGCGAACAGAAGATGCATCATTCTGATCCTTCACAACCTCGAGGTATAACACCATATACCTTGTTCACATTCAATTAGACACACCACAAACTTCAATGTTTAGAAAAAATCTCTAGATTATTTCATGTTACAAAACATGACTTTATCATTCAGTTCAAGAACACAACTCTTTTCCCTTGATCTTCAAGGCTTCAATATTTGACTTATGTGGACTTACACATAAGTCTTAATCCAAGTCAATTTTGGTGAAGACCTTGTTTTCTTGAAACCATGTATTAGGATACTCTCCTAAAGTGAAGGACACGTCCTCCACATAGTTCAAACAAAATTGATGGTGGTAGAAGCATCTACGAGTCCATCATTAGTAAAAATCTTATAACAAATCTCGAACGATTTATTATAAATGTTAATAATAATAACAACATATATTTCTTTCATATGTTGTAATCAAATTAGAATTCACACTTTGTGAAATTCTCATGTTGATACTCTCAACGTTTAATGATATATTTCATTCTTGTGTATATCCTTTCAATATAAGTATATTTTTTTATCATGATACTCTCATGATTTAGTTAAATGTTTGATATCTTGTCTTTCGACATATCATGAGATACTCTCTCAATAAATTGTCAAGTATTCATAAAGACAAGTTAGTTGTTTCATCTTGAAACTCCAAACTTGAACAATGACAAATCTAGTCCAAAACAATAAAGTTTACATGAAAACTACTCACAAGTAGTTGAACAATTAATTATGTTCACAACAATAACAAATTATTTTAACAAAATAATTTACTCGAGACTAACTAATATATGGTTCAAGATGTGCTAATCATCTTTTTAGCAACGAACCAATATTAATTGCAAAAGATGAGTTTTATTCGTTCAAGTCATATCTTAAGTTTGCAATTGTTTTAATAATAAACTTTGTGTTTTATGTTTTGATAACCAATCAAGACCATAAACTCCAAAATATGTTTATTAAATAAACGGTTATCTAACCCGCTCGTTAGAAAATTAAAACGATTACAAATCGTTTGTTCACCAAAATATAGTTTTATCACACTAAACCGATTCTAACACGCTCGTTAGAAAATAAACGATTGCACATCGTTGAAGTAAATGGTTTATAAGATAAAACGATTCTAATACGCTCATTAGAAACAAATGTTTACTAAACGATAAAATGTTGGTTCTTATTAACATAAGCCATTCCTAACTTCTTGTTAGAAATAACCAATTTTACATCGTTTTTAATACTTGCGATTTAAATCGGTTCTAAGACGCTCCTTAGAAATAAACAATTATAAAAAACCGTTTTAGAGGTTATGGTTTTATAAATACAAAATCGGTTCTAAGACGCTCCTTAGAAATAAACGGTAAAAAACCGTTATAAAGCTTAGTAGTTTATACGAATAACACCATTTTTAACACGCTCATTAGAAGGTACAAACCATCAATTCGCCAAATAATCTTTTTTTTAACTTGTTCGCACACTGCGAAATACCTATTTCGCAAACAACAAAACCGTACCTCGCATCCCACCTTGTATGTTTATAAATACATATGGTTTTACTAAACTAACCTTTTCTAATACGCTCATTAGAAAATATAAACATTTCAAACCCAATAAGACCAATATTATTACGCTACATAATATATATTCTAACGCGCTCGTTAGATGAAGAATGATTATAAAAATCATTTTAAATTAAAAACCCCACGGTTTTTCAAATCGTTTCAATATATTGTGATTCTCTTCACACAAATATATATGCAACAAAATGAGCACTTTTGTTCATCTCATCTATCATCCATTTGTAACTTAATTTTCATATTAAGTTTTGTACTAAACAAAATCAACATGGATTTCATGAGTCAAAATAAAACCGCCATTTTATTAATGACATGTTTAGTGTCAAGTTTAATAACAAACTCCCGTATTCGGATTTAATATCGTACTCCAATATAAATAAATCTGATATCTTTTGTACTAATCACATTATTTCCCCAAATATTTATAAGATTTTATAGAAAAAAAAATCCAATTATCATTTTAAACTTTCGTGAACCAAAAATCCTTATCAATAGGTTTTAAGATTGAACCGTCAAACTTTACGAAAATCTGTTTTAAGATTGTAGGAAAAGTGGTTCACTTTTAGTTAAGATAATAATAAAAATATAATAATGATACTCTCGTTAATCGTGGGAAATTCACTTAGTACAATACCGTTTACAAAAGTACATAAAAAGAATATAAAATACAAATTTATATACCGAAATGACTCAATCTATATCTTACTAGGAGTGCTTCCATAAGCTTTCTTCTAGCATCTATATCTCGAGTCTTCTTCACTTGAGTCTTCAACAAATGTTTCTTCAAAACAACAATTTGTTTATTGAAATTGGGTAACGGTTTTGGTTGAGGATCGTGTTAGACACGGGGCCCTTAAAACAGATTTCGTGCCTACTCTCAAGCGCGTCTGTTTCCCAGGGTACAACAACCGGAACAATATGTGTACTGCCGGAGATGGCCATGAACCCGAGGAAGTCACCGGCTATATTGGTGTTTATCAAGATGTAGGAAAATTTGTTGAAGTTGTTTGACATAAGTATAGAGAGTGCTCCTCTTTAAATTTGTCATGAGTGTGTGTAAGTGACTTCAAAATATTTTTAAGTCTTTCTACAAAATGAATCAACAAGTTCATTATATACTTACATAAAATGAGAAATATTCAACCAAAATTAATATGTCATAAACAATAAAATTAATTTAGTCATAAACAAGATAATTAATCTTGTAATAAACTTATTATTGTAATTAACATGTTTAAATACTTTTAATTAGATTTAAGTGGTGAATCAAAACCATCATATTTATTCATGACATGAGTTGAAACAAATTATTTGACTAGGTCCAAACAACTGTTCGCAACAGTCCGTTATGCAGGCGCGACACTCATGCGCTCCTACGTGGGACACGATGTCAAAGATAAATCCAATTTTCTCTTCCTTGGTTATTCCAACCATACAACTTCGAGCATTGATATTCATTCATCTAAGCTCCGTTTTGGACACTCAAATCAATATTTATACAAAACATATATAAATATATTATTTATGTCCAAAGTTAGTGAAAAACACATTTTCACTAATAAATTTTCCAACACTTTTTTCCCGGCCGATTTTTGAGCTTCCAGAGATGATTTTCATCTTCAAAGTTAGGTTCCACTCATGCCCTTCATGCTAGTTCTATTAAAGACAAATATTTATGATATTATGACAAGCATGCGAGGCTAAGCATCCTGTAATCTTCTCCGAATGATTTTCTTTTTGAACTTTTACAAATTAATCTCTATTTTATTCTAGATATTAGGATTGGATTTCTTAACCTATTAAGATATTTTAAATCCAGTTGTGATTTTTCATGTAAAAGAAATGATTGTGTGGATGTCTCACATAATCGAATCGTTTTTTGTTTGAATAAACATGTTAAGTTAGTTTTGCAAATACCATATGGTTAATCATATGCATAGTCACTATTAATGGTTTCCCACTAGTCTATAGGCTTTATTGTTACTAACGAACCTGAAACCTAGGGGGATTACATTTTTATTAAACTCGTTTATAAGACTAAATCAAAACTATTTACCCTTTGTTAATTAATTAAAAATCAGTTACACAAAAACAACCACAAATTCCCCGTGGAGACACCTTGACTTTCACTTATTACATATTTATACATGTTTCTGACCGACCAAACACGTCGATCATTCATTTCATTCTACCTGTCATTCATGTATATCAAACACTAACTAAAATTATGTGTTTTAATTTGTCACCTCCTGTTTTCCATCCAAATATACATGACATAATCGACTTGAACATATTTTTAAACAAACTAGGTAATAAACCGACGCGTTGCGGCAACGCAAGAGTATTCGGTCGGTATCAGTTAGATTCGTTACGGTGACGACAAACCCAAAAAGAAATTTAGTATACGGCTAGAATAGTGTTGACAGTCAAATAGACTTGTGATAAAAGCATGTGTAAAATGACATGTAGTTGGTTGACAAACCCCGCACAATGTGAAATAGACTTGTGATAAAACAAAGATGTCTAAAACAACGTGTAGTTGATTCGTAAAACACGCACAGTGTGGCTACTATTTGACGAGAATTCGATCGGTATCGGTACGGCACGAGAAATAAACAAAGAAATAAATAAATTCGTCAACCCTAAAATACCACTAACGTATTAAAAAATTCGCGCAACCATCGCGAATTTAGCAGGTAGCGACGCTAACGCTACTAAAATCGTTAACATAATTTAGTAAGTTAAAAAGCATGCATGACTTAAGAAATTAGCGTATATGTTTTTTTCGTAAAAAAAAACTTTAAACTCTCACTAAAAAAAGAAAACGCATCTTTTATCTTCTAAAAACATTACATGGCAATAGGGATGAGATCGGTACCGTACCGGTACCGACCGGTTCCGGTCCCGAAAATCCCGGTTCCAAAAATCACGGATTCTTGGTACTATTTCGGTACCGGTACCGGTACCGGGACGGGACCGAGATTTAAGGTAAAATTTCGGGAAATACCGGTCCCGTACCGGTACCGAAACTCAAAACGTTGGTACCGATTCGGTAACAAATCGGACTGGTCCCGAATTTGCCCATACTATTTCGGTACCGGTACCGGGATTTAAGGTAAAATTTCGGGAAATACCGGTCCCGTACCGGTACCGAAACTCAAAACGTTGGTACCGATTCGGTACCGGTCCCGAATTTACCCATCCCTACATGGCAAAACATTAATTAAGAAGCCATAAAAGAAAGCTTTAAAAACCACCAGCTGACAGGGTTTCGAAAGTGAGCGGACAAGTGGTGAAAAGAATTGAAAGTTTCATGGTACAATTGACTAACCACCACAACAAGAGAGAGTTACTCATAATGCCTTCTAAACAATTACTTAAATAGTTATTCTTGAAATTAAAGCTTTTTATGTGACACCAAGATCCAATATTTATCTATACATAAATAAATATCTACTTGTACTAATGGCAATCCACATTCTCTTCTTATCTTATTGGTCATAAGGCCAAACAAACTAAAATCCAAAACAAAATTGTTCACCTAGATTTGTTGGGATCTTCAGTTATTAATAAACATGGTAAATTTACTGAATATTTATTACGTTTAGTTTTGTTATTTATGATTTAGGTTATTTATGTTACAAACTTGATCTCAATTCTTATTTTTGTGTATTTTATATTTTAAACATATTGATTTAACCAAATTTCACCCAATTCAGTCCGTCTTAACTCGTTTGAAGATTTCCTATGCATTTAGACCTATTAAAGTTTCTAGTACATTCAAATCTTTTACGAATTTGGTCAACCAATTTAATAAATTTCATTATTCTTGGCTAAAAACTATCCTTTTAACTAGCTCAGCCAGTTAATAACAATTCACCTGGTTATTAACGATTTCTTTCCTATAAATTCATGCACTACTCCTATAAACTTTTTGCCACACTCAAACTCACTCTTTATTGGAATATAGCTCTCCAATTTGTGTGCTCAAGCTTCTTTGACTTCAAGAGCCAAACCCAAGTCCAAGTCCTATTTTTTATATTTCAATCCCGGGTAACTCATGTGTGATTTTGTTGTATAATTTTACAAGTTAAACATCATCCATATGTCACATTCATTTGAGCAAGAAAGTTTTCTCATTGTTTTCACACATTAATGTTCGATTCGTGTTCAAGTTATACTTTGGGTGCTGCTAAACGTATCCCCTTCCACTAATTTTACTAAACGTACCCCCCCCCCCTCTAGTATTTAGGAAATACAATTCAAACCTCTTATTTTCCTCTTTATAATTTGTATACCATATTAGTTATCTTCACCTTCTACAACCACGTTTTATAAATCATCCCACCAATCCATCATAATATATTTAATTTGATATGAAATTTGAAAACCCCTTTTGTCATCTTGGTGATTACGTATCACGATTTGCCATTTCCCATCTTATATTTCACCTTTGGGTTTAGTGATTGATGTTTTGATGTTAATATCTTTCAAAAATATATAATAGTAAATGTGATTGGAAAAATATATGTTTGGATTCATACCTATCATATATATCTTCCAAAATAATACATATATATGATACATCTATATATGATACATCTTTTACAATATTAAGTTTGCTTTAATCATATATAATATTTTATTATATTTTGGTTAGAGGTGACAATGTGAGTGGGTTGGGTTGGATTTAGATGATGAGTCAAGATGAGTATGGGTCAGGATGGGTATGAGGTCAGGATGAATTTTTAAAATAAAGGGTTATGATAGATATGGGTCAAGATGGGTAAAGCTAACTCATCTTGACCCAAGTTAAAGATTGACATACAAAAGGTTTTAAAAACCCCTCAAAAAAATATTCAAAAAAACTATTAAAAAAACAATAACTCAAAATATTAATAAAAAAATGCAAAATGTATAATAACTAAAATGTTTCCCCCGTCATCCTCGTTCAATAAAAAAAAACCGTTTTGTACCAGTTCAGGTTCGAGTTTTTTGGGTTTTTTTCTCGGTTCAGTTTTGTTTTTTTCATTTCGGTCGGTTTCGGTATTTGCTCGGGTTCAACGATTTCGGCTTCGATTTCTCAGTTTTTTCGCTTACAGTGTTGTTTTGTTTTAGTCAGTTTTTGCGGTTTCATTTAGTTTTTTTTTGTTTCGTTTCGTTTCGATTCATTTTGTTTTATTTTAGTCGGTTACGTTTCAGTTTTTTTGTTTCGTTTTGGTAAGCTTTTTGATTGCATTTCGCTTTTCTTTATTTCGTTTTGGTCAGTTTTTCGGTGTGATATCGGTTTTTTGTATCGTTTTGATCGTTTTTCTATTTCGGTTGAGTTTCGTTTCTGTTTTTTTTGTTTCGTTTTGGTCGGTTCGGTGTTTTTGATTCGTTTTAATCCGGTTTTAAATTGCATTTCGTTTTTTTATGTTTTCTTTTCGTCAGTTTTTCAGTTTCAATTAAGTTTTTTATTTCGTTTCGATCGTTTTTCTATTTCACTTCAATTTCGTTTCGTTTCGGTCATTTTTCTATTTCAGTTCAGTTTCATTTCGGTTTTTTTGTTTCGTTTTGGTCAGTTCAGTGTTTTTGTTTTCTTTTGGTCAGCTTTTCAGTTGCATTTCGCTTTTTTTTGTTTCGTTTTGGTCATTTTTCTATTCCGGTTTCAGTTTCATTCTGGTTTTTTGGTTTCGTTTTGGTCTTTTTTCTATTTCAGTTCAGTTTCTTTTCGGTTTTTTTGTTTCGTTTTGGTCGGTTCGGTGATTTTGTTTTGTTTTGGTCAATTTTTCATTTGCATTTCTCTTTTTTTTTTGTTTCGTTTTAGTCAACTTTTCGGTTTCATATCGGTTTTTTTGTTTAGTTTTGTTCGTTTTTCTATTTCGATTCAGTTTTGTTTCGGTTCGGTCGATTCGGTGTTTTTGTTTAGTTTTGGTTAGCTTTTCGGTTGCATTTCACTTTTTTGTTTCGTTTTGGTCAGTTTTTCGGTTTCAGTCCGGTTTTTTGTGTTTCGTTTTGGTCGTTTTTCTATTTCGGTTCAGTTTTTTTTGTTTCGTTTTAGTCGGCTCGGGGTTTTTGTTTCGTTTTGATCGTTTTTTGGGTTTCAGATGAGTTTTGTTTCGCACGTGATAGTTTGGGTATTTTGAATTAGATAAATTTTTGATAACTTAGATATTTTGTTTTGACCCATTCTAACCTATAAATGAAACTCACTTGTATATTTCTAACCCATCCTGACCCACTTAAAGAATTTTTATGATTCATCCTAACCCATTTTACTTTTAAAGTTTATCCATCTTGACCCAAACAATCCATTTGGGTTGGGTTTGCCATCCTTAATTTTGGTAATATACTAACTTGTTAAGCAATCATAATATTCTCTGTATATTGTTCACCATTAATATGTACACAAAGAGAGCTCTAGTTCAATACTTTACAAAACCATTCTGGTGTACAACAAGAAGAATTCGTGCTTTCAGACAATTCATTGGTTTATTGAGACTAAAGGATATAAAATGTCGGCATTTTCTACAGACGAGGTATATTTTTTTTCACGCCGAAATTAGTGTTATTAGTTTGGTTTATTTTTTTTTTAGGTGTGGATATTTAGGATTGTTACACAGTAAACATGGGCGGATCTACGTGATATTAGAAAATATAAAAAGCCAATGTTTTCCATTTATTTGAATAGGATTTAAGTGTTTGTTAAATCGACCACGTAATGTACAAATATGAATGAAATTCAAACGGAGGTTTGAATCATGAATAACACAAACTGAAATTAAAATGAAGATTAGTCAAAGATATAATAATATTATTAGAGATGTGACTTACACCAAAACCATATCAAAGAAAGACGCCAACGTACAGGAGGTATTGTTTAAATTCGAAAATACCGTCGTATTTTATTATGTATCATATTTTTATTATGTGATAAACCTTGTCGAAATAACCCAAACCTTCAAACCGGCCCGAACCGAACTGTGAACCCACGGGAAAAAAATCATGGATCCGCCACTGGCAGTAAATATAGAACTAAATAATTCACACTTTCATTTCTAGGTGTTCAAGTCTCGGGAGGATTTGATGGAATGAGTTCAAAACACCGGACGCGCTCTTGGTTACGTTATTATCACTAAAAGATCAAAAACAAGACCAAGTGGCTACGTGTCTAAAGTGGTACTGATGTGTGATCGTGGTGGCATGTATAAAGCAGATAAAAATACAAGTAAAGCAACCGGCACCAAAAATATTAATTATCCGTTTGAATTGGTAGGAAAATATACGAAAGAAGATAATTGCTGGTCGTTACGTGTGGCACACGATGAACATAATCATCCACCCGCAGAATATATGGAGGGGCACCCATTTGCAGAACGATTGTCATATTAGGAGTTTCAGTTGGTGGCAGAATTGACAAGGAAACATGTGGCGCCAGAATAGAATGCATCTACGCATAAAACCGTATGCAATGCACGCAATAAAATTCGACAAGCAGATCAAAAAGGGAAAACTCTAATGCAGGTTCTTATGTCTCATTTAAATGATAATGGTTATATTTTTTATAGTCAGACAAATTGTATTTCAAAAAAGTTGGAATCCTTATTCTTCGCTCATCGGACATCATACGATTTAATGCGTGCATTTCCACATGTGTTGCTTATGGATGCCGCCTACAAGACAAATAGGTATAATATGCCTTTTGTTGAAATTGTTGGCGTAACTTCAACCAACAAAACATTTTCCATTGCTTTTGCGTTTATGCATAAAGAAACAAAGGAGTACTACATGTGGGTATTAAATTGATTAAAGTCAATTCTAGATGAGTGTATGCAACCACGTGTTATTGTTAAGGACAGGGAGTTGGCTTTGATTAATCCATGCCAATAGATTTTTCCAAATGCTACCCGCTTACTTTGTAGATGGCACATTTCTCAAAGTATTTTTTAGGAAATGCAGGCGACCTTTCAAATCTCGTTGTGAGTGGGATTCCTTTACTTAAAATGTGGAATATTATAATTGGATCTCTAACGTTGGAATCATTCGAGAAAACATACAAGGAATTTCGAACAACGTTCATCAAATATCCAGGTATTATTATTATTATTATTATTATTATTAATATCATCAATTTATAGGCGTTTTAAAGTACCTGGATCATACTTGGGTAAATAATTACAAAGAAATGTTTGTATCTGCTTGGAGTGATGAATGGCTACACTTTGGAAATCAGACAACCAACAGAGTTGAAAGCCAACATGCCAAGCTAAAAAGGTACTTAAAGTCAACAAATGCTACCCTAGATAAAATAAAGTTAACTAAATGAATAGTTGGTGAGTTCACACAAGTTTTGATATACGTACATAAAAATCATTCAATTCCATGAACAAGTGTAAATGAGAAAGTAATGTCCTTTCCAACTGGGACTGTGCACCAACGTACTCAGATAAGCGCAAGTAAGGTCATTTCCAGTTGGGATTGTGCACCAACGTACTCGGATAATGAGGCCCTTTTCCACTCATAACAACAAATGTATTGAGCGCAAAGGGGGGCGTATGATCATACTATATTGAAGTAATCCATGTGTAAGTAATTTTGAGCAAGTAACAAGTGAACACACAAGTCCATGTAGCGAATTGTAGTTTGTAAATAATGAAGAAACGAAATTGAATTGTTGATAGGATATATATGCTACCCCCAAAATAGGTAAAAAGGGTAAAAAGGGGGTGTGAGAAACTCACCTTGAAGTTGAAGACAAGCTTACAATAAAACCGAAAGTGCGTAAATGAAACCGAAGCAACTGAACTTCACGAACTAAAATTAAAAGTACAAAATAAATATTAACTAACAACTTATAACAAGTAGATAAATCAGGTTGTCGGGATTGTTATATATTTTTTCATCATGTTATGAAGGATGATTTATAATATTATAATATTATTTTCACGATTTACTAAATCCAATATTTTTAAATTAGGAGATAAATGCTACGTTTGAATATTATAACGTTTACGGATTTTGGATGTTAATGGTATATTTTATTTTGAACAACGACATGTTAATGAATTTTAAAGTTTAACGAAGGAAAAATATGTATATATATGTATATATATATGTAAGTTAAACTAGTTTTAAACGATTTTGACGGGTTTAAGATTTATAACGTTTATGCATTATGGATCTTCACGAAATTTAGCTTTGAAAAAAATAATTATATTAGCGTGATATAAATAATTATTAATATAATATTGAACAGGGAGACGCATGGTCAACCATTGGACCAGTTTGCTTATTTGAGAACAAAACAGAAACTGAAAATATAAATACTAATATTCAACTTCATCTTCTTCACTACCCAAAACCCTAGGTTTCCAATTCCTTTAACACGTTCTATGCTTGATCGATTTACATTAGGGGTTTTGTTAATCGGCTAAAAATGATTAGAACAAATGTATTAATGCTTAATAATAATGGAGATGTCGATTAGGAAGGATTAACGAATCAGTTGAAAGTTAAAAAACGATGTTTCAGTTTCTCCGGCGCCGGATTCCGGCTGCCGGAGGTATTCGCCGGAAAACCGAACAGGGAGACGGGATGGAGGGCATTGCCACTTTTATTATTATTAAATTTTAAAAAAATTTACACTTTCAGCCCTTGTACTTTCATATTGATTTAAAACATAATATAAAGTATATTTACAAATGAACCCTTGTACTTTGAAATGTATAGAAACGAGATAAATGTTTAAAAACTTGGATGCGTTTTCTTATTATTCCCGGCTAGTTTGGGACCCGCTTAAGTATGCATGTTTGAACTTTGAGTTTCGTTAATGAACAATAAGAATTAGATAAACAACGAATAACAACTATAACGCGCCGTAAATATTATTAAGTAAATAAACAATAATTATATATAAAATAAAAGAATTATATGAATACATCGAAACATCAAAATTAATCGGTTGACGAACATATATTTATATACAACCAAACTTGATTTACATTTATATTAATACATATAAAAACCAAAAATTTAAAATTGGTCAGGTTTGAAAACTAACGAATGTTACAGGACTTAAAACTTTTAGAAATTTCGTCCCGAAATTAAAATAAAAATAAATTTAAAAGAGAACGACTAATATACAAAGTTTTAGAAATTTAAAAAATTTTACATATTAAAATTTTTTATGTTGGCTCCTTTTATATTTCATAGAAATATCCAAACGATTTACAATGAAGTGGTAGGTAAGAAAGAACACTTATATAGACCCGAAAGAACGCCACATATAGAAAATATGACAAGGACACTTATATATAGGATGTACCATCGGCGTATCCACCATGCCCTTATCATATTGTATTTGTCTCGTTCCCCAAAATCATTCCAAGTTCTGAGTTATTTCACACAACCGGACTTATTATACTTTCCATGCGAGGACTTTGATAATTACGTGTCGACCCATAATTACCTCTATCGTCAGATGGTCAATATAACTTGCTCTATTGTGTGGTTTTAGACATAGACCTTACATAAATAATAAAATTCTCATACTTAACGTTGAAAATCAAAAATAATGAATTTAAAGGGTAACAACATTACAAACACATTGATAGACCATTCAGGACAAGGACAACGCGAAAAACAATAAGTCAAGTAAACAAAATCATCGTGTCTAAAGCAAGTAAACGATGTTGAAAACGAAATAAAGGAGATAATGAAATTAAAGAATGAAATATTTAGAATGATAAACATCGTAACATGTAATTGAAATAATGGAGTCGAAATAACGTGACATGTAAACATAGCATTTAACCAACGAAATATGAATATGTAACTTGATAACGCATTGGGTTCGAGAATAGCTTAAATGAACGAAACTTGTATCAAAATATCATGATGTTTTAAAAAATGAAAATCTCCAATAGAACATCGACGTGACCAATGATAACGTTGAGATGAATAAACAATTATATCTTACAAACATGTAAATTGATAATAATTTGAAATGAAATGGATAAATGAAAATTTTAATATTAAAATATTAAATCGATTAAGTTTGTGAAAAGAAAAATTTCTAATAGTAACTTTGTGCTTATCAAGTATATAACTAGGACTACGAAATTAAAATAAAGTATTTGTCTTAGATTGATGAAATCAAGAACAATAAAATGGTTCAAATAAAACATTGAGTGGAAGAGAAGTACAATAATAAACAAAACAATATGTGTAAAAATATAACATCAGATAAACTTGGCATGTACATGAGACACAGTCCCGATTCTAAGTAAACGAATTCGTTTGGAGAGAACAAGTCACCGATAGTAAAATATAGAAATAAAATAAAAATACGGTTTCTATTAGGTAACTATGTACACATACATGTTCATAGTCCCAATTTCTACTTAACGGTTACGTTGATGGGAAATTGGTCATAGATCACATGATTCGAAATAACAAACGTAAACTGATTTAATAAAGCGAAAAAAAATGATGTACGAATTTACGTTTCGTAAAATACAAACGAATATGGATCAAAGATCAATGAACAATCAAAATAAACTTTGTAAACAATATTCTAAAGACGTGGATGTAAAATCACTTTGGGTACGTCCGAAAAAAATACGTGAAGGAGAAGTTAAAGAAACGAAAATGTAGCTTGTGACGCTTGTCTTCTCGAATGTAGGTTTATTTGGGGTAGGAGAGGTTGACGTGGGAGATGGTGCCATGATTTCTTAGCCAAAACTCATTGGCGTTAACGAAGGGGAAAGAAAGGAGAATTTTAATATACGAAAATCGGTTGCAAATCGTGATGATTTTAAATCTAATGGTGAAATAAATTTTATTTAGACAAAACGTTTAAGCTATCGCAAAGACTGGAAAATTTTATGAAACTTTCACACAAAAACAATTGTTTTCTTTTGGCCCGCGACCTAGGTAGAAAGGAAAGAAATGGTTGTCAAGGTATCCGTCTTTTTGAATGAAAAATAGCCTTAAAGGGCTTAAGACTTGTTTGAAACAAAAAGTTTGTTTTAAATATGGTTTGAAATAATAATTACATTATTATTAGTGGTGATGATAATACTAGTAATAGTAATATTACTAATCATAATGATAATAAAAATATTAACAGTAATAATAATAAAAATTTTAATAATAATACTGATAATAACCGTAATGATAATAATAATGATGACGGTGATGCTACTAATAACAATAGTGGTTGTAATATTAGTAATGACGCTGATATTAATAACTTTAATAATAATAATAATAATAATCATAATAATAATGGAGATAATAAATTCTTTTTAAAGAAACTCCCTTTGTCTGAAAGTTAAAAAATAACTGAGGATTTGAGATTAGGCGCGAGGTGTTAGTAAAAGAAATAAAATGTAGGAAATTATGCAAAAGAAAATATAGACGAGTTTGATTAGTTTTGTAAAAATCTAAGTATTGAAACCGGAAAAATGTATAAGGTCGACAAAGGATGCGGGGTTAGGGTATTGCATGGCTGAAACAAGTTAGGCCTTCCAAAATATAGCGGGTGTGCTAGGGTCAACACAATGATAGTAGGCTTGAAGCATGAGGTCAAACATGTGATTGAGATAAATGGTTAGGTACAGGTCTTGCAGATGGGTGAGTGGCGTTGAGTTTGGGTGGGTTTTAGCAATAAGTGGTAATTGAATCTACCACAGATTGAAGTATATCAACGTTTTAGGGAAGTAAAGTGGTGGGATTTACACATACTGTACAAAGGAAGTGTTTCTGTGCGAGGCTCTTTGGTTGGGTTTGGTTTGAATTTCCATGAATTGTGATGGGTTTGAATTTGAATTTACTATAGCAATCAAGGTGGGTATGGTTAAACGTGGGGTGATCGGGATCGCAGAGGCCATTTGCTTGATAACTCGGATTGTCGTTTTGCGGTTTGAGTGCGACAGCTAGGAAAACAAGGAGGCATGATACGAAACATGAAGAATTCGCGTGACCTGGGACGTAAGTATGAAAAAGATTAATATATACATCAATAAAAACAAGTAAAGAAAAGAAATCGCATGAAACAAATTTGAAATCGAAATTGGAATTCCCATGAAACGTCATGAGTTTTCACCTTTCAATAATAGAAAACCTAATAAATTATTGAATAATTATATGAAAAAAATATATATAATAAACTTAAAATTAAAGAGTGAAATCGAATTAAAAATCGAGAGTTCATGAACCCTTGACTTATAAATTTCAATTCTAAAACATAAGAGTAAATGAATATAACAATAAGGTAATTGAATTGAAATTCTTCCATTCATATATCATCATGACCTTTAAAAATTTGAAATTCTAAAACGTAGTAATAAATGAATAAAATAATATAATGATCGAATCGAAATTCAACCATTTATGTATCGCCATAACTTTTTGAATTTTCAATTCTAAAACATAATAGTAAAATAACAAATAATCGTTTGAAATTCGGTTATTACTTTGCAAACTTTTATAAGTTTAAACCGTAAATGAGCGTATAAATAAAGAAAACGTGTCACAAAATTTTTTAAACTTAACTATTCTCGTATAAAAATGTGTAATTAAATCGAACCAAAAGCTGGGTATTCGAGTACAGACTTCCAGTTAAAACACATTGTAAAACATAGAGGAGTGCAATCATATTCTTTTCACAAAGAGAACATGGTCGCGTTTGAAAACTTAAAGTTGTGATTCATATGACGTTGATAGTGGTATGCTTTGGCTTAATAGATTTCATGCTCTTTCCTAACTCTCCAGCAAAGCAATCGGGTCCCGCGTCTGATTGGGATTTATACGCATTGCTTATCCTTAGGTTTCAATAACATTGGTGTCAAGAGTTTCGGAAAACAGGCACGCCCCCTTACAGTTACGACATACCTGCCATAAAGAACCATCTTTAAGAAGAATAAATATCGGAACACCACAATAAAAATCAATAATTGAAAATGTTGGAAAAATCTTTATTTTTAGGCATAAGCCTTGGACTTGTGTGTGCTTGTGTAATTGAAGTAATTGAATCATCAAATAATAGTAACAACTAAGTGCTTTGTACAATCACATAAGGCCCACATAATTTCTAATTGTGCAACCTAAGCAATTAAGCAAATAAACTATAACTAACTAGAACATTACGTCTAATGTCCTGTCTTATAGTCACGACTCTAATACCAATCTGTAACACCCCTTCTAAAGCGGAATACGCCCGGGTGTGACGTATAGATTGCCCAAAACACATGTGACACTATTAAGTGACACTATTAAGTGACAATATTATCATTAATTAATTTAAACATCAAGTACACAAGTTTGTAACAAGAAATACAAGGAAATTACAAAAACAATTAACAACTTGTCCATTTATTAATATAACCTAACTTCTAGTGTTTTCTTCGTTTCATCCTCTAATAATTGTACCTGTAACATATATATAAAATAACGTCAACTAAATTAATAGTTGGTGAGTTCACACAAGTTTTGAAATACGTACATAAAAATCATACGTTTCCATGAACAAGTGTAAATGAGCAAGTAATGTCCTTTCCAACTGGGATTGTGCACCGGCGTACTCAGATAAGCGCAAGTAAGGTCCTTTCCAGTTGGGATTGTGCACCAACGTACTCGGATAATGAGGCCCTTTTCCACTTATAACAACAAATGTATTGAGCGCAAGGGGGGCGTATGATCATACTATATTGAAGTAATCGATGTGCAAGTAATTTTGAGCAAGTAATAAGTAAACACACAAGTCAATGTAGCGAATTGTAGTTTGTAAATAATGAAGAAACGAAATTGAATTGTTGATAGGATATATATGCTACCCCCAAAATAGTTAAAAAGGGTAAAAGGGGGTGTGAGAAACTCACCTTGAAGTTAAATACAAACTTGCAATAAAACCCAAAGTGCGTAAATGAAACTGAATCAATTGAACTTCACCAACTAAAATTAAAAGTACAAAATAAATATTAACTAACGATTTAGAACAAGTGTTTTGGATAAAAATCAGCTAAGGATAATGTATTCTAATCTGTCAAGTGAGGTATAGTGCTAACACGATGAAAGCGAATGTATAACCGAAATCTTGGTGGACACAATGATTTGATCACTAGGAAAAAAACCTTTGATTATGATAATCTTACTTCGGTCAAAAACTAGCAAGGTAATCTTTGGTCGAATCGCTTCGGTCAAGTATTAAAAAGATAATCTTTGGTCGGATGGTATGTGATTATAATAACATCCTGCACAAAAAACCCTCAGACGGTGAAAATTATCACCATCAAGTTTATTAATGGTAAAAGGTGATTACAAATGTTGTGGAGTTTATGATCGATGTTACATAGTAAGCTAGTGAGTAGAGAGATTTCTTGAGTCTGCTCTAGTGTGCGTGAGAGTACATGTGTCCTTCTAACCGATCATAACTCGATAATATATTAAAAATACAAATAACCAGAACTCCTAATAATCCGCAAGTCCTCCACTAGCCACTCCCATGACTTTGACCACGTATCACAGAAGTCCAGTAGCGAGATAAGCGGAAGAATAAGTCTAAGAGCCGTTGTTGATATTTAAACATCAATCTTTACACGAAATCGTCCATTACTAGCCATGCTGAATAAGGATCCCGGATCCATACTCCAGCTAGAGAATACTCCATGGGGATAAGTGATGCCAGCACGTCTTCAAATTGTTATAGCTGTGTAACACATCACCATACTAAACGCAATCATTAGTAAACAAATAATACCGAGGATCGTTGATCCTTTATACCCTGATACACATCTCAAGGATAATCTATCCATTAGATGATTAAGGTTTAAGGATCCTCAGCATAAAATTCATGCCTTAACAATTGCCCCCAAAATGGCGGGTGATAGTGGAACACAGCTGTCATTTTGAAATTCATATTTAATTCGAAAACTGATAGATGGGACGGTTTTGCCAGAAATATTTACCTTTTAGCCCCTGAGCTAATAATAACCGTCTATATATGCAGCCCTATATATTTGATTATAACCATACCTTCAGCCGACACATTAGGTATCCTTTTTACTCTTTTATTATTTTCTTTAACAATGTCTACTGCCTCATCTTCTTTTTCTCCGTCTCCCTCTAAACCTTCTGAACAAACCTCTGATGACTCTGAGTTGTCGGAAATGGAACCCCATGCCTCTTAGCCAACCCGTCTGCCAAAATTTGCAAACTCACGGACCCGAGATTGATGATTTCCGCTGGCTGTTTCCTTCGAAAACCCTATTCCGACCTTACGAATCCAGTGTCCACTGCGACGTATATTCCAAGGTCTGGGTATGTTTTCCGGCGACTCCGTTCCTGATCAGCTACAAGTATCCCTTTCCTTCTTTTACTCAAAGCTTCTTCGATTCCACCGGAATATCCTATATACAGGCTATGCCTATGGTTTGGAGGGTTCTCAGCACTGTCGAGAGAGTCATGAAGAGCAAGATACGAACGTCAGTCTTCCAGAGTTATCACACTTGTACACCCTCACTACTCACGGTCATGCCCGATTCATCTTCAAATCCAAGCCTCGACAACCTCACCCGATACTAAAAGTCACTTTAAACGATTCCTTGTGGAGGAATCAGTTTTTCTTCGTAAAACGTGAATCAATACCAGGAGGGGTTGACCTTCCTTCAAAATGGGTTAGAAAGGGTAGGATCCTGGATCCTTAAGAAATAGCAGGATCCTTGATGCTTTAACTTTAATTCTGAATTTTCCTTTTTGTTTGCAGTTGACAACTTTGCTTCTTTGGGCAAGTTACCTGGCACAGAAGAAAAGACAAAATGGTTCCTAGCACTGGATACCGAGGTTAGAACTTTTCAAGCACGTTTTGTGGAAGCTTTTTGTGATATCTCTTCAAGTTCCAACATGTCAAGTAAGTCAATAATTTTAAGATAAATAAAATTAGAATAAGAAAACTTATCTGTTAACTTTTTCCATTTCAGGCGCCAAGAAATCCCAGAAATCAGCGGACAAGTTCTCCTTATTAGACATTGATTGTATGGTTACTTCTCCTGTTTTCAAGAAAGAAGCTCCGAAGGCAGGCACTAGCTCCGAACCCAAGACTGCAACGACCAGGGCTATGTCCGCTGCTTCAAAAGAAAAAGGTCCTCTGATCCCAAGACCCATTACGACATTGTCCTCTCTATAAGTATCCTGTATCCTGCTACTTTGAGTTGTAGGATCCAATATCCTTCTGATTTTGATTACTTTGTTGTGTGTAGGATATGAGTGCTTTCAAAGAGCACTATGAAATGATTATCAGCCAAATGAGTGACAAGCTGTCGAGGTTAGGGAAAGCCGTAGTTGCCAAGGATAAGGCATGATCCAGCTTTCCAAGGAGAAGAAACAATTGGAGGATCAGCTATCCTTAGCCGAAGCCCAACGTCAAGAGGCAGTGGAGCGGGCTACGGATGAGACCAAGGTGTGGGCTGCCAGGTCGGTATTCCAGGCGTGAATCAAGATGGCGAAGGAGACCGGTGATCCCGCTTTTGGTGGTGAGGACGACGAGGAGATGGCTGAAAACACCGAGGCTGGGACTAGCGGCGTCAAGGAGGCGGTTGAAGATGGCAAGGGAGATGGTGCTGCTGAGGGCAAAGATGCAGCTCTGGTGGGCGATGAAGGATATAAAAGACAAGGCCCGAGCCCACCTTTTTATTTTATGTTGATGTTTTTCTGAACAATTACTTTGGTTTGTAATAAACAGTAGCAACTAGGGTAAAGGATCCATGATCCTTAAGACAATTTGCGGGGGTGACAAAGGTGGAGGGATCCTCTGTTTGTGGGGTGAAGCCTTTGTTGCCCTTGTTATTTAATTTTCCTGCACTTATGAACAGTTAGTAGTACTCACTTAACCCGGATGGATGGTCCATCTTTAGCATGGTGAAGTCTGGGTTAAGAATTTTGGATAAGTCCTGGTGGCTTGTTTTAATTAATGTAAATCTTTTGACTATGTGCCTGTTGTTTATTTTAAAAGTTTATTTGATATAACTTTAGCATTATTGATAGTTTTGAAAAATAATCTTAATTAAGAGATTTTAGGATAAAAGATCCTTATGAAAATTACATAGGATAGAATATTCTTAAAAGACAAGCTCTAGGATAAAGTATCCTTACGATTTAACAAAAGCTTTTGCAGAATACCCTTAAGGAAATAAGCCATTTAGATTAAAACATTTAGAATTATTGAAACTAAGACAAAATAAGTTTATCAACAGAGATCCTACCAGAGGGTCTAGATAGACCTAAATTTCTATAAGTATTGAACCTTCAATGATCCTTGAAGAAATAACCTTAGGATATTGAATCCATAGAACTTTGTCTTCATGATAAACTTAGAAAATCCGTTGCATACAATTTATAATGTTAACTGGGATCAAACCCATTAAGCTGGGGATAAGCCCAAATAATAAACTGGGGACAAGCCCGTGCAACTGGGGACAAGCCCGTGTACTGGGGACAAGCCCTAAACAGGGGACAAGCCCAAATACGAATGTTAATTGGGGACTCGCCCAAACGAAGATAACGTGAAAACGTTATAAACCTTAGCTAACATGAAAATGTTAGAAACCTTTGTCTTGAGATAACGTGAAAACATTATAAACCAGTGATATGGTACGTCTACCATAATTCGTAGGATCCTCCATATAGCCGAAAACAACGAAATTGTCAGCCACTAAGCGTGTATTGGTCACGCTGCCCCGAACTATACGTTGGATAGCGTGCGCTCCAGGCGAGAGTGTAGAACTCTATTTATAAGAAAGGTGAAAACCTTTAAACCTTAGAGGATATGACCATCGGGGGTCATACCCAAACGTGGGCTAAGCCAAGGGAAATAGGATAGTACCTTGAATGTAAAAGAGAGGTGGCCAACCTCTTGATCATCAAATATATTCTTATAACCCTGCATTGATACTTAAAACTTAGAAAATGTTAAATGTTAAGAATATATTATCCTTAAATTAATAATTAGAAAATGAAAAGGATAAGTAATCGGATAGATATATTACCAATTTCGGGGATCCTTGATCCTTTAAGGATAATATATCCTCTCAGGATACTGGATCCTTATTAGAAAAAATACTTCTTGAGGTGGATAGCATTCCATGCTCGTGGTAACCTATTGCCTACCATTGTGAGCAAATGATATGCCCCGTTTCCTGCTTCCGACTCGATCTGATAAGGTCCTTCCCATTTGGGTGCTAACTTTCCATCAGCCGGATTGGTAGTATTTTGGAAGGCTTTACTCAAGACTAGATCTCCTTCTTGAATTCTTCTGATCCTTATATTCTTGTTGTATGCCCAGCTACCCTTTGTTGATAAGCTGCCATTCTTATCTTTGCTAGGTCTCTGAGTTCTTCTACAGTGTCTAAGTCTTCAAGAAGGATTTCTTTGTTGGTTTCAGGATCACGTATGCTCGTTCTTGCAGTAGGAACCACCATTTCTGTTGGGATTACTGCTTCTGATCCAAATACCAACGAAAAGGGTGTTTGGCCTGTTGTATTCTTGGGTGTTGTCCTGTCGGCCCAAAGAACATATGGTAGTTCCTCGGCCCACTTTCCCTTCTTGGATCCTAGATTCTTCTTTAAATTGTTGATGATGATTTTGTTGGTAGACTCCACTTGACCACTAGCTTGAGGATGCACCGGAGTAGAGGTTATCATCTTGATGCCCCAACTGTCACAAAAGTTAGTGGTTCTTTTCCCGATAAATTGGGAACCATTATCACAAATAATTTCCGAGGGGATACCAAATCTAGTAATAATATTTCTTTTAATGAAAGATATCACCTCTTTTTCGCGTACTTGAACAAAAGCTTCTGCTTCTATCCATTTTGAAAAGTAATCCGTCATTGCAAGCATGAATACTCTTCCTCCAGGTGCCTTAGGTAGTTTTCCTACAATATCCATACCCCATTTCATGAAAGGCCACGAAGAGGACATAGGATACATAGGTTCTGCTGGCTGGTGGAGGATGTTTGCATGTCTTTGACAAGTATCACATTTCTTCGAATATTCCATTGCATCTCTCTTCATAGTTGGCTAGAAGTATCCAGTTCTTAGAATCCTAGAAAACAGGGCTCTACCTTCGGTGTGATTACCACAGTCACCTTCATGAAAATCTTTGAGCACCTCTTGGATTTCAGGATCCTAGATGCACCTCAAGTATGGACCTACAAGAGATTTCTTGTATAGCATATCATCTAATAAAATGTATTGTGATACCTTGAGTTTGAAGGATTTAAGATTCTCTATTGCTTGAATCTCTCCTGTTTGGATGTGCTTCTTGATCGGAAGGATCCATGATTCTCGGTTATTTGAGGATAATGGATCCCAAAGTACAATTTCTTTGTCATTTGTTATTTCCCCAATTTCTTGTTCTCCTATTGTGGGTGAGAGAACATGAATGATTGGAATCTTCGTATCTTCTGGAATTTTCAAAGATGAGGCTAAATTTGCCAAAGCATCTGCCCTGGAATTTTCTTCTCTTGGTACCTGTACAATGCTAAATAATTAAAAGGATTTTGCTAAATCCTTCACAACATCTAGGTATTTGATTAGTTTTTCTCCATTAACAGCATATGAGCCGTTAAAGTGGTTAGCAATTAATAATGAGTCTATATATACTTGAAGATACCTGATCCTCATGCATTTAGCTAATTGCAAACCTGCGATCAAAGACTCATATTCTGCTTCATTAATCGTCGCTTGAAACTCACAGGCTATAGACTGGGGTAATATGTCCCCCTGTGACAATTTCAGTAGGATCCCTAATCCTGTTTCTCTTATATTAGAAGCACCGTCAGTGAAGAGTATCCAAGGATCCTTAGTCTTTTCTAGTTGTTGGACCTCCAAGTCGGCTTCTTTTTGTAGGTCACTAGTGAAATCAGCCACAAAGTCTGCGAGTGCTTTTGACTTGATTGTTGTTCTTGGCTCGTATTTGATATCATATGCACTTAGTTTCACAGCCCATTTGGCCATTCTACCTGATAACTCTTGTTTTCTAAGAACATTCTTCACAGGATAATTAGTTCTCAAAATAATAGGATGAGTTTCAAAATAATGTCTCAATTTAGTATAAGCCATAATAAGTGCTAGAATTAATTTTTCTAAATGAGAATACCTGGCTTCCGCATCTAGAAGACTTTTACTTACATAATAAACTGGATGTTGTTCACCTTCATGATCCTTTACAAAGACGGCACTTATCGCATTTCCTGAGACAGCTAAATACAGATATAAGGATTCTCCATCCAGAGGCTTCATTAGAGCTGGAGCGGAGGATAAGTAATCCTTCAAGGCTGTAAGCGCAACCTCATGCTTCTCCGTCCACTCAAACTTCTTTTGCTTCCTAAGGATGTCATAGAAGTCCTTGCACTTCTCGGAGGATCTTGAGATGAACCTATTGAGAGCGGCTATTCTTCCTGTGAGCCTTTGGACATCCTTTGCGTTTGCAGGAGATTTCAAATTGAGGATGGCTTCGATCTACTCGGGGCTTGCTTCAATTCCTCTTTTAATCACCATATATCCCAGAAACTTTCCAGCCTTAACACCAAAGTGGCATTTTGACGGATTCAGTTTCATGTTATATTGGTCGAGGATATTGAATGCTTCCTCGAGGTCTCTAAGGTGATCCTCAGCTTTCTTCGATTTTACCACCATATCGTCTATGTATACTTCCATAGTCTTGCCCAACTGATCCTTGAACATCATGTTGACTAGTATTTGGTATGTTTCCCCTGCATTTCTTAGTCCAAACGGCATAGCAGTATAACAGTATATGCCGGTAGGAGTCATGAATGCTATATCCTCTTAATCAGATGGTTCCATCTAAATTTGTTGAAATCCAGAGGAAGCATCCATAAAGGTAAGCATTTCATGTCCTGCCTTTGAATCCACCATGGAATCTATATGTGGTAACAGGAAAGGATCCTTGGGGCTTGCCTTGTTTAAATCGGTAAAATCGACACACACCCTCCACTTTCCATGCTTTTTTGAAACAACGACCACATTAGCTAGCCATCTAGGATATTGAACCTCTCTGATCATACCGGCCTTAAGAAGTTTTTCAACTTCTTCTTGTATGATCTTGTTCCTTTCAGGAGTGAATTTTCTTCGCTTCTGATGGACGGGTTTAACAGATAAATCAAGGCCTAGTTTATGAGTGATTACCTTTTTTGAAATACCTGTCATGTCTGAGTGCTTGAAGGCGAAGGTAGATTTCTTTACCCCAAGAAGGATACTAAATCCTCCTCGATTTTGCTTGGGATACTGGATCCTAGGAACACCTTTATCTCTGGATCCTCGGGGTCCAATGATACTTCTTTAAGGTCTTTCTCCCGAGCTTCCAGCACGTTCCTAGGATGTTGCTGTAGTTGCTATGCTATAGTTTGTTTGGCTGTTGGCTTCATTGATGAAGAATAATAGTTCTTGGCCTCCGCTTGGTCACCAACTATCTTCACAACTCCCCAAGGAGTAGGCAGTTTGATGCATTGGTGATACGTTGAGGCTACTGCTTTCATTCCATGCAGCCAGGGCCTACCTAAAATAACATTGCAACAAGAAAGGTTATCAATAACACGAAATTTCTGGTATGAATTTAACCTTTCGATATAAATTAGGAGGTTGATGTCCCCCAATGTCTTCTTGGTTTCACCACTGAAACCGACTAGCATTGATGTTTTGGGAATGGTCTCTGAATCTGGTATGTTCATCTTCTTGAGGACATCATGCTGGATAATTTTGACTGAGCTCCCTCCGTCTACTAGAATCCTGCGTACATAATGGTTAGAGATAAGTAAAGTAATGATCAAACCATCATGATGAGGATACTGGATGTTTAGTTTGTCTTCCTCATAGAAGAAGATCCTTTTGTCTGTTGTTAAGGTAGTGGATACTATTGGTTGGTCTTCGTTATCCATCTTGACTTCTTTGGCAAGTCTTCTTGCTGCAGAGAAAGAAGTTCCACAAATGTCTGAACCTCCAGAGATGAAATTCACCATTCGAACATCCAACTCATCCTTCTAAGGATCCTGGATCCTTGAGTCGAAGAAGATTCTCCGATCAGTCACTCGAGTAGTGGGGATAAGAGGTCTTCTTTCATCGACCAACTCGAATTCTTTTGTGGGCTTTTCTTCTATAGCACACGAATCTTGAAACATTTCGTAGTATCTGGAGACAAAGTTGATCACATGAGCGTCTGGTGGCGGTGGCGTTGCTTTTTGTGGAAGATCTTCAGGATCCTGGATCCTGGATTTTTTCCTTCCCAAGAGCTCTTTAAAGTGACCCTTGCTCAGGAGGTATCCGATTTCCCTCCTTAAGCCGGTTCATTCGTCTGTTGTGTGGCCAAAATCTTCGTGGAAGGCACACCACTTAGACTTGTCTTTGAAGGTAGTCGTTTTCTCGTTCTTTCGGGTCCACCTTGCTTTCTCTCCTAGATCCTTCATGGCACAAATCAAGCCATGGGTATCTACGGAGAAACAATACTCGGAGATGCAGGGATAGTCTTCATCATCATCTCCTTCTTCAACTGCTCGTAAGTTCTAGTTGTTGAACTTGTTATACGGCTTTGTGTTGTTGTTCTTGAACGAGAATCCTTGCTTCTTGTCGGAGGATTCTTGTTTCGTTTGATTCCCTAGACGATCCTAGATCCTCTTGTCATCCTCCAACCGTATGAATCTGAGTGCTCTGTTCCTTACTTCATCTAGAGACCTGCAAGGAGTCATCATGAGATCATCATAAAAGGGGGAGCCCCTCTGAACTCCCATCTTGAAGGCCTCAACAGCAGTATCCATGTCAAGATTAGGGATTTCTAGAGCTTCCATGCCGAACCTCGTAACAAAATCCCTAAGGGATTCATCACTAGGTTGGATAACTCGGTATAAATCACTAGTTAACTTCTCGAATTTTCTACTACAGGAAAATTGGCAGTTGAACAAGTTAACTAAATGTGAAAAAGAAGTAACTGAAAAGGGAGGAAGACTTAGCAGCCACTTTAATGCAGATCCTGTGAGTGTGGATCTGAATCCTTTGCATAAGAAAGCCTCTTTGAGTCTCTCACGGATGGGGTTGGTCTCCATCATTTCCCTATATTGTGCAATGTGCTCCTCAGGATCTGTGGTCCCATCATAAGTCTTCATGTTGGGGGTTTGGAACCGCTTCGGAATTTCAGCATCACAGTAGGTGGAGCAAATCTGGATAACTTGTGGCTTCCCTCATGTATCTCGGGATTGGTCGTATCACCCCAGGAACACTGGATATCATATCCTTGAGCTTCTGTAGCTCTGTGGCCATAGCCTGGTTGATACCTGTATCCTGCATGGGACCACGGTTAGTATCTAAGGATATAGGATCATATAAGTTACCTCTTTGCTGGGCGAAGGTTGGCATCCCGGATGAGTTGCTGGGATAAGAGGAATCTGCAATAGGAGTTGGTCCTCCAGAGGCTATGGTCTGCATGGGGATTATATCTCCTTCATGGACTTTAGAGGATTGTTGATGTTGGAATCCTGAGGATCATTGGTTTGGAAAGAAGGATCCTTGATTCGGAATGAAGGATCCTTGAGGTTAGGTACTGTAGGATCCTTGTGGAAGGATGGCTGATCCTTGCCGATAATATGAGGATCCTTGATTCTGTTGACCCATGGATCCTTGTTGGAGGTTAGACGACCTTGGCTGATCTAACGAGAATCCTTGAGCCTGTTGACTCATGGACCTCTGTTGAAGGATAGATGATCCTGGCTGAAATAGCGAGGATCCTTGAGCCTGTTGACCCATGGACCCCTGTTGAAGGATAGATGATCCTTGTGAGAACTGATCCATGGATTCTGGACTGGTGAAATCCAGCATCCTTGGCATCAGGGGGGGGGGGGTGAGATCCTCCGCTGGCCTCTTTTTCTTCTTGAGATCTTCTATCTCACGAAGGATCCTCTGGTTGGTCTTGTTTTGCTGCTCAATGTATGCTTTAACCTGCGAAAACATAGATGAAACATAACTATTAGTATTAACCACCGGTGCAGCAGCAGCAGTTTTCGAGCTCTGGAAGACTGGTAGTTGCGTCTTGCTTCCAGCAGCAGCAGGCCGTTGTGTTCCCCTAATTGGCGGAGGCATTGGTGGAAAAGTCCTTGATAAGAGAGGAACCGTAGCCGGCATAGTTGATGAAGTAGAGGTTGATTGAGAGGCCATTGATAGTGATATGAGTATGAAGAAAACAAAAACTGATGGGAATGATATGGATTATAGCACCAATTGCCCCACGGTGGGCGCCAAATCGTTTTGGATAAAAATCAGCTAAGGATAATGTATCCAAATCTGTCAAGTGAGGTATAGTGCTAACACGATGAAAGCGAATGTATAACTGAAATCTTGGTGGACACAATGATTTGATCACGAGGGAAAAAACCCTTGATTATGATAATCTTACTTCGGTCAAAAACTAGCAAGGTAATCTTTGGTCTAATCGCTTCGGTCAAGGATTAACAAGATAATCTTTCGTCGGATGGTATGTGATTATAATAACCTCCGGCACAAAAAACCCTCGGACGGTGAAAACTATCACCGTCAAGTTTTTTAATGGTAAAAGGTGATTACAAATGTTGTGGAGTTTATGATCAATGTTACAAAGTAAGCTAGTGAGTAGAGAGATTTCTTGAGTCTGCTCTAGTGTGTGTGAGAGTACATGTGTCCTTCTAACCGATCATAACTCGATATTATATTAAAAATTCAAATAACCAGAACTCCTAATAATCCGCAAGTCCTCCACTAGCCACTCCCATGACTTTGACCACGTGCCACAGAAGTCCAGTAGTGAGATAAGCGGAAGAATAAGTCTAAGAGCCGTTGTTGATATTTAAGCGTCAATCTTTAAACGAAATCGTCCATTACTAGCCATGCTGAATAAGGATCCCGGATCCATACTCCAGCTAGAGAATACTCCATGGGATAATAGATGCCAGCACGTCTTCAAATTGCTATAGCTGTCTAACACATCACCATACTAAACGCAATCATTAGTAAACAAATAATACCGAGGATCGTTGATCCTTTATACCCTGATACACATCTCAAGGATAATCTATCCATAGATTAAGGATTAAGGATCCTCAGCATAAAATTCATGCCCTAACAAGTAGATAAATCAGGTTTTCGGGATTGTTATATATTTTTTTCATCATGTTATGAAGGTTGATATTATAATATTATAATATTATTTTCACGATTTACTAAATCTAATATTTTTAAATTACGAGATAAATGCTACGTTTGAATATTATAACGTTTATGGATTTTGGATGTTTATGGTATATTTTATTTTGAACGACATATTAATGAATTTTAAAGTTTAACGAAGGAAAAATATGTAAACATATATAATATAAGTTAAACTAGTTTTAAACGATTTTGACGGGTTTAAAATTTATAACGTTTATGCATTATGGATCTTCACGAAATTTAGCTTTGAAAAATAATTATATTAGCGTGATATAAAGTTTAACGAAATAATAATTATTAATATAATATTAATCGGGTTTCAAACGATACTTAACGAAAACGAAAGTCGGGTTTTTATATGAAATGTGATAAATATAATTTATAATAAATTTTACTCACTTAAAATAATTTTATATGATTTATATAATTTTTTTAAATTTTAAGTAGTTTAATATATGAACGAAAATGTTTATCAAAAAGAAAAATAAAATAAGGAAACAGGCTGACCCGGATTCGAGCCCGGGTCCTTCTGCCCACACTAACGTGAACAAACCATTGGACCAGTTTGCTTATTTGAGAACAAAACAGAAATTGAAAATATAAATACTAATATTCAACTTCATTTTCTTCACTACCCAAAACCCTAGGTTTCCAATTCCTTTAATACGTTCTATGCTTGATCGATTTACATTAGGGGTTTGTTAATCGGCTAAAAACGATTAAAACACATGTGTTAATGCTTAATAATAGTGGATATGTCGATTAGGATGGATTAACGAACGGTTGAAAGTTAAAAAACGATGTTTCAGTTTCTCTGGCGCCGGATTCCGGCCGCCGGAGGTATTCGCCGGTAAATCGAACAGGGAGACGGGATGGAGGGCTGTGCAACTTTTATTATTATTGTATTTTAAATAAATTTACACTTTCAGCCCTTGTACTTTCATACTGATTTAAAACATAATATAAAGTATATTTACAAATGAACCCTTGTACATTGAAATGTATAGAAACGAGATAAATGTTTATAAACTTGGATGTGTTTTCTTATTATATCCGGCTAGTTTGGGACTCGCTTAAGTATGCATGTTTGAACTTTGAGTTTCGTTAATGAACAATACGAATTAGATAAACGACGAATAATGACTATAACGCGTCGTAAATATTATTAAGTAAATAAACAAAAATTATATATAAAATAAAAGAATTATATGAATACATCGAAACATCAAAATGAATAAGTTAACGAACATATAAATATATACAACCAAAAATTTAAAATGGGTAGGGTTTTGCGGGTTTGGAAAGTAATGAATGTTACAGTAAGACATTGTGCCATCGTGTAAAGTTTCTAATCTCGTGATTATCGTTATGATTATGGGTTTATAATAACTTAGCTATACTACATGGTATTTAACCTAGGTGCTTAATACCAGGAAGCTCATAAACCGTAAACTTGCAAGGTGAGACATTCAAGTTTTTGTACCACTCACATTTGTGTGAGACAACTATTTTTCCGACACAGTCATGATGATTTCAAAACCTATAGAACTCATGACAGATGGTCTAAATGGTTTCAAATATATTTTTAGAGTATTTTAAATACATTACAGTGATTAAGTCTCTGTAGACTTACGAGATGGTTACTACTGGTATTGTGGGGTTTTATATACAAGGCTTGCCTACTGGGTTATTACACGTTACTTATTGGATAAGTGTTAGCCAATAAGTAATATGGCCACAATCATAGATACGGTTGAGTGACAAGTGCCTTTCGGTAATTTGTAAGCAGGCAGATGTAAAAGCATCTTAATGTTGTAATTGTATATATGCCATTATAAATGAATGTACTCACCAGTATTTTCTGCTGATCAAATATTTTTAAAATACATGTTTCAGGTGAGATGATAAAGATAAAAGGAAAGATGCCTGCGGGCCTTCCAGCTTAAATAAGTGGCTTATCACCAGAATAAATAAACATGTGTTTTTTGTAAAATAGGGTTTATCCCTATAAAACATTTGTAAGGATATAAATGGGTTTTATACAATCAGATGAAATGAAAATCATGGTGTTTTACACTCTGATATTTTTTCCTAACTACGGTCCTGATGAATGTTTCTGCTACTAAATAATAAACACCGATACCACCACTCGTGCTCACGACTCCCCTCCTAGGGTATGGGTACGGGGGGCTGTGAAAGAAGTGGTATCAGAGCCACTGGTTTAAGCAACATTGGTATTTTAGATAATACATATTCTTAAACATAAGAGTTAGGAAATCAACATGTTTACTTCCGTGTTAATTATACAGATAAGATTCTAGCCATAAATATTATATAGTTTCTTTTAGATTTCGTTATTAGTTTTAATTAATAGCTTAAGTAATTTAATATAAGCATTCCAAAAATCTATCCATTACCAACATGAGCATTAAAATAGTAAGCCCAACAGATAAAAATTAAAGAAACACAAATGAACCCATGGTATTTCAAAAATCAAAACACCTTCAAAACCAACCTTAGAAAGAGAATATACTTGGAATAGCCAAGAAAAGAAAAAAAGAAAGAGACAAGAAATTTGTGTAACACAACTACCACAACTAACAACCACATGAAACTGCATAGAAACCCATCTTAATGAAGAAAAATGTCTAGATGAGTGTGAAATATTCCAATAGGCATTCAGTAATAGCAATGTAGGGACGGCTATCAACCCTCCAGCCCACAATCAAAAAGTTGAAAACCAAGAAGTTGATATTTTCCTGACGAACAATCAAACCCAGGCCGGTTAGAAGAATGATGAATAAATGATTAGCAGTTCCCCATTATGATAAAATTCCTATGCACCTTGTCAACCCTTAAACTCCAAACAACCCATTTCTTAAGTTGGACTAAACACAACTAATCTCTAGGAAGTATACTTTAGGGAACATGTGGGGCTAAGACTCAAGATTACAAACAATATGGAGATAGAGATATGAAGGCAATTGACTGATGGACATTAAGCAAAGCTTTAGAATTATTACAATTGGAAATCATACATCTAAAAGAACCACTAAAACATATTATTATATATGTTATCGTATTTTTTGGTATAGATAAAATATATAAAATGTAAAATAGAAACGATACAAATAAATAAAGTAAAAGTCGCAATGATCAACAATTTTAAGTTTATATGCTAATTTGGTATTTATAAGAGAAGATAGAGTTATTAGATTCTAAGCAAATTTACTTTCAATAAATCTGACTGGATTCAATAAATTGGTTAGCAGCCAATCATGAGCAAATCCTATGTAATAAGAATTATGTTGATATTTGTACGCCAATAGGAGAGATTATTACAATTTTATGGAGCAAACATTTCTAAACCTATAAAGTTTAAGAAAACAACAAATTACCTAGGGAAGTAAGGCATAGTATCAGAATATGCTGATGTATCAGAATATGCTGATGTCTTTCCAAGAGATTTACCTGGACAACCACCAGATTGAGAAATTAAAATTTAGAATTTATGTCATACCAGAAGTAGCGCCAGTTGCTAAAGCACCTTATCATTTAGCACCAACAGAAATGCTAGAATTAAAGAAGCAATTAGATGAATTGCTAGAAAAAGGATTTATAAGATCAAGTTCATCACCTTGAGAAGCACCAGTGCTGTTAAAGTTGAAACGATGAATATGTGTATCGATTATAGAAAACTGAATAAGGTCACGATTAAGAATCGGTATTCCTTACCGAGAACTGATGATCTATTTTGATCAAACATTAACGAGCTCAATAATTTTCTAAAATCAATTTATGTTCAGGATACAATCAATTAAGGAAAAGAAAATATTAATGACTTCTAGTAACGCTATTCCTTAACAAGTGAAAATCTATATAAACACAAACAAGTAAGCAAATTTTAAACCTTAAACCAAGTTAATCGGTGTCGGCAATTAAAGATTAAAACAACTAACCAAGTCAACAGCAATATAGATGACCAACAAAGAAAGATTAAGAAGGTATTTGAAATATTAGAGAACAAGATATTCTTAAGACTGTTTATAGATCGAGACATGGTCACTACAAGTTTACAACAATGTCGTTTGGTTTAACCAATGCACAAGCTACATTTATGGATACGATTTGTAAACTGTATTTGGATAAATTTGTAATCATTTGTATAGACGATGTACCTATTCATTCAAAAACAAGTTATGATCATATCAAACTTCTTCATACTTTTTGACACTATTAAGAAAAGAAAAGCTTTATACTAAATTCTCAAAGTGTAAATTTTGAAGTACAATTTTTAGGTCATTTGATTAACAACGAAATTATTCATATGGACCCTACCAAAATAGAAGCTATGGGAAGTTTCTAAAACTCATACATAAATCATAGTTTCTCAATATTAGCAGAATATTATAGACTTTTCATTCAAAATCTTCTTCAAATAGAAGTCTTGTTAAAAAGGTTAACATGCAAGAATGTCAAATAATGAAAGGCATTAAGAAGATTTTGTAACTTAGAATGCAAAAGTTAGCGGATACCCTGAAACCCGCCTTACCAATAAGGAATTGAAAATTTCACCGTTTGTTGTGGTACTTCCAAATCAGGATTGGAATGTATGCTAATGCAATATTATGCATCTAGACAACTGGAGAAGCATGAAGAAAATTTTACAATACGTGATCTAGAATTTGGAGCAATAAATTTTTCCCTTGAAATCTAGAGGCATTATAGTATGACAGTAAACTTTTGGTATTCACAGATAATAAAAGTTTAAAATATATTTTTTTAGCAAAAGGAGCTCAACCTATGCGGGTCAGTCCAATTTATCCCATAAATATCTATGAACCTTGGTAGCAAACCCTTGCTATATCCATACTTCATGAATATCTACCAATCCAAGTTCATAATAGTCTTTCCTTCATATTTGTTCCCACAAATATTATCGACTACGGACATTTAGAATAATTAACTTATTCACGGAATTTAACATGCAAAATGAAATATAACTCAAAAACATAATCATAACCAAAACCATATGATTGAGTTAAAATAATAATTGTTCTGATATCCAAATACAAAATTTGATCAAATCCAATCACTAAAATATCGAAGTCCTAAGGCACAAATATGACCCTCATGCTTTGGCCTTTCTAGGAGTTTCGTGAGTGGATCCGTAATGTTTTGATCAGTATGAACTTTGCGAATATATATCTTTCCCTTTTCAACTTCATCCCTTATGTAGTTGAATCTCCGTTCAAAGTGCCTTGTCTTTTGATGTGCACGGGGTTCCTTGATTTGAGCAATCGCACCCTCGTTGTCACAAAATATTTCTAGAGGGTCCTGAATGGTACGGACTACCCCTAGATCGGCAATGAATTTTCTAATCCACGCAACTTCTTGAGCTGCCAAGGAGGCGGCGATGTACGCTCTATGAAAAAAAAAATCTTAGCAAGTATAAAATTTAGTATAATTAGCCTAATATGGTGGCAAATGATTAAAGCAGTAAGCATCATGAGAAATCAAAACAAGTGTATGCTCTTAAACTAAATATGCAGATTGATTTAACAGAGCAATTAAGAAACACTCATTAGGCAGCTACTACTAATGATGCTAAAGGATTAAAAGAAATCGAAATAGAAAATGATAGAATTTGGTAATTCCAGGAAAAGAAGAATCTGGATACTTACCCAAAGAAATATATAAGAAAGGATTCTCACGGAAACAAATATACGATACATCCTAAAGGAAAAGATGTATTAGGATGGAAATCTATTGGCAGATTAAGAATCAACAAGTTCAACTTGTTCGCAAGTGTAAAGCTAAACATCAAAAGCCATTAGGATTACTTCAACAATTAGATTTGTCAAAATGGAAATAGGAAATTAATAACAATGGGATTTGTTACTAAATTACCTATTCCAAGAAAAGGTAATGGCACTATCTGGGTGATTATGGATAGATTAACAAGGACAACTCATTGTATACCAATGAAGGGAACTTTTAAATTAAAAAAAAAACAAAAACAAAAACAAAAATTAGTTGTAGACAGGTTTGTCTCGTTTTATGGAGTTCTATTATCCTTAGTGAATGATCAAGATAATCGATTCACTTCTCATTTTTGGAAGAATTTCCAGATAGCTATGGAAACAAGAGTAAAATTAAGCATAACATACCATACAAAGACTAATGGTCAAAATGAAAGGACCACACAAACATTAGAATACATGCTAAGAGGATGTGCAATAAATATAGGGGAAATTGGAATAACCATTTGCTACTAGTAGAAATGGTTATCACTTATGCATTAATTCTACCTCATTTAAAGCACATTATGGACAAAAGTGTCAAATTCCAGTGTGTTGAGCAGAAATATGAGAAACAGATGCTCAGATTTACAAATACGGAAAAACAACAAGGGATCATCATAAGAGTAATGTAGATCATCTATGCAATCCAATAGAAATCCAAGTTTAGGATAAAAGGATCTCCATGGAAAGGAGTAATTTCATTCAGAAAGAAAGGAAAGTTGAGTCCAAAGTTTATTGGACCATTCCAAACTATTAAACGAATACGGCCAGTAGTCAATCAGCTAAAGCTGATATACGAAATAACCGGCATGCATAATGAACAAAGGAAAGTTGTCATCATCACACAAAGGATATAAGAAATAAGGCATGATTAGCTGAAATGTTAATCAAGAAGAATGGTTTAAAAGAAGACTGAATCAAAAATATAATCTAGATAAAATTTGTAAATGTTTACAATACATAAGTAAGGTAAATAATTAAACACAGCTGGCCATTGTGCTTAGAAATTTACAAGTACTTATGATGTTCTATATCATTAACTGACTGCATCATTTACATATGCAGAAAAATTTGAATAACCTTTCTTAAGGATCTCGAGGACGAGATTTATTCCAAGGTGGGGAGAATGTAACATTTCCAAATTTTAATAAAATAAGAAATACCCCACTTTGAATAAATGAAAGGATGGGTTCATCCCACATTGAAAGATGGAAAAATATGGAATTTTCACATGGGTATAAATATGGAATGGAATTTGATCCCACATGGAAATTTGAAAGGAAATGGAATCTTTTTATAAGGAAATGAGTTTCCATAATAATATTCTTATATGATAGGTCACTCTCAAGTGGTCCTAGCGGAGGGAGCGTAAGCAGCGAACGCGCACGGGCTCGGGCGAAGTGCGATGGGCGCAACGTGATGCTTTGATGGCGCGCTTTGCACTTCGCACGCTCGCATCGCCACGAGCCGCTTTAGTATTTTTGTGGAAAATTAAAATTTTTAATAATCCACCCATCACGATACGTGAGAGGTTTAGTTAGCCTCATCGCGTTACGCGATGACGTGTAGTTTATCCAGAAGCTTACGTGTCCATCGCGATACGCGATGAACTCCCAAAGTGACCCGTCGCGATACGCGGCGTGAAAGTTCAACAGAAGTGCCACGCCACCTGACGAGCGTCGAAAATGGGGATTACTCATCAACCCATAGCGATACGCGACGCCCGCTTATTGAACCCATCATGATATGCGATGGGTCAGAAAATCAGCTATAAAAGGGGGCAGAATCAGCCTTCATTCACCGCTCAAATTTTTCTTTCTCTCTCAAATTTTCTTAAAGATGTTGGTATAATAACCGAGTGGTCATAACGATATCCTATCCGATCGAAAGAAGCTTTTTATAAACGAATCCAAAAGCACTACCTGAATAAGGTAAGACATTGTGCCATCGTGTAAAGTTTCTAATCTCATGATTATCGTTATGATTATGGGTTTATATTAACTTAGCTATACTACATGGTATTTAACATAGTTGCTTAATACCAGGAAGCTCATAAAACGTAAACTTGCAAGGTGAGACATTCAAGTTTTTGTACCACTCACATTTGTGTGAGACAACTATTTTCCAACACTGTCATGATGATTTCAAAACCTATAAAACTCATGACAGATGATCTAAATGGTTTCAAATATATTTTAAAGTATTTCAAATACATTACAGTGGTTAAGTCTCTGTAGACTTACGGGATGGTTACTAATGGTATTGCGGGGTTTTCTATACAAGGCTTGCCTACTGGGCTATTACACGTTCCTTATTGGACAAGTGTTAGCCAATAAGTAATATGACCATAGTCATAGATACGGTCGAGTGACAAGTACCTTTCGGTAATTTGTAAGCAGGCAGATGTAAAAACATCTTAATGCTGTAATTTTATATATGCCATTATAAATGAATGTACTCACCAGTATTTTCTGCTGATCAAATATTTTTAAAATACATGTTTCAGGTGAGATGAAAAAGATAAAAGGAATGATGCCCGCGGGCCTTCCAGCTTAAGTAAGTGGCTTATCACCAGAATAAAGAAACATGTGTTTTTTTTGTAAAATAGGGTTTATCCTTATAAAACATTTGTAAGGATATAAATGGGTTTTATCCAACCAGATGAAATGAAAACCATGGTGTTTTACACTCTGATAATTTTTCCTTACTACGGTCTTGATGAATGTTTCCGCTGCTAAATAGTAAACACCGATACCACCACTCGCGTTCACGGCTCTCCTCCTGGGGTATGGGTTCGGGGGCTGTGACACATTCGAAATCAATTTCTAGGCGAGTTATGTCATCTAGAAGTTGCATATCGCATTGTATTTGACAAGGACTTTGATTATATTAATATGTCCTTGAATTTCGTAGGAACGGGTGCGGCGCCGTTTATGAAATGGATGGTTGTGCCTGATACTGGTATCTTGATTGCAAACAGGTTTTGTGTAACCGTTAATTACTTGAGAAAAACAGGTTCGCATACGTGCTTCCCACTTTGGGTTGGCCCTGAAGACTTACCGAACCATCAAACAATTACTCTTGCACATATAAACGGTAACCATTACGTGTTGGCGCAATTAGAAGAAGAATATCCAATGCCGAATATGCACCACTATGGAGTCACTATAAAAATAATTCTGCAATTGGATGGCAAATGGTGCATATGTCATGTCTGAACGAGTATACTCAACGTGTTAGTCGTTCTTCAAAATTCCGTTACAGATGTTTAGAGTTGTTACGTATTGGACCATGAAAGGTTGATTGTCACATTGATTTCTTTTATAACACATGTATTGGATTTTGGCTATTTTACTTTGTTCTATTAATTATGGTGCTTATGTTAGTATATTGTTTGTATATGCAAGAATTATATGTAGAGTCATAGTTTTATATATATTAAAGTATTGCAGGTCAAGGGAATTAGTTGATGAAGAAGCTCACCAATTCCTGAAGCAATCGTTAGAAAGGTCTAATTGGCTACTCAACGAATGGAATGGTGGGTCTTCGGGTTTTGCTTAAAATACACGTATTACCAAAAGTCATTTTGACAAATAATCATGATGGTCAACCAGTTTGACATATATTTGTTTCAACAAATATTGCAGGTTGGAGCATTCTATTTTATTAACAGTGAAAAGTTTAATTTGTACTAAATACGCTAATTATATGATTTGGAGGGGTAATATGAAAGTTGGTTTTTCCAGGGGGGTATGACAAGCAACAGGAGGGGGGGTACGTTTAGCCTGACCCTATACTTTTCTTAAACAAATGAAGTGAATCTAACCTTTAAACTTCTTGACATCCTTTTTACATCATTAAAATTTTGGACATAAACCCTGCCAACTCCGGATTCGCGATCGACCAAAAGTCGAACTACTCGTTTAACCTCTTTTTCTTAGAGAAAAATCGTTTCGTTACAAACTTGTTAATTTTGACTGACAACTATTATAACAAGTTAGTTCTTTAAAAACAAAAACATAATGCATTAAAACCCATACAATATATTACTCGAATTATAAAGTAAAATATATAATTTTTTAACTTCACTCGCTTAAGACCACATTCGCTTTTTACTTATTTATGCACAACTTTCACGTGGGTTTTATAACCCCTTTTCAATAATTTATTATACATTTGGGGTGCCGCACGTTATAAGTTTCTTCGTTATTACATGTTCTTGTTTACAAACCGATTCGCACTTATGTCATATGTGTTAATGATTATACGTTAACTATGTGTAATGTGTTTATTGTTTTATGGTTATTGGCGCACAAAGGCCAACGCAAACATAACTCGAAGTGGGAGGATCCGACGGGACGTACATGTGCTTTTTATTCTTCAACTTATGTTCTGATTATCTCATTATGACATATGAATCGCCTAACATTTTTGATACTATATATATAAAACTTATGAAATCTCACCAACATTATTTTTAACAAAATATTATTATTTTAAACATGCAACAATTTGAATCGATGATGTGCAATGAATGAAGAAAACTTGTTCGACCTTAGGATTTATTATAAATAAATGTTCTATTTGATTTCGATGTATTGTTGTTTGATTTAAAAAAATTGTGTACTTGCGATTATTTGAATTTGAATAAATATATCATTGTAACTTTAATAATGTTACGAGTTTATGAGCAATCTAAGTACATGTTGGTCTATACTTAATGGTTTGAGCTTTATCTATTTGGGCTTGGTTTTGGGCTATATAACGTAAACCGAAATCTCTGATTTAGGTGGGCTTAGTGTATGATTTGGGCTTAGGGTTGTTGGTGTTCTATATATTTGATGTAACTAGGTTATTGTTGGGTTGGCCGTTGGTAGACAGTGAGAGACGAGTGAGTTCATTATCATTGATATTGTAATCACTGTCAAAGGGCTTAAGGACCCAATGTTGAATATAAGGTGTGTTTTGAAGCCATCTTGTGTGTTATATTGTTTGTTTGTGTTAGTATTGAATCAATCCGTTGTTATATTCCGCCTAACAACGAGTTTACGTGATTTCACATTGAAAGATCCTTCATTGGGACATACAATTGGTATCAGAGCCTATAGACCTAATCTAGGCTCGGACTTGGTGATATCATTGATTCAGTATTGTGTTCTTTGTTGATGATCTTTGAAAATTTTCTGGAAATAAAGCTTAGTTGGTTCTACGTGTTCATCAGGTGTTTTTCGTGTTCTTCGGGGATAGTTGAGACAAATTAGGGATATATTTGACTTGATCTTTGGTTTAAATTCAAATCCCCTCATTCATGGGATTTGATCTACTTACCAAGTTTACCAAGTCAAGTATTTGATTGTTTTTGGCAATTTATAATCGTTCTCGGAAAGTAAACAAGGGTTCTCGGGAAAGATTGTTTGTTCTCGGCCACATTTGAGTGTTCTCGGCATCTCCTGATCGTTATCGGCCACTTTTGTGTGTTCTCGGACATTTTCGGTCGTCCTCGGGCAACATAACATTCTCGGGCAAGATTCATCATTCTCGGGCATATTTGTGTGTTCTCGATTACTGTTCAAGTGTTCTCAGTCAATTTATTGGGTTCTTAGTTGTGTTTTCAGGTTTTCTGTTGGGTTCTCTGCTATTGGACCAGGTTTCTTTGGGCTATTTATTTGACTTTTATATATTGGACTATAGTTTAGAATGGATGAATTAAGTAACATGTCATCAAATGCTGCTTTGCATCAAGAGTTGGACTCTATCATGGGAACTGCTACTCCTGTACACCCTCTATTGTCTCATGAGGGGTTTGCTGAGTGGAAGTTCAGGTTCGAGAAGTATGTAAATATGAAAGATGCAAAGATTTGGAGAAGCATTGTCTGTGGTCCTCAAGCTATCACTTATTAAAAAGAAAATACTGATGAAGTAGTGGTTAAGCCTGTCGAATTGTACTGCGACTTGGATTTTGAAAAGATTGAAAAGGATGAGAAGGCTCTTGCTACTTTGACAATGGCACTGTCACCAGAGATTGCTCAAGGATTTAGAGAGCTACAGTCTGTTAAAGCATTATGGGAAGCACTTATTGAGGTGTATGAGGGAAATGAGGATATGAGAAGGAGTCGACGGGATCTGTTACAACAATAGTTTAATATGTTCAATCATGTTCTGGGAGAGTCTTTGGAGACACAGCTTCAAAGATTTGTCACTTTAGTCATTGAAATGTGATCTGCCAACATCAATTTGACCTCTATTGAAACGAACAACAAGCTGATTAACTCCCTGCCACAAAGCTGGGACATGAATGTTGCAGTGATCAAGAATTCAAAGGATCTTGCCTATATTAACCTTGTCAGAGGTGATGGCTATCATTAAATCTTGTGACATGGATGATAAGCAACATGCCATAAATCGTGCTAACTCTTACAATGCGGGTGGCTACAATGTTGCTTCTAATAATGCTCTCATATCAAAAGACAATTCTCCATGTTCAAATCCTCTCAGGGTCAATATGCCCAGCCACAGCAAGCTCAAAATAGTTTCTCAATGTTTAGGTGCTCTCAAGGACAATTCACTCAGCCACCACCTCAGCCTACTCTTGTGTACTTTCAACAATTTGCCTCCGCAACAAAGCCTCAATCAACTAGTGGGTCCTTCAGTCAGTCTCCTACTCAAGTTCCTTCTATTTCAAAGGAGACTCAAGAAAATATTGCCTTAATGGTAGGTTTCATGAACTGCTACAATGATTTTCTTGCTGGAGACTTGGTTCAGCAAGTTGTAGTTGCTGAATTAGATCAAATCCATCTTGATGATGAGGAGGAAATGGATATCTCTGGGCAAATAGCCATGGTAGTGTTTAGAGCTAAGAAATTTACCAAGAGAATAGGCAGAAACAACTGAAATTTTCCAGCTAACAAGAAGGTGGGATCCAATAAAGAGACTCTAAGTTGTTATAACTTTCACGAGCCAGGCCACTTTGCTTGTGAATGTACGAATCCCACTAAGGAGGCGGACAAGGAAAGGGCGCTGGTTCTGGTAAGTGGTGTTAGAGAAGACAATGCCGTTGGTGCTAGAGAGAATGAGCAGGGACTGGTGGCTTAGCAGTTTTATTGGAATGACCAGATGGCAGCACTCAGCATCAATAATCAGACTACTAACTTTGCTTGGATTGATGTTGTCGAAGAAGAGAACGATGCTGATGAGCAAGTAAAGGATCTTCAGTTTGCTTCCATGGCTTCTACTCCTTCCAACTCATCTGAGGTAAGTTCTGAATTATGTTCTCAATCTTGCATTAATAAGGTAGATTTATACATAGATCATAGAGGCACAGCAAAAGGACTTTTCAAAACTTCAAACAGATTATAACATAAAATGCAAAACGGAAAATTGCCGAGCTAACCACCGAGTTAGATGCTTCTAATTTGGGAATTCTAAGTTAACTAATAAATTTGAAAATGCTAAATTTATTTGTAAGAAATACGATGTCTCTTGTGCTGTTGTTGAGTCCGTGACTGAAAAACAATTAAAATGGAAAGAGAACATGGGTGAGGGTATTGGGTACAGTGTGGTTCCGCCCCCATACAACGACAACTACATTGGGCTTCCTCTTTCTAAGGAAGAGGAAGCAAGGGAACCGTTCATGTCGTACGGCAAGCCGACCGCAAAATGTCAAAGCTATTCATGGTTTAGTCAAATCTACTGAACCAACTTTGAGAGTGAACGATACTAATGTGTTTGATTCACGTGCAGATTAAGTAATAATTGAGGATTGGAATGATGAGGAGGATAATTTACCTGTTTTGAATAATAAAGACATTAAGTCTAATGTTTATTTAAATTTGTCTGATTTGAATTCTGTTGCTACAAATGTTTGTGTGGGCTCTATATTTAAGAGCAAAGACAATTGTGTGGTTGATTCTTCTAAAGCTTTTAAAACTAGTGGTGTGGTTTCAAATAAATTTGATAAAAATAAAAGTTTGCATAAACGTTTATCACCTATGTTTGTTAAAGAAGGAAGTTCATGTATTCATAATTGTGATAAATCAAGTGTTAAGTCCAAAGTGGGACAAACTGGCTCACACAACAGATCAAGACCAGGTGTAGACCACAATGCTTTTTATATTAAAAGGCAAACATGTTTTAACTGTGGCATTCCTGGTCACATTGCTAGAAATTGCCCACGCCATCCTTATAACCCATATTACAGACATAATCAATGCCTCGAGATGTCTTCCATCTATTTATTTATAATAATTAAAGGTATTACAAGGAAAATCCTTCTAACAGTTATTGGAAAAGAAACAAGGCTGACAGGTTGAACTCCCATTAGACTAAGCCTGCCATGTTTTAAAAGCGTGATGGAAACTCGGTTTCAGTCCCGAGACTAATTCATTTTGTAGTTCAAAATCGATTTGAATGCCAAAATCACGCATGTCTTCCATATGGAAAATGGAGACAAAGTCAACCGTTTATGTTGGTCGCCAAGTTTTAAAAGCTAACTATAAATGGTTGCCTAAATCTTTGGTGTCCAAATCACAAAAGACATCCTGTTCGATCTTAGATAATCAGAAAAACATGCCATGGCAACCCATAACTTGCATTATTAAAACAGGCTTACCCAACACTACTATGGGTTTGGTACCAAAAACTAACTAATCTCGCACATCATGGAGGAACAACTATGGAGGAATATTATTAGACCTTGGTATGTTGATAGTGGTTGTTCCAGGCACATAACAGGAGATATTTCTCAACTACATGACATTCAGATATTTAATGGAGGGTATGTTTCCTTTGCGGGAGGAGAAAAGGAAAGATCACACAGAAGGGTACTGTAAGTAATGTTGTTCTTAGGTTTGAAAATGTTAGTTTTGTTCCAGATTTAAAATACAGTCTGCTCAGTGTTTCGCAGATCTATGTGTCACACCCGGCCCTGAGCGGCGGAAACAGCCGGGCGCGCGCGAGTGGGGATTGATAATTAAGCACGGGCCATTGCAAACATTCAAAGATTTTCATTGCGCATGAAATGTTTAATACAATACATTACATTGTTTAAAAATTACATAAGAACATCCAAGTATAAAAACTGTTGAAGATTTCCAAGCCATATCCCCTTGCGCGGCGGGAACAACCACGCGCATCGAAGGGATAGAACTAAAATCTTCCAAAAAGCTAGTTTTAGATGTTCAGCGTGAGGTGCTCTAAGTGTGACTCCATGCGCTACCTAATTATCTCCTGAAAGACACGTAAAAACATTTGAATCAGTATAAACTGAGTGAGTTCACAAGTTTTAGTAACTTGATAAATCGTATTGCATCATAATCATTCTGAAACATAATTCTGGTAGCATCATTAAAACACATGCTTGGTAAAACATAGTTCTATCAACATATTCTGCTAAATTCGTTCCGCGGTTTACGCGCGAACATTTCTGGGAACTGTGCTCGTCTGTGTAAGTGGCGCTGCCACTACGAGCTGAAATAATGTAATACCGTCCCGCGGGTTACGCGCGGACACTTCTGAAAAATCGTGCTCGTCTGTGTAAGTGGCGCTGCCACTACGAGCGAATAATACCGTCCCGCGGGTTACGCGCGGACGTTGTGCCGGAAAACAAGGCGCTCGTCTGCGTAAGAGGAGCGACCTCTACGAGCGGGCTCAAACCCATAGTACTGCCCCATGACCATACTAGGCACTCGTCTGTGTAAGAGGTGCGACCCCTACGAGTGGGCGGATCAAACCAGCAGTCCCTACCCTTAGAGTTCCAATGGTAAAGTGATCACTTACTCGAATCTGGTGCACTAACATTGAAATACCATAGATAACTGTTCGCATTGCTCATCATGAAACATAACTTAAACACGTAATCGTTTGCATAGTTTGTAAGTATACCATGATAAAACAATATTTAAGTACGTGTCCCTCGCCCCGAAAACAGTTTAAAAACAGTGAAAACAGTGAAAATAGGGGCTGTGAGACTCACCTGTGGTTCTTGTTAAGGGATTAATCGAGATTCGGGTTTTCTTGGTGTTGGCCTCGGAATCGAAGGTCTAGAATACGATTAAATAACAAGAAGTATATATATTAAGATCAAGAAATAGGAGAATATAAGGGTTGGATAGTAGGTCTCAAGGTTATATTCTCGGCTTACCTAGTAACAGGATCGGAGCTGGAAACAACGGATGCTTGGGAGAGGATTAGTGCAAGTTTGTAATTCTTTGAAGTGTGTTTTGGTTGATAATTTAGGTTACAAATTTATAGGCAAACTCAAGGGAACACAATCCCTTGCTTTAGGGGATTGAAATCTTTTCATATCTAGGTGTAATGATGATAAAGTATGGAAATTATTATTATTTATTTAAGAGTGGAGTGGTGGATAAAAGATTTTGATTTGATTTGGACAGAACATGCAGGTCTGGGGTTGGTGAGAATAGGGTGGCTGACAGTTGACCTTTCATGTTACAGTGTGCTTTTTCAGGTACTTTTGTCAGTGTACAGTAAAAAGTGGAAAATCTCTGAAACACGCTACTGTTTCCTTTCGGGCGGGAGTAATCTCCTTATAACTGGAGAATAGACTAAGTGTTCTGCGCGTATAACTTTGTGCGCATAGCTTTCTGCGTGTAGGACATTTCTTTGCTGCGGGTAGATACGTAACCTTCTCGCAGTTAGGGACATTTGAGTTTCATTTGTAGATTCTCCAGGTGGTCTTGGTATTTCAACATAGTGATCAGTCATGTTGAAGTCAATTCCATCTTGGAGCTTCAGACAAACTAGTTCTCAACGTTCCCGCCATGCGGGGAGGTTAGTTCCCTTCCGCACGCGCATAAACGATGTAGGATGCACCCGCCTTAGCATTATGCGGGATGGTCAACCCATAGACAACATTAACGTTAAGTTACATGAAAACATAAAGCCAAATCATTCACGCATGGCGCATATAACATACGCTCACGCTGGTTCTTAACATGGTGCGCTCGCGCAGGTTGCACATAACAAACGCACGCGCTGACTAACATGGCGCGCTCGCGCAGGGCGCACATAACAAATGCACGCGCTGACTAACATGGCGCGCTCGCGCAGGGCGCACATAACAAATGCACGCGCTGACTAACATGGCGCGCTCGCGCAGGGCGCACATAACAAATGCACGCGCTGACTAACATGGCGCGCACAGTATTTACAATCACCTAATTATTAGGTTGATTACTTAGTTTAAGGGATTGGGAATTTACCGGGTGTCACATTCTCCCCTCGTTAAACGAATTTCGTCCCGAAATTTAGGAGACGTTGGAAGCCATACTCTGAAAGAGGTGTGGGTATTTCTTGCGTATCTGGTCTTCTCTTTCCCAAGTGAACTCAGGCCCACGCCTCGAGTTCCATTGAACCTTTACTAACTTGATTTTGCTTCTGCGTAACTTTTGTTCTTTCCAATCGGTTACTGCTATAGGTTCTTCTACGAAGTGCAGCTGTTTGTCGATGTGAATCTCTTCCAACGGCAAAATCAACGTTTCGTCAGATAAGCACTTTTTGAGGTTGGACACATGAAACGTATCATGAACTCTACTGAGTTCGGCGGGTAAACGGAGTTTATAAGCAACCGGACCGACCCTTTCCAGGATCTCAAATGGTCCAATGTAGCGCGGATTCAACTTTCCTCGCTTGCCGAAACGGGGGACTCCTTTCCATGGAGAGACTTTCAAAAGTACTTTATCCCCTACCTGAAACTCCAATGGTTTCCTTCGCACATCTGCGTAGCTCTTCTGTCTGTCGCGTGCTGTCTTAAGGCGATCCCTTATCTGAAAAATCTTGTCTGTCGTTTCCTGGATCAATTCTGGACCCGTCATTTGCTTGTCACCCACTTCAGCCCAGCACAGTGGGGATCTACACTTGCGCCCATACAAAGCTTCGAACGGCGCAGCCTTAATGCTTGTGTGATAGCTATTGTTGTAAGAAAATTCAACCAATGGGAGATGAGTATCCCAGCTACCTTCGAAATCGATTGCGCACGCGCGTAGCATATCTTCCAATGTCTGGATTGTTCGCTCGCTTTGCCCATCCGTTTGAGGATGATAAGCTGTACTCATATCAAGGCGAGTACCTAGAGCTCCTTGTAACGATCTCCAAAATCTTGAGGTGAACCGACTATCTCTATCAGAAATGATGGACACTGGGACTCCATGTTTTGAGACTACTTCTCGAATATACAGTCGGGCTAACTTTTCCATCTTATCGGTTCCTTGATCGGCAGGAAGTGTGCTGACTTAGTTAGCCGATCCACAATAACCCATATTGTGTCATAACCCCCAGGTGTCCTTGGCAGTTTGGTGATGAAGTCCATAGAGATTTGTTCCCACTTCCACATGGGAATTTCTGGCTGCTGAAGTAACCCCGACGGTTTCTGATATTCAGCCTTTACTTTTGAACACGTCAGGCACTTACTGACATACGTCGCGATGGCGCCTTTAAGATTGGGCCACCAATACAGCGTTTTAACATCTTGGTACATCTTGTCTGCGCCAGGATGTACGGAATACCGCGTCTTGTGAGCTTCGTTCAATACCTGCTCGCGCAATCCTCCCTTGAGAGGGACCCATATGCGGTTAGCGAAATATAGATTGCCGTTTTCTTTCAGTTCCAAATTCTTAACCATACCCCCAAGGCATTCGTTTTTAACAAACTCTGGTTTCAAGGCTTCTTGCTGAGCGTCTCGGATGCGGGTAGAGAGATCTGCGTGAATGGTCAACCTTAGAGCCTTGACTCGTAGCGTTTTTATTCGCTCCTTCCTACTTAGCGTGTCTGCTACCACATTCGCCTTTCCAGGGTGGTACTTGATTTCACAATCATAATCGTTCAACAATTCAACCCATCTTCGTTGCCTCATGTTTAAATCCTTTTGATCAAATATATGTTGAAGGCTCTTGTGATCCGTAAAGATTACACACTTTGTACCATAGAGGTAATGGCGCCAAATCTTTAGCGCGAAGACAACCGCTCCAAGTTCTAAATCATGCGTTGTGTAGTTCTTTTCATTGGTCTTGAGTTGGCGCGAGGCATACGCTATGACTTTGTCTCGCTGCATAAGGACACATCCGAGTCCTTGATGTGAAGCGTCGCAGTAAACGACGATGTCATCCGTCCCCTCGGGCAGAGACAAAATTGGCGCACTACATAACTTCTGTTTCAACATTTGAAATGCTGTTTCCTGACTTTCGCCCCAAACAAACTTCTTGTCTTTCTGAGTTAGCGCGGTCAGAGGTATAGCTATCTTGGAGAAGTTCTCAATGAAGCGTCGATAGTAGCCAGCTAGTCCTAGGAATTGCCTCACCTCAGTTGGGGTTTTTGGCGCTTCCCAGTTTTCGATGGCCTTGACTTTGGAAGGATCAACGTGAATTCCTTTCTCGTTTACAACGTGACCGAGAAAGTGAACTTCTCTAAGCCAAAACTCGCACTTGGAAAACTTCGCATACAACTTTTCTTTCCTCAACAATTCCAAAATCGATCTCAGGTGTTGCTCATGCTCGGCCTTGGTCCGAGAGTAAATCAGAATATCATCTATAAACACAATCACAAACTTGTCCAAGTATGGTTTGCACACACGGTTCATCAGATCCATGAATACAGCCGGCGCATTAGTTAGCCCGAAAGGCATCACTAAGAACTCATAATGGCCGTATCTAGTTCGGAAGGCTGTTTTCGGCACATCTTCCTCATGGACCCTAAGTTGGTGGTATCCTGACCGTAGATCTATCTTCGAATAATAACTGGATCCCTGCAACTGGTCAAATAAGTCGTCAATCCTCGGTAAAGGGTACCGATTCTTGACTGTCAGCTTGTTCAGCTCCCTGTAGTCAATACACATCCGGAAGGAACCGTCCTTCTTCTTAACAAACAGTACTGGGGCTCCCCAAGGTGAAAAGCTTGGGCGTATGAAACCCTTATCCAATAGTTCCTGTAACTGATTGGATAGCTCTTGCATCTCAGATGGAGCTAATCGATAAGGCGCTCGAGCTACTGGCGCAGCTCCTGGGACTAAATCAATACGAAATTCTACTTGTCGCGGCTGCGGCAATCCGGGCAAATCTTCAGGAAAAACTTCTGGAAATTCGCGCACTACTGGTAAGTCTTCAATTCTTCGCTCATCACCTTTCTTCTCTACTACATGCGCCAGGAAGGCGTAGCACCCTTTCCTTAGGCACTTACGCGCCTTTAGGCACGAAATCAGTTTCGTCACAACTCCCCTTCTTTCCCCTTGAATTACCAAGGTTTCTCCGTTCAACAGTGGGATCCGAACCTGCTTCTCATGGCAAATAACTTCCGCGTGGTTCTCGACTAACCAATCCATACCTACCACAATGTCAAAACTTCCCAAGTCTATTGGCAACAAATTAATATTGAACCCGTGACCTCCCATGACTATTACACATTCTTCAGTTCTTTCGTTCGCGCATAACTGCCTACCATTGGCTAGTTCTATAGTATAAGGCGTGTCTAGTCTACTGGTTGCTAAGCCTAGGGAGTCTTTAAACTCAGCGGATATAAAACTTAGGTCAGCGCCAGTATCAAATAAGACAGATGCAAAATGTCCGTTAAGCAAAAACGTACCGGTTACCACATTCGGCTCTTCTTTAGCTTCGCCTGCGCCGATCACAAAAGCTCTCCCGCGAGCTTGGTTTCCCCTTTGCGGGCAATCCCGACTGAGATGCCCTGGCTTTCCGCATGCGTAGCAGTTGTCACTGGCTCCAGCTTCTTTAGCACGGCAATTCACCGTCTTGTGTCCTGGCCTGTTACATTTGGCGCACGTGACGCTCGCGCATTCACCCTCGTGGTGAAACTTGCATTTGTTGCACCATGGGTAAGGCCCACTGTATCCTTTTCGTGGTGGCTCCGCGGCCTGAATCGCGTAAACCCTTGCGCTTTCCTGCTTCTTGAACGGTGGCTGCTTGGAGTCGGACCCTCGGTGGTGAGAGTTCCATTTCCTCTTGGGATCAGAGGTTCGCTGCTCGGTTCCGCGCGGAGTCAACATACCCGCACGGACCGTATCCCTTGTAAGGGTGATGGCCCGCGCTACCGCCTCATCAAAGGTTGGAGGCGCTGCGGCGTTGAGCGGAACCCTAACAACAGGAGGCAACCCAAAGATATACCTCTCGACCTTCTTTTCCTCTGTGTTTGCCATATCTGGCACCAACTGACAAAGCTCGTTGAACCGGTTGTTGTAGGCGTCGATATCCGTTCCTACCATGGTGTGGTTCCAGAATTCCTGCTGCAGACTCTGGATTTCTGCGCGAGAGCAGAACTTTCTCATTAACATTTCCTTCAGTTCCTCCCAGGTCTTGTGGAGAGCAACTTCTCGCCCCAAGGTTTTCGTTTGAAGCTTCCACCAAGACGAAGCTGCTTCTTGGAACATGCAGGTCGCGTAAAGAACCTTCTGGTTCTCACTACATCTGCTAATGGAGAGAACTGTCTCCATTTTGTCAATCCAGTTGTAGAGCCCAATGGCCCCTTCGGTTCCCTTGAATGGCCAAGGCCTACAGGCCATGAATGTCTTATAGGAGCATCCTTTGTCCAAGGCTCCTGATTCGGGTTCTGGGGTCTCATTCTGACGACCCTGGCTAGATTCGGCCTTGCTGGCCTCATGTGTTGCGATCGCTTGCGCGATTATTTCCGCGAGTTCCTCGGGTGTCATAGTAATTCCCTTGGCTTTAGTTGGAGGCATTCTCGCTTTAAAAGAGAATGGAAATATATATCAGACTTAGCGCATGTACTCTGAGCACATAATGTTCTTTCTTTATTTACTAGACTGTGTGACCCGTGTTCCTAAGTGTGTGTATAGTTTCTTTTGAAAATATTTTCTTTGAAAAATATTTCATGCGATTCCCCAACGGTTATAGTCTAGGTTAAAACTTCTTTTCCTAGTTCGCTATAACCAGTGCTCTGATACCAATCTGTCACACCCGGCCCTGAGCGGCGGAAACAGCCGGGCGCGCGCGAGTGGGGATTGATAATTAAGCACGGGCCATTGCAAACATTCAAAGATTTTCATTGCGCATGAAATGTTTAATACAATACATTACATTGTTTAAAAATTACATAAGAACATCCAAGTATAAAAACTGTTGAAGATTTCCAAGCCATATCCCCTTGCGCGGCGGGAACAACCACGCGCATCGAAGGGATAGAACTAAAATCTTCCAAAAAGCTAGTTTTAGATGTTCAGCGTGAGGTGCTCTAAGTGTGACTCCATGCGCTACCTAATTATCTCCTGAAAGACACGTAAAAACATTTGAATCAGTATAAACTGAGTGAGTTCACAAGTTTTAGTAACTTGATAAATCGTATTGCATCATAATCATTCTGAAACATAATTCTGGTAGCATCATTAAAACACATGCTTGGTAAAACATAGTTCTATCAACATATTCTGCTAAATTCGTTCCGCGGTTTACGCGCGAACATTTCTGGGAACTGTGCTCGTCTGTGTAAGTGGCGCTGCCACTACGAGCTGAAATAATGTAATACCGTCCCGCGGGTTACGCGCGGACACTTCTGAAAAATCGTGCTCGTCTGTGTAAGTGGCGCTGCCACTACGAGCGAATAATACCGTCCCGCGGGTTACGCGCGGACGTTGTGCCGGAAAACAAGGCGCTCGTCTGCGTAAGAGGAGCGACCTCTACGAGCGGGCTCAAACCCATAGTACTGCCCCATGACCATACTAGGCACTCGTCTGTGTAAGAGGTGCGACCCCTACGAGTGGGCGGATCAAACCAGCAGTCCCTACCCTTAGAGTTCCAATGGTAAAGTGATCACTTACTCGAATCTGGTGCACTAACATTGAAATACCATAGATAACTGTTCGCATTGCTCATCATGAAACATAACTTAAACACGTAATCGTTTGCATAGTTTGTAAGTATACCATGATAAAACAATATTTAAGTACGTGTCCCTCGCCCCGAAAACAGTTTAAAAACAGTGAAAACAGTGAAAATAGGGGCTGTGAGACTCACCTGTGGTTCTTGTTAAGGGATTAATCGAGATTCGGGTTTTCTTGGTGTTGGCCTCGGAATCGAAGGTCTAGAATACGATTAAATAACAAGAAGTATATATATTAAGATCAAGAAATAGGAGAATATAAGGGTTGGATAGTAGGTCTCAAGGTTATATTCTCGGCTTACCTAGTAACAGGATCGGAGCTGGAAACAACGGATGCTTGGGAGAGGATTAGTGCAAGTTTGTAATTCTTTGAAGTGTGTTTTGGTTGATAATTTAGGTTACAAATTTATAGGCAAACTCAAGGGAACACAATCCCTTGCTTTAGGGGATTGAAATCTTTTCATATCTAGGTGTAATGATGATAAAGTATGGAAATTATTATTATTTATTTAAGAGTGGAGTGGTGGATAAAAGATTTTGATTTGATTTGGACAGAACATGCAGGTCTGGGGTTGGTGAGAATAGGGTGGCTGACAGTTGACCTTTCATGTTACAGTGTGCTTTTTCAGGTACTTTTGTCAGTGTACAGTAAAAAGTGGAAAATCTCTGAAACACGCTACTGTTTCCTTTCGGGCGGGAGTAATCTCCTTATAACTGGAGAATAGACTAAGTGTTCTGCGCGTATAACTTTGTGCGCATAGCTTTCTGCGTGTAGGACATTTCTTTGCTGCGGGTAGATACGTAACCTTCTCGCAGTTAGGGACATTTGAGTTTCATTTGTAGATTCTCCAGGTGGTCTTGGTATTTCAACATAGTGATCAGTCATGTTGAAGTCAATTCCATCTTGGAGCTTCAGACAAACTAGTTCTCAACGTTCCCGCCATGCGGGGAGGTTAGTTCCCTTCCGCACGCGCATAAACGATGTAGGATGCACCCGCCTTAGCATTATGCGGGATGGTCAACCCATAGACAACATTAACGTTAAGTTACATGAAAACATAAAGCCAAATCATTCACGCATGGCGCATATAACATACGCTCACGCTGGTTCTTAACATGGTGCGCTCGCGCAGGTTGCACATAACAAACGCACGCGCTGACTAACATGGCGCGCTCGCGCAGGGCGCACATAACAAATGCACGCGCTGACTAACATGGCGCGCTCGCGCAGGGCGCACATAACAAATGCACGCGCTGACTAACATGGCGCGCTCGCGCAGGGCGCACATAACAAATGCACGCGCTGACTAACATGGCGCGCACAGTATTTACAATCACCTAATTATTAGGTTGATTACTTAGTTTAAGGGATTGGGAATTTACCGGGTGTCACACTATGACAAGGGTTTTTAAACTCATTTCACAAAAAAAGAGTGTCTGATTTTAAAACCTAGTATCATCATACCAGAAGATTGGGTTCTTGTTCGATCACAAAGAAAAGATAATACTTACGTGATCTAGATTAACAAAAATGTTACAGATGAAATCACATGTTTATTTTCTAAAGTGTCGGAACATAATGCCATGCTTTGGCATCGTCGTCTTGGGCATGCAAATGTCAAAACTTTAAACTTTCTTGCTAAAAACAACATTGTCCATGGTCTGCCTGTTAAATATTTTGTAACAATTGAGAAATGTGTCGCTTGTGCTTTAGGAAAACATCATCGCAAATCTCACAAGCCAAAACTGGTTAACACAATGTTCTCGGTTTTTCAACTGCTTCATATGGACTTGTTTGGTCCTGTTTATGTTTTGAGTCTTTCTAGCAGTTCTTATTGTTTGGTTATAACTGATGACTACTCACGTTTTACTTTGGTGCTTTTCTTGTCAAATAAGAGTGAAACTACATAATTGATAAAGCGCTTTGTGGTGTTTATGGAGAATCAACTCAATTTGAAGTTGAAGGGCATTAGATGTGACAACGACATGGAAATTAAAAATTCAACGCTGAATCATTTTTTTGCCGATAAAGGAGTACTCAAACAATACAGCTCAGCTCGTACACCGAAACAAAATGGTGTAGCTGAGAGAAGAAACAAAACTCTAATTGTAGCCGCAAGGACCAAGTTGTGTGACTCGAACCTACCTCTGTTCTTCGGGGCTGAAGCGGTCAACACAACATACTATTTCAGAATCAGGTGTTGATCAACAAATCACAAATGAAGACACCTTATGAAATTGTTTATGGTCACAAGCCCACTTTTGCACACTTTCGAGACTTTGGATGTCCATGCACTCTATTGAATCTCGAATTGACTCCAAAGTTTGGAGCTAAACCTTAAGATTGCTACTTTGTTGGATATGCTGGTCGCACTGCCTACAGAGTTTACAACAAGGCAACAAAGAAGATCGTGGAATCTTATGATGTGCGTTGGCTAGAGGAGAATGAAACTGATGCTCGTGTTGTCCTGATTGATTATTTGACTATAATGAATTGTTTAAGCCGTTTAATGTGTTTCCAGTTGTTGATGCAAGAAACTTAGGTGCAGGGGTTCCAAATATCATTAAAGAAGAAGAAGATGTCTCTGTTGGGTTTCAAAAATCTTCGGTGCTGGGTATAAATATGTTGGAATTGTCTGACACCGCTCAGCCTTTGTCTTCAGGTCCACAAGGACATGCTACTAAGACTGTGTCTTCACAAAGGTCTCCTAAAGAATGTGATCTGCATACAGATGAGACACATGTGGCCAATGTTTCATTAGTAGAGGGGGAGAGTGCCATTCGTCAGATTTTTGGTAGCACTCTATTTCCATATGTCATACCAAATGAATACATTGCAAGTACCTCGTACTCGCATAGTACCGCGACATCTGGATGGAGGAACACTCTCTATGAACTCCTTAAAGATTCTACAAATTTACCGACTACCAGCTCTATTCCTAATCATAATTTTCCAACAAAGATTCAAGGAAATCATCCCATAGAGAACATTATAGGTCCACTTGAATCAGGCGTCTCAACCAGAGGTCAAACATGAAACATCAACAGTTGTCTATATTCCTGTTTTTATTTCTCAAACTGAACCAAAGTCTGTTGAGATGGCACTGCAAGAACCACGTTGAGTGGATTCTGTGTATGAAGAGTTGAATCAGTTTAATAAACTCAAGGTTTTGAGATTGGTGGAGTTAGCTGTCGGTAAAAAGGCACTAGACACAAGATGGGTTTTTCGTAACAAGCAAGATGGCATTGGGGTTATTGTTCGAAACAAAGCGCGACTTGTGGTCCATGGTTTTCGTCAAGTAGAGGGTTTAGACTATACTGAACTGTATGCTCTAGTGGCTCGTTTTGAGGCCATTCGAATTTTCTTGGCATGTGCTTCCTACATGGGGTTCACGGTTTATCAAATGGATGTCAAGACGGAATTTATGTATGGAGAGGTAAAAGGAGGAGATATATGTGGACCAGCCACCGGGTTTTAGTGATTCGAAGCATCCTACTCACATCTACAAGTTAGACAAAGCTCTATATGGTCTTCATCAAGATCCTCGGGCATGGAATGCCACTTTGACGCCTCATCTACTAGGACATGGGTACAAGCGAGGGACCATCGATCATACTTTGTTCCTTAAAACTGTTGGGAAAGACCTATCTTGGTTCAGTTTTATGTGGACGATATCATTTTCGGTTACCCCAATACTGCTCTATGTTCTGAATTTGAAGAAGTAATGAAGAAGAGATTCGAGATGAGTTTGTTGGGGGAGATGACGACATATCTGGGGTTACATGTTCGTCAGAGTTCGACATAAACTTTGCTACATCAGGGAAAATATGTCAAGGACATGTTGGCAAAATTCGAGATCCAAGATTCTAAGAGTATGGCGACTCCTATGGCGGAAAGACCTCTTCTTTCTTCTGATCCTGAAGGTAAATCGGTAGATCAAACATACTATCGATCAATGATCAGATCCCTGATGTATCTCACTGTCAGTCGTCCCGACATCATGTTTGTAGTCTATCAATGTGCGCGTTTCCAGGCTAATCCTAAACTTTCTCACTTAATTGTTGTTAAACGTATTTTTAGATATCTGAAAGGGAAACCGAAGCTCGGTTTTCGGTATCCCAAAAACACATATTTTGATTTATATGCTTTTGCTGATAGCAATTATGGAGATGATGGTATTGACAGGAAATCTACGTCTGCTGGATATCAATTCTTTGGTGATCGACTCATTTAATGGCAGCGCAAGAAACAACGGTGTCCACATCCACTGCTGTGGCTGAGTACGTTGCTGATTTTGCTTGTTGCTCATAGATTATCTGGATGCAACACCAATTGCGGAATTACGATTTGGAATTCCTAGACACTCATATCTTTTGTGATAATGATGTTGCTATTGCTATTGTTAAAAATCCTGTTCTGCATTCTAAAACCAAGCACATTGACATAAAAATTCATTTCATACTGTTACGACCGGAAATTGATTCATCTTGAACAAGTTCACATTGATAATAACGTGACGGACTTATTTACAAAATCGGTGGGAACAACCAGATTTAATATGCTTATAGGGTTTCTTAAAATGTTTCGTTTCGGCAATTGAGTCTTTTTGAGGTTAAATTTGTACATAAAAGTTTATCTTTTGGTTAAAATTTTTGCACAAATTTAGGGAGAGTGAATTCAAAAATACAAAAAGAGTGTGCATGTATTTTAAATTCAAAAATAAAAAAAGAATGTGCATGTGTTTTAAATTCAAAAAAATTATAAAAAGATTGTGCGTGTGTTTTATAACATTAAGAAAACTATAAAAATATAAAATATTATGGCTTTTGGTTCTTTTTCTACATGAGAAGAGATATGATTATTCAGTTACAAGCTTTAGAAAAGCTCAAAATGTTTTTTAAATGAAAATTTTATCCAACCTTTGGAAAATGATAGATAAATTGATTTTTTGTGCCTAACGTGTGAAGTTACTAGGCAAAAAAGGCTTTTGAACAGTCATTAATTTATATGGTAGCTTTCCATGATGCGTAAAAGTTTAAAGTGATATAGACAAAATTTGCTAAACTTACTATGGAGAGTCATTTTGAAGATTTATGCATGTCTCTAGATACATCTCTCAGAATGATATGCAGAAAAACAATTTCCCAGACATACACGAGCCCGTTTATGTCTTGATCACCAAAAATATTGTGTTTCATATTTATTGCTATTATATATATATATATATATATATATACACACACACTCATTATTAAGAAAAGGTAACAAAGATAAAATACGAGCTTGTTTTATAGCAATAGTAATTAATCGTTGTTGTTTCAAGGTCAATCTATTTACTCGTCTAGATAATATTTTTCCCTGTTCACTAATAAATCGACTAATTAAACTCATGTTTTTATAATCGATTCGATCCCCTGATTGGATCGGGGGCAAACGCTTACAAAAAGACAGCTTGGATTTAAGAAAAGTTCGCTTGGATTTATCCATGGTTTGGTTAGTTTATTTCTTATCCCTAAAATTCTATTTCAGCCGGATATATATTTAGAATAAATAAATAGGATTTGGTTTGTTTATAATTATTTTTAACTATGTTAAATATATTATATATATAATGTCATTTTTCCCTTTCCTTGCCTTGTAAGATTAAGATATATATATATATATATATATATATATATATATAGTTTTGAAGTTATTAATATTTGATTTAAAGTTTAAAGTCTCAAACTAGAACTACAAGGGTGGGGCATTCAAATAAGTCATAAACACCCTGAATGTAAGGCTTGTAATCCGGATGGCATGTAAGTCCAACGTTCAACCTTAGAGCTTAAATTTTTTTGTTTGTATAGTAAAAGTATTTTGATCAAGTACTAGGGGGTTGGAGTCAAATTGGGGTGATATAGAGAAAGCCAAATACGCTTTGAGAAGAGAATAGATGCATCAAAGGTCCATAAGTGATGTCCATCTAAGCTTTATGCCTAATTGTATATAAGCATATCACTGATGCAATGAAAATCATGCTAAGTATCTAAATACATGCTATCAACTTGTTCTCTATGTCAAAGTAATGCTGAAAATGAATCATTGTGAAAACATCTTAATCAATATGATTCCATGTTCGGATCTTTTCATAAAAGTTTGCTCATTTAACAAAACTGAAATTTGATCCCAAAATATGTTAGAACTATTGAAGGCCGGGTGGTAAAATAATTTTTGTTTTAGTTTTAGTTTAATTTTTGATTTTTCATTTTTGTTTGTTTTTCGTCTTTGATTTTACCTCAACTTTACTCTTTTCGAAACAAATGCATTAGGGAATCGTTTTTATTAAACATGAATCAAACTTTGTGTTCATTTATGTTCTCAGCCCATGAGGCCTGGTATGGTATTAAAAAAGATTATTTTCGGCCCAGACGGTTTGGCCCAAACTGTTTATAAAGGTATTGAGTTCTCGGCCCATCAAGATTTTTGGCATAGACCAAATGTTTTTCTCTTTGAAATTTAAAAGGAAATTTTTTTAGTGCATTATTGTCCATCTACAAATATGCAAATACCCTTCTCTCTTCCAAATTTCCAACACATCTTTGCCTCCATTGCTTGCATATTTGATCATCTGAGTTGTTGATTGCTATAGGTATATGACACTTTGAAGGACTTATTCTCGGGTCACTATTAAATAGTCTCCGGACCTAATAAATATCTTTGTTTTAAATGATTAATCTGAATGAAATATTATTTTGTGATACATGATTGCTACATGTGATTTTGTTGATTGGATTGTAATATCTAATTGTGAGGAATGATTTTGGCATGTTATGAGTTTTTCATAAGAGTTGCAGGTTTCCGTTAATGGCGATTTAGTATGTTTGGGAAGATGCCTCAGATTACGAGGCGAAGCGTAAAGGGTTTATGTGTCCGAGATCGTCGGAGATCTCGGGATCTTAGGTTCTCAGGAATGGTTGACCGAAAACCCTTGGTCAACCAGAGATCCTCTGAGATCAATAGAGATCTCAAGGGTTCTCGGTCAATCCTTGACCGAGAACTCATCAGGTTGTTCGAGAACATCTGTTCTTCACTGTCAAGGATTATATGCAAACCGAGATCCATCATGTTGACTGAAAACTATAATTTTTGACCGAAATCGTTTGTAACTGATAGAAAATTCTTTATGTTGACAGAGAACTCAATATTTGGACAGAAAACACCTTTAATCAGATTTATATTATTATTATTTGGACTAATTTACTAAAAGGGGTTTGTATTTTCATTACTTCTATGTTTGGTCCTCATAATATAATTAAGTAGCCAATCTTTAAAGATATTGAATCCAAAAGATAATTGGCTATGGACTTAAGTGAATATATTTCTAACTTGACTCGTTTGCTGCAGTCATGGCTGATCAGGCACTTTTGAGGTATGTTGACACACATAATATTACTGGATGTCTTTTGATCCTCCTCCAGCTCACAAGGAGTTCAAGTCTATGATCGTGGGGCTGAATATGTGCAGGATTTCTCACGCTTTACGAGAAAATCATGTTATCTGAAAGAAGATGGTGACTGATTTTTGGAACCATGCATCCATTAATCAAAGAGGTGCTGGGGGAGCAGTTGTTGTAGATTTAAATATCCAAAAGAAGCCTATTATTGTCTATGAGGCTATCATTCGTGAAGTGTTGCTGTTCGGTGATCAACCTGACTACCCTACAGAATATTCCACTGAAGTCGTGGCAGAAATTGTGCAAAGAATGGGATTCGAGAGAACCTATCCTCCAGCTATCAAGAAGTTGTTTCATCTATGCAGGAGGTTCTTGATTCACACTTTCTTTACGTGTGTCTCAGGACGAAAAGGGGTTTTGATGTCGGCTTTGGTTGCTTTGATCATGGATTGGAACTACAATTACTCCAAATTCGTGTTCGATGCGATGATAAGCAACCTTAAGGGGAAGAAGAAGGAGATGTGTTTAATGTATTCAAGGTTCCTACAGATGATTTTTGATTCTCATTATCCTGACTTGACTAGATCTGTAGAGACGCTCGATTTGAAGGTTATGGGTCCAAATACTTTTGTTTTGATGAAACAGTCTGGAAAAGGGGCCAAAATAGTTTATCAAGGACTTCATCAGCTAATAAAGTTTGGAAGATTTGCTTAAACTGAGGCTGTTGCTGCTGCTACTAGTGCTACTGTTGTTGAGGAACATGTTGTTCTGGTTCAAAGGCCTACAACTGTAACATCACGAAAATATCGGATCAAAAATGTAAAATTTCAAAGTCCAAGGACTAACTTATAAAACCTGTTTTTCTGGCTGATCGCGATACGCGATGCCCAAACCATAAAGTCATCGCGTATCGCGATGGCGTGGTCTGATAGCAGACATGTGCCCCGCCACATGTCCCCACGTGGCACAGCGTATCCAGCCATGTGCCACACGTGGCAAAGCTACGGGGTGATTCGATAAGCCTAGTCACGATACGCGATGACCTCCAAGTAGGCCCATCGCGTATCGCTATCCAATAAAATAATATTAAAAGATTCGCTAACCCATCGCGATACACGATGGGAACTTGGCAAGACCCATCACGTATCGTGATGGGTCAGCTGATCAGCGCCTATAAATAGGGCCATCAGCCCTTCATTCATGCTCACACTCAAGTTATAACACTTTCTCTCACTAGAAAACTCACTCTCTTACTACCTCGATAAGCGTGCCCCGACCTTTCCTCGTAATCAGTGCCAAAAACAATGTTTCCTCGTAGTTCGTGCCACACACCGACGACATTGCTTTGAAGTGTGTGCCGCCATGAGACGAGACGGCGTCCACCTCGAAGTACGAGCCAACAAAGATTTACATGTGATGTACCTCTGTAGGTTCCCGGACGGATCTTACACGGGATATCGCTATCTACGCAGGTGCGGAATCCCTGCGTGGGTAGATACGAGCGTAGAATACGAATAACAAACACACGCGATACAAACGAACACGTTATGTATTATAACCTGAAACACGTCTATTACAGACTCTCGACACGTTCACTGAACTACTGGATTACTCGTGAATAACCAAAACACTAACTGACCAACACCCTTCTCGTAAACCCGTAGGTTTCTTAAATACACGACAACTTCGCCTCAGGCGAAGTTGTCAGTAACTTCGCTCGTTGAACAAGTTCGCCTAAGCGAACTTGTTGATAACATCGCTTACATACATAAACATAAACTTAAACATAAAAACATTACAGACTCGATTACAAACGCTAGACTATGAACTACTGACATTTATGTACCAACAGACTCCCCCTTGGCAGTAGCTTCATGTCTTGATCTTCAAAGCTTGAGTCTTGTAATCTTTCGTCTTCTCTCTTCATCTCTTCAAGCATGCACTCCCTGTCTAACACATACAGAAACCAACTTCTGGTACTTCTTAGCTTCCTCTTTCCAAGCAGGAATGTAGAAAATCTTCTTAGCATGTAGTACCTGCAAGTCAGCTTGAGACAGATTGACTAAGTGCATAGGATCATACACTCTCATGATCTCTTGCTCATCTTCATCCTCCATGACCGCTTCGGCAGTTTCACAATCCACGTACCACCACTTCAAGTCTTTCAAGACGTTCTTGGGCATCACCTTCATCGGCACTTCTTTTAAATGACGGACTGGTTTATACTTCATAACCATCCATGGTTTGCCGACTGCCCTCATCCCTCTATCTTTGTCTTCTACTAACTTCCCTTTCTGAGGCTTCAGAAGTTCAAACTTTTTGTCTCTAATGGCCTCCTTCCAAACAATTTTCCCAATTACTCTCGCCATATTATCATCACTTCTGTTTATCAGCCCCAGTCTCGCTAAGTCTTTCACCTCACACTCCGGTAAGGTATTCAGGGATCTCAACATCTTCTTGAAGTACTGAATGCCGTCGTAACGTTTGATCACAAATAGTTTCAACTCTTCATCGTACAACCAGCATATGATTCCCTTCTTTGATTCTGCATATCCCTTTATATTATACGACTTTTTGAACATCGTCGGTACTGCTGGCTTCTTCGTCTTTACAAACCACTGAGCGCAGCCTTCCTTCCAGTTTGGCTGTTCTTCCCACTCAGTGTTGTCAAACGCAACATCTTCACATATAGTCGACTGTTCAACCACAGGGATCTCATGCTCTACATTTTCTTCAACAATTTCTCCTTCTTCTACCACATTCTCAACAACAATTTCTGCACCAATCTTTTCAATCTCATCGATTGGCAGAACATCATCTTCATTCATCAACTCATCATCCTCTAACATATCGTCTATCTCTTTTAGCGCATCAATCATATCATCAACATCTTCAACATCATCACCGACAGCAACCACATCATCAACAGCTGTAGACTCCCCCTCAGCTGTGGAAGCCCCAAGAGCTATAGAAGTTCTTGGCAACTCACCACCTGCACCTTCCGGTGCATTGGGATCATCGTCTTGATCGTTTCGGCGCTTGGTCCTCAACTCATCTCCTCTACAGCTCATCTCCCCCTGAGATGCCAAGAACACCTTCAAGGCATCTATTATTTTCCCGTGCTCAGCCAGGAGGGATGCCTGCAATTGATTTGCTTCCACTAGGCTTTGTATAGTCTTGGACTGCTCAGCTACAATCCGCTCTAGTGAAGCTATCCGTTCCGAGTCAGAAGAGGGCGTGTCCGCAGGTGTTACCGTACTCGATAACCCTGCAGAAGTGGTGATCGTAGACTCGACAAATCGTGCTACTACCACCGATGGTGTATGCGTTTGAGGTGGTAGAGACACAATTGCTGGAGTTGACGTCTGGACGGCCGTGATCGGTGGAATGACAGCCGATGATGTAGCCACTACGGGAACAACCGTAGCGCTTGTACTCGATACCTGCACAGAGGTAGGAACAAAGGACATACCAGACAAGGCAGGTGGAGCAAAACGTACCAACCGTGAAGTCTCTCCAGCTCCTACACCCATACCTGTCGTTTCCCTACGTGAACGCTTTCTCACCAACTGCACAGCTTCTTCTTCATCATCTTCCTCGTCGTCGTCATCAACAATTCGCTTTTGTTTACCAACCGTTCTCTCACGCGTTACCATCATCCGTCTAGCCTCTTCCATCACATCATCAAAATCAGCCTGTGGACCCGAGACTTGAATATTCTCTTGTGGATCAACTCGGTCCATATCAAACATTCCGTGGCCTCCCAACATAGCATCAAGATCAATCTCAGCAGCTGACACAGCAGCAGATACAGCAGCAGATACAGCAGGCGCAGCTGATACAGCCTGGGGTGCTGCCGCCTGTTGTGGTCTTGGGTCTCTGAACTCGTCCCCTGCCGCAGGCACATACTCCGGGTTTATAAGATACCCAAAGAGCGGAGTATGCCTGGGACGCAGCTCAGGCTTGCTTCGTGCGCTGGAAGTGCGACACTGTGCAAAGATACGTTTTGTCACACTTTCCACATATCGAATAGGGCGTCGTTGAGGCAGCGTCGGAGCCACATGATTGAAAATCATCTGTAGGAATCGAGGATACATTGTAAACCGCTCACGCGCCACAGCCCTTCGTTGCCTGTCGATCTCGTAAAAGATCATCTGGCTGAACGAATACCTTTTATTGTAAGTCAATGCAGTCATAGCAGACTGCATTGTCGCACCCATTCCATCAGTGCCTGCCTTCCGTCCTGACATACATACGATCATGACGTGCATAAGGAAGCGCCACTGATCTAAAAGGAATCCCTTCCTTCGTTGTGTGTCCCCTAAGAGACCCGAATACCCCATCCTGAGGAACGCCCTATCACGGAATGGTGCAACAAACTCCGTTGGGTCATCCCTCGTCTCTTCACCAAACTGCAACGCCACCCGTATATGTTCAGAAGAAAACTGAACAACTTGACCATTTACGGTGGCTCGCATAACCGGGGGTTCAACCCGGCAATCGTACTCTACCGTCTGCCAAAAGTCTTCAATATTCGGTAGCGAAATAGGCAGGGTAGTTGTTATTGCATGATAAATCCTTGAGCGCAGGAGAAAAGTAATTATCTACCTATAGTCCTCCACGCCCTTTGCATCTGGGTCAAGTGTTATGAACTGGTTATGGGCTGGAAAGAATTGTCTCTGATCATCACCGTCATCACCTGCACCTCCTGCACCTCCAATAGCAGCCATATCTGCAATAAACGAACCAAGTTAGATAAACGTTAAAGTTATAAACAAGTTCGCTTGATTACCAGAAGCGAAGTTGTGATCAAACCTGTATAGGCGAAGTTAAAGGTTAGGCGAAGTTGGGAACAACTTCGCTTCATCTTTAAGTTCGTCTAATTAATTTTAAGTAAAAAGGTCTGGGCGAAGTTAGTGATAACTTCGCCTCATCACAACATCGCCTTAGGCGAAGATAAGGGTTAGGCGAACTTAAGCCTTAGGCGAAGTTGCGGATAACTTCGCCTCAGGCGAAATTAATCGTCAGGCGAAGTTGAGGATAACTTCGCCGAAAACCTAACTTCGCCTGAACTGAATCGGCGACTGTTAAGATTCTAACAGTCGGAATCCGATGTTTCGGCAAAGGTTTTGACGATGAAGAACTCAAAAACACTTGGTATTAAGGTTATGTGGACGAACAGTTTGTCCATGAACACGTAACACAAGCTTGTAAATCTCGGTTTTGAAAGGTCACCGGACCGAGGTCACGAAACCGTTCAAAACGACCTATGAAAAGCACCACTGTCTTTGGATATTTTGGTTAATCGATAACACACACCGTGAATCTAAGAATGAAACTGAGAAAAAGGATCGAAACGGAAACGAAACCAGTTCGCCGGATAATATATATCTTCGCCGGAAATTTCTCGGATAAGTTCGCTTGAATTTCTGATGAAAAGTGTGACCTTTGAACATCCTTATATAGAGGCGGAGTTATACAGGCGAAGTTACGGATAACTTCGCCTAGGCGAAGTTATTCACAACTTCGCCTTTTCAACAACATCGCCTAAAATTTCAAAATTTAACCCTTAAGATTTTAACAGTTGTCAATTAAGTTAAAAATTGTCCTTTAAGAAATAAACAACATGATCAATTCTAAGTAACCAGTTAAGAAATCATAAAGCTATCTAAGTACAAAAACTTAACAATTTAAAGTATAAGGGATCAAATTTCAGTCTCGGTAGGGACTGCCATGTTTTAGAAAAGATCCGAACAGGAATCATACTAACTACGTGACTGTCACATAGATCCGTGTTTAGCTGTATTATGACATATAGAGACAGGTTGTAAGCAGGTATAACTTAAAGTGGTTTTCATCGTTTCTGTGATACGAGTTAGGTTCGATTAAACCTCAAAATTTAAGTGGGCAACAACTCAGAAATATTGATGCCTCCTATCTTTCCTCAAAGCGTATTTGGCTTTCCCCAAGTCACCCCGAATTGACTTCGACCCATAGTGTCTGATTAACTCGTATGTACTCTTCTTCTGGTTCCCGTTCTTCTTCTTACTCTAAGATAGAGAAGTCTTGATTTTATGATCACTAATATGTTACAATAACTTCAAATTTATTTATTTATATATTTATTTTTATTTTATTTTATTTTTTTAAACGACATAGACTTCAAAGTAGAAATTAACTGCAAGTCCCGAATCTGGATCACTGCAGTGTCTTGAAACGCTTTCTTCACGGGGATCAGAACACACATGGGCTCGTGTATGACTGGGTAATCACTTTTCTGCCTATCATTCGGAAAGAAATACTTGAAGACACGCAAAACTCTTAAGGAGTTTCCACATAAAATCAAGTAAAATTTAATTTGTATCACATCTACTTTTACGCACCATAAAAAGTTACCATGACATACAATGATTATCCTAAAGCCTTTTAAGCCTAATAACTTCACTAGTTAAGCACACAAAGTTAGTATATCTATCATTTTCCATGGTTGGATCAATTTTCCGTTTAACATAGCAAAGGTACTTCATACGAAGTAGTGGACTTGAAAAGTAATTTCATTTCCCTTAAAAAAAATTTTGACTTCAATCGCCCCGATCACGTCAAAGTCTTCAGGTAAACGGCAATCCTGAAGATCCAATGGATCAACTGGACCGACCACATACAAGTATGTGTCCTTCTAACTAAGTATGACCGACTAATTTTCAGCGACAGAAAGAAAACACATCATAACCGCCCCGGTCACTTTCAGTCATCTGGTTAATGGCGACCCTCATTCTCTACAAGTAGAAACGAGGACCAAAACATATCCGAGGATATGTCCATCAAACTGAGGTAACCAACTAATTTTAAGCAATAGTGACGTTTTTTTTTTTTTTTTTTTTTTTAAATAAACACAAAAACATGGTTACTCGGGATTGATCATCCCGTTCAGCTCAATTAGGTTTAGAAATCTGGATTTATCAAACTCTTTTGTAAATAAATCAGCGAAATTTTCTAGCGTATCGACCTTTTCGACCTTAATCAGTTTCTTCTCAGCACAATCCCGTATGAAATGATGACGAATGTCAATATGTTTAGTTTTACTATGTTTCACGGGATTGTTAATTACTGAGATGGCAGCAGTGTTATCAATTAAAATAGGAGTGAGTAAGAAATTCAGACCATAGTCGCGCAATTGTTGCTGAATCCACAAAACCTGAGAGCAGCAGTTGGATGCTGCCATATATTCAGCTTCGCACGTTGAGATTGCGACTGATGTCTGTTTCTTGCACTGCCAGGAAACTAATCTTCCACCGAGAAACTGACATCCTCCTGTTGTCGACTTCCGACTCTGATTGCACCCTCCATAATCAGAATCCGTATAAGCAACCACTTCCACGTCTCCTCCCTTCGGGTACCACAACCCTAGCTTCGGCTTGCCTTTGAGATACCTCAAAATCCTCTTCACACCCTTCATGTGAGATTCCTTTGGGTTTGCCTGAAAACGAGCACAAAGACAAACAGCAAACATTATATCAGGCCTAGAAGCAGTCAAATACATCAAAGAACCTATTATAGCCCGATACTGAGTTGGGTCCACATCTGCGTCACCGTCTATTTCAGCTCCCAACTTGTGGTTGACGCAAATTGGAGTGTCAAATGGAGAACAGTCCTCCATCTTGAACCGCTTGAGGACATCATGAACATATTTTGTTTGATGAATGAACATCCCATCCTTCTTTTGATCAACCTGCAATCCTAAAAAGAACGTTAGTTCACCCATAGCACTCATCTCAAATCTTTTCTTCGTGACTGCCTCAAAATCCTGACACATGGAGACTCTTGATGCAGCAAATATGATGTCATCCACGTAGACTTGAACTAGCAGGAAGTCACTTTCATCTCTCTTCACAAACAGTGTGCTGTCAATCAAACCCCTTTCAAAACCATTTTCTAGCAAGTAGTCCGATAACGTTGAATACCAGGCACGAGGTGCCTGATGTAATCCATACAGCGCCTTGCTCAACTTGTATACATGATCAGGAAAGTCTGGGTCAGGAAAACCCGGAGGTTGCTCAACATACACAACCTCATCAACTTTCCCATTGAGGAACGCACTCTTCACGTCCAACTGAAACACTTTCATCTTCTTAAAAGCCGCAAACGCCAAAAACAATCTTATCGCTTCCAACCTGGCCACCGGAGCAAAGACTTCATTATAATCTATCCCCTCTTGCTGATTGAAACCTTTAACGACCAGTCTCGCCTTGTTTCTTATGATAATCCCTTTTTCATCTCTCTTGCACTTAAACACCCATTTTGTGCCTATCGCATGCACATTCCTTGGTTTTTCAACCAAAGTCCAAACTTCCATCTTCTTAAATTGAGCCAACTCTTCTTGCATTGCCTCGACCCACGAGCTGTCCTTAAGAGCCATTTGGTAATTTTTCGGTTCAATCTGGCTAATAAAGCATGAGTACAAACATTCGTTCATTATACCCGTTTCCTTAATGCTTGTATAAACACAGGTGTGCTGATTCAAGCTACTTCTGGTTTGTACACCGGAGGATACATCACCTATAACATTCTCCAAAGGGTGATTTATGTGAATTCTCGTGGTCGGAACAGCACCGACATGCAAATTATCTTCTAAATTAGAAGAGAGCTCATCAATGGTTGTTTCTGGCTGAGAGTGAAATGGATTGATAAACTCTTCTTCAGGAGAGACAGCAGGGGAATCGATAGAATTTGATGAGGAAGGTTGACCATCATCAAATAGCTGTCTATGTGCCAAATTTTCCTCCTCATCTAGAATCATCTTCGTAGCAACACGTTCTTCTTCTTCTGTACAAAACAAATCAGGTATGTTAAAAGACTTGAAGAGCCTATCATAGTCGAAAATCCCAGGAGGTCCGATGCTCGGTCTTGGCGATCTGTAACTCGTAATGTCGGTGTTACACACCACCTCAACCTTGCCGTTCGTTGTATTAAAGACACGCCTGTTGGGAGTCCCAACTTCATAGCCGACCAAGATTCCTTCAGCGGCTGCTTCACCAAACTTTGAATGTGTCTTTAAAATCGAACACGGGGACCCGAAAGCTTCAAGTCCACACAAATTGGGCTTTCTCCCATGCATAAGCTCGTAGCATGTTTTATTAAGTCTTTTTACCGTTAAAACTCTATTCAGTACATAGCAAGCTGTAGAAACAGCTTCGGCCCAGAACACCACCGGAAGCTTCGAATCAGCCAGCATAGTTCTGGCTCCTTCAATTAAAGTTCTATTCTTCCTTTCAGCCACTCCATTCTGTTGCGGAGTATACGGAGCGCTGAATTGGTGTTCAATCCCTCTTGACAGACAGAAGATCTCCATTTCAAAATTTTTAAACTCGGAACCATTGTCACTTCTGATGAACTTCACTCGTTTATCCATAATGTTCTCAACTTTGGTGATCAGATTCTTCACCATTTGAGCCGTTTCGTCCTTTGATTTCAGGAAGTATACCCACGAGTATCGTGAGTAGTCATTAGTGATCACCAAGCAATAAGTTGTACCACCTAGACTTCTTACATTCACAGGACCGAAGAGATCCATGTGAAGCAGCTCTAGTGTACTGGCAATTGAGTTTTCTTTCTTGGTGAGATGGGACTTCTTGTGCTGCTTTCCCTTTTTGCACGCAAGACATTTGTCTTCAAAATTGAAACTTTTTAAGGGAACACCCAACACAAGCCCATGTCTGACAATATGGTTCATCTTCCGAAGATGAATGTGCCCCATTCTCCTGTGCCACAGTTCAGATTCCGTTTCGCTTGCTTTCGTCAAAAGGCACGACTCTTCCGTTGACATTTCAGTTGAACTTAAATCCATCATATACGTATTTCGATCACGTGGAGCCTTCATTACTATCCACTCCTCTGGTATTTGAAAACCAGGCTTCAACCCAATCGCATCAGTCTTCGTGAAGTGTACGGTATAATCTTTATCACAAATCTGCGACACACTCAGCAGATTGTGCTTCAGTTCTTCAACAAAGTTCACATTTTCTAACGTCATCTTCCCGTTAGTTACCGTACCCCTTCCAGTTATTTTGCCTCCACTCTCACCGGCAAAGCTGACTCTTGCCCCTTGAACAGGTTTTAAATCTTGTAACAAATCCTTGTTACCAGTCATGTGCCGGGAACAGCCGCTGTCCACAACCCAAAGATTCTTGGACGCCCTGTTCAACTGTTCCTGCACAAACAAAAGAGATTATTAAAATTTGGGGACCCAAGACCTCTTGGTCTTGGGTCGATTAACCTTCTTAACAGAACTCACACATCGTGGCTGACTAAAGTTAGCATTAGAAAAATTTCCATGAGTCCTAACAGAATACCTCCTTGGAGACTGATAGTGAGGCCAACCAAACCGACGTACATTAAGAGAATCAAAAGAATTATAGCATTTGGTTTGGTTATTAGTAGTGTAAAAACGAGATGTGTTTCTTTGAAAACCTGTATTATCTTTCAAATTTGAGTGGTTTTCATTTTTAACATTTGAACGATTACCAAAAACCTTAGTCTCAGTTTTCGAGGGCCTCACCTCTCTGAAACGCTGCTTCAGAGGGCAATCAGCAACAAGGTGCCCTGTTTGATTACATCTAAAACAACACCTATATTCAGCTTTCTTTTCAGCAGATGTTTTAGATGTGGAGGCAGTATTACCAACCGTACGTCTCACATAAGGTGGGACATATGGGTTGAGTGGAGTACTCCTTTTAGTTGTATTAACTTTTTCTCCACTAGTGGGTAATACTTCCTTCTGTTTTGTCTTACCCGACTCGGATGACTTATCCGAATCAGATGAGACTGGACTCGAAATAGAAATTTTAACTTTTGAAACAGGCGAACTTGTTTCGCCTTTACTAACTTCCAGTACTTTACCAGTTTCCTTAGCAGGACCTGTCTGATCAGCTACAAAATTAACAGATTCATGAACACTCGGATTGAAAGTATAATTATGGTTATAAGGTGGTGGAACCTCATGGTAACCAATTCCTCCCCTCTTAGGTGAGGAACCTTGATCACTAACGAGGTGATCAAGAATAGCAGAGGAATTCCGGAATTGCTCCAGTTTCCTATTTAGTTCCACCACTTTTACCTGGTGATCAGCAATCTGTTTTTCTTTCTCTGCGATTAATTTGGTTTTCTCTTCTAAAACCTCGTAGCTTAGATCGATCACATCAATTTTCTCAGCTAATTTTGTTTTTAAACTTTTAACGTCTTTTTCACAAGCTTTAATTTTTATTTTATAATTATTTTCTCTTGTCTTTGTGAAGTGATGATCTTCTTTCAAGGTTTTAAATTCGGCATCCAACTTAACATACTGATCAGTAATTGTAGCAAGCTGTTCAGACAAGTTCTCACATTTAGTACAGATAGGTTTAGTACATACCTCGGAGTTCCGGTCATCAGCCATGAACGCTTTTTCATTCTCAGCAGCTTTCATACATTCTTCAGCTGCAACCTTTGCCATGTGTGCCTGCTCAAAGAGTTCTCCAGAGAACATGTTCCAGTTGTATTCACCAGCATCAGACATCATGGCATTATTCCCACTGTTATTCCCACTTTGCTGTGTAGTCCTCCCCTGACTACGTTCTACCCGTGCATTAGTGCACTCCTTTGCAAAGTGTCCATTTTGTTGACAATTGTAACACCTCACCCTTGACTTATCAAATCCTGGCTTTCCACCTACGAACTTTCTGCCAGTCTTCTTCATGAAACGCTTCACTCTTCTGACTATCATCGCCATCTGCCACTGCAGATCCATCTCCTCCAGATCATCAGGATCGATCTGGTCATAGTCTTTTTCCAAAGCAGCACGGTCCACAATCTTCCCTTGTATGTAGTTCTCGTAAGAAGCAATAAAAGATGCATAGAGTGCAAACTGCTCTTCAGCAGCTTTGACACTCATTGGCATCTTAGTGTAGTTATTGCTTGAAGCACTGGGAGAGAAACTACTCTTGGATGCTTGAGGTTTCGAAGCACTTGATCCTCCAGCAACAAAGCAAACATCACCGTTCATGTTTACTGACACATTTCCTTCATGAGAAGAGTTAGAACCTGACTCTCCTTTGGAGTAGTAAGCAGCAGATTCAGACTTCGAACTAGAGCCTGAGTTAACTTTGGCACCATACATACCAGGGTCTTGAACCTGATCCGTTAGTGTCTCTTTACGAACCATATTAAGCTCAAAGGTTCTGAGCTTGTTTACTGCTATCTCCAAGTCAAAATTAGGAAAGTCTTTGTCTTCCCTCATTAGAACAGTGTACATTTCCCACTTCGGTGGGAGAGCATCGAGAAGCTTCTCAACTATTTCCTCCTCTCTGTAAGCAATAGAATAGTTGTTCAGCTCTGTCATTAGATGATAATATCGGGTGATAATATCATCGAGCGATTCGTTCTTCAAATACTTGAAGACAGAGAACTGGGTCTTTAACAGCTTAATCTTCGAGGCACGAATACCCACGTTCCCTTCGAATCTATTCTCAAGAGCATCCCAAAGCTCTCGTGCAGAAGTGTACTTCCGAAATGTATGGAGAATCTCTTGAGGAAGAGCCATAGTAATTGCGGCATGGGCCTTGCTCTCGGCCTCATACATCTTCTTCTCTTCTTCCTCCATCTTGCTGTACTTCTTTATCACATCCCGACCTTCGTATTCCATTGTCGGTGGAATATATCCATCCTGGATGCACACCCACATCTTTGCATCCTGGTATTTAATATACTGAATGAATCTATCTTTCCACGCTACGAAGTCTGTTCCTTTCATTAACCTTGGGGCCTTAGTAGCCGACCCCGCTTCAACTTCCATTTTGACTAACTCTGAGATGTTAATCGGCGACATCTTCTCGAAAACACGAAAAACCCGAAAAATCAAAAAATTCTTCCAAACAGTACTATAGGCGAAGTTAAGGATAACTTCGCTTAAGTGTTAACTTCGCTGGAAAATCCTTAAATTCGCGTGACTTGGCGAAGTTGAGAATAACTTCGCTTAAGATAAGCGAACTTAGGAGGTAAGCGAAGTTGAGGATAACTTCGCTTAGGCGAACTTATGAGGTAGGCGAAGTTGTGGATAACTTCGCTCAACCTTATATCTTCGCCGAAACCCTACTTCCAGTGACGGCAACTTCGCCTGAAGAACAACAACTTCGCCCGAAGAACACTGAAAATATTCAGATCTGTTTTCGACGATTTAGCAGTTTCCGGTCGGTGTAACGGCTTGAATATGACTGTATAAGGTGAGTATAACACAATATCAACGAAAACATGTCCAGCGAATAGGTCAAACGAGACTTTTTCTACACCCGCGTGAAATCCCGAACCACACAATCGAGCCAAACGCTCTGATACCAATTGTAGGTTCCCGGACGGATCTTACACGGGATATCGCTATCTACGCAGGTGCGGAATCCCTGCGTGGGTAGATACGAGCGTAGAATACGGATAACAAACACACGCGATACAAACGAACACGTTATGTATTATAACCTGAAACACGTCTATTACAGACTCTCGACACGTTCACTGAACTACTGGATTACTCGTGAATAACCAAAACACTAACTGACCAACACCCTTCTCGTAAACCCGTAGGTTTCTTAAATACACGACAACTTCGCCTCAGGCGAAGTTGTCAGTAACTTCGCTCGTTGAACAAGTTCGCCTAGGCGAACTTGTCAACAACTTCGCTTGTTCAACAAGTTCGCCTAAGCGAACTTGTTGATAACATCGCTTACATACATAAACATAAACTTAAACATAAAAACATTACAGACTCGATTACAAACGCTAGACTATGAACTACTGACATTTATGTACCAACAACCTCGATTCACGTGCAAAGGATTGTTAACCAAGATTTCTCGAGAAAGGTGAAAACATCAAGGTGCTACCCAAAAGTCTAAGAAAATATAAGCCAACCAAGGTAGGGATAATGCTTGAATAAAATATTAATAATATATTAAAGGCTTAGACCCTAGTCGAGGGTATAGTCGATACCTCGAGAATAAACAAAAGAAAATATAACAAAGAAAATATAAAATATGAAATATTGTAAAGTAAGTCTTTGTTATTATTATTGTTTAAAGTTTCTTAAATAATAAATAAAGAAATAAAGTATACTTTTTTTTTTGAGAAGAAGAAACGTAGTGTTTAGAAAAGTAAACAAGTAAGACTAAATGTTTAAACTTGTTAAAAGAAAGAAAAGTATTTTGAACTAAAGGTTCGAAAATAAATTATAATCGAGGTAAAGATTATAGAGACTAAAGGTATTAAGCTAGATTAAAGATCTAGTAATAAATAAAAGTTATACTCGTACTATAGGTCCGAGATATCTAAAGAAAGACAACCGATCAGTGAAGTGAAGCTGGTCCTTTTCAAAGGTGAATACGTCCAACTTTTATAACTTGTATTATCGAGTCAAATAAAGTGATTACATGTGATTACATATCTCTAAAACATTATGACTAAAAGTAATCGCTGGCCCTCAGGCTTTCGTGTACGTTTGTTTGGATCCTTAAATATGTGGTTAGACGGTGGGAACACCGCGCCACACCTGGTTATATGCCCTCGCCACTATGGCATATATGTAACTCTGATTTAATCATATCATTCTTGTTAAAACATTTATTATGTAAATGGTGGTTTGTTAAACAAAGTAATATTTTTGTAAACACTAACCGGGAATTTTTAAATCCCGTGTTTGGATGATATGTAAATATTATTATTTTAATACACGTTAATATTTCCGCATTAATATGTAACTCTGATTTAATCACAAAAGGGTACTAACTGTTAGTCGCACGCCTAGGCCTAAGATGGGGGTGTGACAGGTTGGTATCAGAGATATCGATCTTAACGAATTAGGTATTAATTAATAATACCTAAACTTCGATCCAAGTGATTAAGTATTATTATTATTATTATTTTGTGTTTATATAATTAGGGATAAGATAAGCAAAAAACTTTGGTCCTAAAGAATTCTATGGCGAAAAGGGCGCCATTGCAATATTAAGGTGGCTAGAAGAGATGGAGTCGATAGTGATCATTAGTAAGTGCGCCGAACAAGAAAAGATCCAATATACGGCGCAAATGTTCAAAGGTGAAGCTTTAGAGTGGTGGAACACTCTGATCATGAGCAAGGGAAGACAAACGTTGTACCATCTGATGTAGGAAGAGTACAAGGAGTTAGTGCTAGCAAAATTCTCTCCAATGCATGAAACTGATCAAACTCAATCCAATTTCCTTAATCATAGAGTTATTAGAACAAATCTTCGTGAGTACAACACAAAATTCCACGAATACTGTAGACTCGTGCCCCAGTTGGTAATGCCTGAATCCAGCAAAGTAACTCGATATATTTGGGGACTCCCGCGAGAAATTCGTGACATCGTAAGGTCTCACATACCCCAAACTACTAACTCTGCTATGGAGTTAGTTGGTTATCTGGTGAACGGATTAATCCGTAACAAAGAGGAATACTAGAAGGTGGTGCCATCAAGTGACTACAAAAAGACTAGAAATGCCCGATTCAAGGGCAAGGGTGTAGAACTACGAAAATCTGGAACCAAATCCAACTACACCCAATGTAAGATTTGCAAGAAGTACCACAAGGGTCGTTGCCATTTCGCTTCATCTGCAACTGTTTGTGACTCGTGTCACAAACCTGGTCACGGCCGACTGCTGGAATAAGTCAGTGACTTGTTACAACTATAAGGATTTGGGACACCTTAGTTTTGAGTGCCCCAAAAACAAACCCACTACTGGAGGTGCGAGTTGAAGTGGTCAAAAGAAACGGGCATAAGAAAGGAAATGCAAGAGTCTTCGTTCTAGATACCAAGAAAGCGGCCGACATGCCGGAAACCATCACCGGTACGTTCTTAGTTAATGACACGTATGCTAGAGTTTTATTTGATTCAGGTTTCAATCTAAGTTTTATAGATTATAACTTTTGTAGTCTATTAAACGAACCTTTAAAGAAATTAAATAAAACTGTAAGCGTAGAGACCGCTAGTGGCGAAATCGTTAAATTCTCTGAAGCCATAGAAAATCGAAAAATCTTATTAGCTGGTAACGTCTTACCTATTCAATTATTTCCCATGACTCTTGTTGGTTTTGATATAGTACTTGGTAGGGGCTGGTTATCAAACAATCATGCCCGTATCATTTGCAATAGCAAAACCACTGAACTTCGAGCCTTGGATAAACGAACCATTCGAATTGAAGTGGAAAAAGACGCCGGCCAAGTTAGCATAATCTCCATGATTAGGGATAATAAATGTTTAAATCAAGGATGCCTAGCGTTCATGGCCTACCTCAACGAAGAATCGAAACTAAATAAGATAAAGGACGTGCCTATTGTCTCCGAATTTTCTGACGTCTTTCCCGACGAATTTCCTGGTATTCCACCCGATCGAGAAGTTGAATTTAGAATAGAACTCATGCCCGAAGCTGATCCAATCGCCAAGGCTCCGTACCGGTTAGCACCAACCGAGATGAAAGAGTTAAAGAAGCAATTAGACGAGCTACTCGAGAAAGGATTCATTCGTCCGAGTTCATCACCATGGGGAGAACCTATTCTCTTTTTCAAGAATAAGGATGGATCTATGAGAATGTGTATCGACTACTGAGCCCTGAACAAAGTAACCATCAAGAATCGAAACCCATTACCCTGAATCGACGATCTATTCGACCAACTACAAGGCGCAAGCTATTTCTCTAAGATAGATCTGCGTTCCGGATATCACCAATTGAAAGTTCAATACGAAGATGTTCCAAAAACCGTATTACGAACAAGTTATGGATATAATGAGTTCACGGTCATGCCGTTTGGTCTCACTAATGCCCTGGCCACGTTCATGTACATGATGAATCGAATCTGTAAACCATACATAGATAAGTTTTTTAGCGTGTTCGTTGACAACATACTTATTTATTCTAAGTCAAGGGAAGATCATGAACACATCTTAGAATCTTGCTTAAATTACTTAGAAATGAGAAATTGTACGCCAAGTTCTCAAAATGAGAATTTTGGCTTCATGAAGTACAATTTCTTGGCCACATCATTAACGTGAATGGAATTCAAGTAGATCCCGCAAAGTGGGAGATTCCAAAGTCACCAATAGAGATCCGAAGTTTCTTAGGTTTGGCTGGCTACTAGATTCATTGAAAATTTCTCTCAAATAGCCGTTCCTCTAACCTCATTAACTCGTAAGAATATAAAATATGAATATGGAAGCAAACAACAAGAGGCGTTTGATATACTCAACCAAAAACTCACCCATGCACCTATACTGGCCTTGCTAGAAGGTACCAAGAATTTAGTTGTCTTCGGCGACGCGTCCCATTCCGGTTTGGGTTGCATACTAATGCAACGTAGGAAAGTAATCGCTTACGCCTCTCGTCAACTCAAGGTACACGAAAAGAACTACACAACTCATGATCTAGAGTTAGGCACCATAATATTTTCCTTAAAGATATGGAGGCACTATCTCTATAGAGTCATATTCATTGTGTACACTGATCACAAAAGTTTAGAGCACATCTTCGAACAGAAAGAACTTAACATGCGTCAAAGACGATGGATGGAAACATTGAATGACTACAACTGTGAAATCATCTATCACGAAGGTAAAGCCAACGTTGTGGCTGACGCCTTGAGTCATAACGAATATGAAAAACCCAAGAGAGTTCCAGCGCTACGATTAGAACTCCAACTAGATCTGATCAAGCAAATCAAACTAGCTCAACTCCAAGCAATCAAAGAAAACAAGATCTCCGACGAAAAACGTAACGACACCATTGAGTCGGTAGTCAAGGGTGACGATGGTATACTTAGACTTGGAAACATGATTTGGTTACCAATCGTTGGAGACTTGCGAGAAAAATTCATGAGCGGGGCACATAAATCTAAGTACATGATGCACCCCGGTAGTGACAAAATGTACCAAAACCTTAAGCCAAACTACTGGTGGAATGGAATGAAAAAGGACATCGCTTTTCATGTTGAAAAATGTTTGACGTGTTTGAATGTCAAGGCTTAGAACCAAAAGCTCTCGGGATTGCTTTAGCTACCAGAACTTCCCCTTTGGAAGTGGGAAATGATCACTATGGATTTCATCACGAAACTTCCGAAAACCACTCTTCAGCATAATGTAATTTGGGTCATCGTTGATAGGTTAACTAAATCCACACATTTTCATACCTATTAACGATACCAATTCCATGGATAGATTAGGACGAATCTATGTAAACAACATCGTTGAATTGCATGGAGTGCCATTGTCTGTTATCTTTGATCGAAACAGTCGTTTTACGTCTAATTTCTGGAAAAGTTTCCAACAAGTGTTATGAACCCAATTAAACATTAGCACTGCCTATCATCCTCAAACCGATGTGCAAAGCGAAAGGACAATTCAAACGCTTGAAGATATGCTCCGCGCCTGTGTGATTGACTTACGTGGAAGTTGGGATGACCATCTTCCCCTAATAGAATTTTCATATAACAATTGTTATCACAAAAGTAATCAAGCCGCATCGTTCGAAGTGTTATACGGACGAAAATGAAGGACACCGGTATGTTGGTCTGAAACTGGAGATAATCAATTATCTGGAACGAAATAGTCCAAGAAACCACCGATAAGGTATTGTGAATTCGTGAACGACTTAAGACGGTGCGAGACCGACAAAAGAGTTACGCCGATATCCATCGTAAGCCGTTGGAATTCAATGTAGGCGATAGAGTCTTATTGAAAGTTTCGCCTTGGAAAGGCGTTGTTCACTTCGATAAGAAAGGAAAGTTAAGTCCACGTTTTGTTGGACCATTTGAAGTACTCGAGCGAATTGGTATTGTCGCTTACCGTCTGTGACTACCCGAAGAAATGAAAGGGATACACGATGTATTCGACTTCTCTAAAATAGTGTAAATGTTTAGCCGATGAATCTTTGTTAATGCATTAAAAGACGTCGAAATAAATGAAAACCTCAAATTCGTAGAACGACCTTTACAAATCGAAGATTCTAAAACTAAGAAACTTAAGAGACAAATTCTAAAATAAGTCAAAGTTAAATGGGACTCCTGAAGAGGCCCTGAATATACTTGGGAGTTCCAAGGTGGGGAGGATGTAACATCACAAAATATCAGATCAAAAATGTCAAATTTCAAAGTCCAAGGACTAAATTTGAAAATATGTTTTTCTGGCTGATCGCGATAGCGATGCCCAAACCATAACGTCATCGCGTATCGCGATGACGTGGCCTGACAGCAGACACGTGACCATCGCGTATCGCTATCCAATAAAATAATATTAAAAGATCTGTTAACCCATCACGATACGCGATGGGCACTTGGCAAGACCCATCGCGTATCGAGATGGTTCAGCTGATCAGCGCCTATAAATAGGGCCCCAGCCCTTCATTCATGCTCACACTCAAGTTATAACACTTTCTCTCACTAGAAAACTCACTTTCTCACCACTTCGATAAGCGTGCCTCGAACTTTCCTCATAATTTGTGCCAAAAAAACATTTCCTCGAAGTTTGTGCCACACACCGACGACATTGCCATGAAGTGTGTGCAACAAAGATTGACGTGTAACGTACCTCGATTCGCGTGTAAAGAGGTGTTGACCAAGATTTCTCGAGAAACGTGAAAACGTCGAGGTGCTGCCCAAAAGTCTAAAAAAATATAAGCTGACCAAGGTAAGGATAATGCTCGAATAAAATATTAAAGACTTAGACCCTAGTCGAGGTATACTCGATACCTCGAGAATAAACAAAAGAAAAATATAAAGAAAATATAAAATAAGAAATACGAAAGTAAAGTAAATCTGAGTTATTATTAGTTCTTAAAGTTTCTTAAATAATAAATAAAGAAATAAAGCATACGTTTCTTCGAGAAGAAGAAACGTAGTGTTTAGAAAGGTAAACAAGTAAAACTAAAGGTTTAAACTTGTTAGAAGAAAGAAAAGTATTTTGAACTAAAGGTTCGAAAAGAATTTATAATAGAGGTAAATATTATTGAGACTAAAGATCTTAGACTTGATTAATGATCTTGTAATAACAAAAGGTTATACTCGTACTGTAAGTACGAGATATCTAAAGAAAGACAACCCGATCAGTGAAGTGAAGCTGATCCTTTTCAAAGGTGAATACGCCCAACTTTTTTAACTTGTATTATCGAGTCAAATAAAGTGATTACATGTGATTACATATCTCTAAAACATTATGAATAAAAGTAATCGCTGGCCTCAGGCTTTCGTGTACGTTTGTTTGGATCCTTAAATATGTGGTTAGACGGTGGGCACACCGTGCCACACCAAATTATATGCCCTCGCCACGATGGTATATATGTAACTCTGATTTAATCATATCATTCTTGTTAAAACATTTATTATGTAAATGGTGGTTTGTTAAACAAAGTAATATTTTTGTAAACATTAACCGGGAGTTTTTAAATCCTGTGTTTGGATGATATGTAAATATTATTATTCACGTTAATATTTCCGCATTAATAAGTAACTCTGATTTAATCACAAAAAGTGTACCAACTGTTGGTCGAACGCCCAAACATATGATGGGGGTGTGACAGGTTGGTATCAGAGCTATCGATCTTAACGAATTAGGTATTAATTAATAATACCTAAACTTCGATCCAAGTGATTAAGTATTATTATTATTATTATTATTATTATTATTATGTGTTTATATAATTAAGGATAAGATAAGCAGGTAACCTTTTCTATCTCTCCTCAATCTAAACCACCCAAAGATGTCATTCAAGAAAGTGATAGAAGGTTTTATGTGTGACATGAGGAGATCTGGATTCCCCGAACTAATTCCCAAGGATAACATGAGTGAAGACTACTATGAATACTTTTTTAACCAAGATCACCCAATCAAACGACCCATGCCGATATATTTTCCTGAAACACAACTACCAATCAATCTTTCAAGCAATCCACCAATGCAAGAGTATGAACCCCCAAGAACCTCAAGTTACCATCCGTCAAGCATCCCGGAGTATCATCCGTCCAACATTCCAATGTATCACCCATCCGACATCCCAATGTATCATCCATACAACATCCCGATGTTCTGTCCGTCCTATGAAATGCTGGCCGATAAACAGATCAAGGTTGAACCATAATCCGACTCTTCCAAACATTAATTATGTAAATGGTGGTTTGTTAAACAAAGTAATCTTTTTGCAAACACTAAGAAGGAATTTTTAAATCCCGTGTTTGGATGATATGTAAATATTATTATTTTCATCCACGCTAATATTTCCGCATTAATATGTAACTCTAATTTTATTACAAAAAGGGTACCAACTGTTGGTCGCACGCCCAGGCCTAAGATGGGGGATGTGACACTAATTGCCTTTGAAACCATTTATTATGACTATGAATCTGATAGTTCTCCATCAAAACCTATTGAGACTATACAGCAGGTGCAACACTCTGTACCTACTGATGAACATATTGAAGATTTTTAGATACTTGAAAAAATCTCCAGTCAACTACATTGAAGCCTCTTCAATCAGTTGCTGTGACACATGATGATGATGTTGAAGACGAGCCAGCAACCGATCTTGTTCTGCGTAAACGAAGTAAGAAGGATCCAAGACCGGGTGTGCTGGCTAGTGATATTTTGCCAACCATTTAACTAACACCTATTGAGCCCATTTTGTTGAAGCTAAGACTGAACAAGGTTTGTTCGTTGAAGCCCAGCAAACTCAAGATCAAATTTTTCGAGGCCCATATCTAGTCTACCGCTGAACCATCTGGATCGTCTGATTCGACTGGTCAAGAAAGTTCAAGTGTTGCTGAGATGATTTCCCACATTCTGGCCTTGCAGGACAAATTTCTACAAGACAAGGGCAAAGATATTGTATTAAAAGCTGAACCAGTCGACGTACACGCTTTACAATGCAGAGTCTTTGAGCTTGAACAAGACTCTGTGGTAAATGACGTACGAATTCAAGATCTTAAAGCTAGCAAAGCTGATAAAGACACAAAGATTCAAGAGCTTCAAGCAAGCATGGGTGGTCTTACAGCTTTATATTTTTACCTCCAACAAAAGCTTGTTAAACAATTTGGTGATGATTTTAAAGGTGGCGATGATAGCGGTGAAAGGACTGGTGGTAATAAATAAGATGCTCCTGCTGATAGTGGCTCCATTTTGTGGCCTGCCTCAAATATTGATATGTCTGCGCAACTGGAAAACTACTTAGCCGCTTCATAAAAGACCGATGAGCAGATGGAAAGAAAAAGATGAAGATGTTAATTAGAAAGAACTCCGATCAGAATGTTGTGTCTTCTGATCATTCTGAAAAGTTTGTGGTGGAACTTAAAAAGAGCTTCTCTGACAAATATGGTGATCGTTCGGGGGTTGTCTCATGGGTCTACGGCATTGATAAAGAAATGTGGTGGGTCAAACGTAATTCTGGTAGCACGGAATACTATAAGAAGATGAAAGACTTCTGTTCATGGACATAGGTTGATTTGACTGATTTGATACATGCTCCTTTTCACAGCCCGAATCATGATCCAGAGGCCACCAATTTTTGGAACTACTTGAGCAATCAGGTTGAAAGAGGATTCCTAAATATGCCTACCGCTGAATCATTTGTCAAGAAAGCAAAGGGGGTATGTGATCCTCATACTAACAAGTTGATGTTGAATGTGATGTGGCCACCGACTACTAAAGTGACCTCCATTCCGATCACCAAGAAATTTTCCGAGTGTGCTCTTCATGAAATGAAGTTTTGGACATATGATGGTGAGACAGCTACTGTTATTATATGGATAAAGAAAGGACGGTACCGTATGGTTGTTCCAAGAGACTTATTGAAGTTTGGTGAAAAGGATATCAAGACCCTTAGCGGCTTTCAGATTATTGCTGAACCACTCTATGAGCCAGCTGCTAAGGAGTATACTAGAATGGTGGGATCAATCACAAGAACAGGCTTATGGGCAGGCTCTTACAAGGAAGCTGATGCTGAAGTGCTAGAACACAAATAAAGATCAAATGATAAACCAAGAGGGAGATTCTTGGGCTATACTTAATGGTTTACGCTTTATCTATTTGGGCTTGGTTTTGGGCTATATAATGTAAACCGATTTCGATGGGCTTAGTGTACGGTTTGGGCTTAGTATTGTTGGTGTGCTATTTATATGATGTAACTAGGTTATTGTTGGGTTGGTCGTTGGTAGATAGTGAGATGCGAGCGATTTCATTATCATTGATATTTTAATCACTATCAAAGGGCGTAAGCACCCGATGCTGAATATAACGTGTGTTTTGAAGCCATCTTGTTTGTTTTATTGTTTGTTTGTGTTAGTATTGAATAAATCTGTTGTTCGATTCCACCTAACAACGGGTTTACGTGATATCACATTGAAAAATCATTCATTGGAACTTACAGTACCACCCTAACGTATAATCTGCCTAACGTTGGGATGTTACAATTTATTACCCTAATCTATCAAATGAGGTTTCTACAATTAGTGTGGGTAGGGAGGCGGCAGGTGGCCAACGATGTTAGGTGGTGGTGGTGGGTCTCAATATTTATTTTTTATTTAGTTATTTTGGTGTGTTGGGTACCATTGTCATTCATGTCATAAAAAACTATCTGTGTTAGAAAAAACTCGATGAAAGACATAGGTAGATAGCTGAATTGTCCTGATACAGTTCTTTAGTTGGGATTACCACCGATCAGTAGTTCAAAGTTTGAATTATTAAATTCTAATTTACTTTAGTAAAATTATAGAAGCTTCTGAAAATTCAAAAGGGATTATGACAAAGTTTCTTATATACATTTAAAGATTTAGGGTTTGAGTTTCAAGAAGTAAAAGGAATTTTCTGTTAAAAACATAAAACAAAATTGGTATCTTAGAAAATAAAGGCATCATTCGTCTATGCTCTATACCATGGAATAGCAAAGAAGAAACATGCAAATGCTTAATGTAGGTAAATCTCCATGGAGGACTGAGGATCCTTCTTAATATAGTGGCAGATCAAAGACTTTACCATAAAAGACGATTGGAGAGGTAACCAAATATTTAAAGGAGACGTTGCTCCATTTCTTTAGACCCGCCAATCTTTAAATATGGATTAGCGTATTCTAACTTGTACCCATTCGAACATATATTTCTAGACATTTGTTTTTGTAACACCCCAAATTTATGAAACGTTGTTTAGTTACAATAAAAGTTGAAGTAGACTATAAAAATATTTTTTATTTAATGGTTACATTAATTTTTATAATCTTATTATTAGTGACAAAGTTTGTTTCTAGAACCATAACAGTGAAAAATGTGGAAAATGCCAAACTTAACATTAGTGTCCATATAAAAAGTAAGGAACTCGGGGACCATTTATTCCAAATGGCATACCTTTAATTAAAAAGAATAATAATAATAATAATAATAATAATAGGAGGAAATAGGATCAAAACCCTGATCAAAATTTGTGGGTTTGTACGGAAGAGAAGGAGAGGAGACCTAGAACTCAAAATTGGGTTGAAATATCTCGATCCATCACTTGCATGTGGATTATTGATCAAGATTAGGTGTTCTTGAAAGTGAAGGTAATCTCTATACCCCTATATTGGTATAGGTTGGTAGTACATTGATCAATGTGGTGAAATAAAGATGTTTATATGTTACATTCATGGTCAACTATGTGATCATCGTTAATTCTTGAAGTATTATGTCCTTTGATTGTTGTATTAACTAAGCATGTTACTTAGTACACGAATTATTCTTGACGGTAAAGTATAGATCTTTAAATTTTAAATATGGTTTGGTATGAAAGTTGTTATATTAATGACGGTGTTCACAATGTTGATGAGGATAATGCTACTATAATATAATAACTTAAGCGTTGATGTCATGGCTTGTACAAGCCTACTCGATTTCCAGGTGGTTATGTGTTAGCAGGTTCTTAACATTTTTGAAGGATCAATATTTTTTAACATAGTGTTTTGGTAAACAATTGGACACGTAACTTAACAAACTACATAGATAAGTTTTAAGCCTGCAAGGTGTTCGATAAAATGCCACAAAGAATAAATTATGAGATTTAAATGGAAAATGTGACACTAACTTGTGTAGAGATATGTAAATGTATGAATGTATGATCATGTGGTATGTGTGGATATTTCACATGAGGATTGATCTTTAAATGATTTTACATAATACAATTTTAATGTGGTATTTTGACTTGCAAATTAGTTACCCAATATCAGGGCCGGCCATAAGGTGAGGTAGGGTAGTCGACGGCCACATGCCCGACACGCTAGGCTCAAATTGTTTTAAAAAAAAAAGATTATATGTATTCTTATTAAAACAATATGTATAATCAGTGTTTAAACTCAGTTACATATCCACTAGCATGGTTTAGTGGCAAAGGGGTATTACTTTCAACCCAAAGGTTCTACTCTCATATGAGGCATGTTTAATCTTATTTTTATACAAAAGTTTTTTACACAACATAGTTATAACTAAGTAAACCCATATAAAAATTAAATTGTTTAAACCCAACAAAAAACTCATTTTACTTAAGGCCCAAAAAAATTTTCGCCTTCGGCCCAATTTTCTTTTTTTTTTTGCTTTCTCGGAGCCAACCCTGCCTGATATGAGGCTTGGGAATTTCCGGACCAAGAGTTGAGTCTAAGTATGTCCTATCCTACGGGCTAATGCGAGTATTATATCTCCTATACTATTACCTACTTATTTAATATAAGTAGAATTAAATGAGTGTAATTGTGACTAATTTGATAAAGATTTCAATTAGTTTTGGTTTAAGGACATGCTACTGTCTACAATGCACAGTTTCGGGTCAGGGGTTGTTTTAGGTGTTAAATAGTTTTATTTTCACACGAAGCTTAGTTTCAACATTTCCGACACGTTTGTCTACTCCTACAAAAAGGTCTCAAGTCAAACGGTTTTAGTTAAGAGGTCAAAACAAATTTGTAACACCAAGTTTCAGTTGCGGACCTAAGAAGGTCAGCCAGCTTGCAGATGTCGTTTCGGGGTCTTAACCATTTTATTTGTACACGATTGTTGCTAAGAAGTTGAAACACCATAATGGATTTTATGTAATTTTTATAGATTTTTCAGACATCATTTGATGCGGCTTTGTGAATATTTTATTAATTAAATACTGATTTCAGAATTATGTTTAATAATGTTGTAAAGGGTCAAAATTGTATACATGGCTGTCCAAATCACAATGGGTCAAGATGGTGGGCATATAGTCAGGCTAGTTTAATTAGTTGCTATGATGAATATTATGATGTTTATTTGTGAATTTTGAACCGTTAATTTATACTTAAAGGTACATTTAATTTGGATTTCTGGCCCGTTCAATAGTATAGAATAGACGATGATCTTGAATAGTTTGCAATTATTTAAGAAGGACTGAACCTTTAAGTGTATGCATTTGAAGACACTAATCTCGTCGAGTTAAACATCTTGTAATGCATCTCATTTATGACTCAAAATCAAGGTATGTATAATGTATTCGTCATAGTGAACTAAAGCATCAAAACATGCCAAACATATATGTTTGGAAATAAGCTACAATAGGTTAGGCGTAGGTTATGTTGACAGGCATAGTTTACACTGATGGACTTATGTGCTATGTTGGCTTCTTTGTTGGTCACAGGCTGAGTTTAGAAATTTTGCAAATTGCAAAATCACGTTTAGAAAGTTTTTATGTATATGTTTTGTATGTTGTTAAACACTAACTGGTATGTATAAATACCTGAGGAGAAGCGCAAAATTCCTAGAAGTCAAAGATCAAATGCTCAGACTTGGACATCAATACACACTTAAAGTTCAAGTTTTGTGTTTTGATAAAGTATCACTAATAAGTTTTAAAAGTATTTATTGTCTTTAGATTAAAAAAGCAGTTGTTGTAAATACTATATGTGGTGTTCGGTTGATAGATTATAGTTTCATGTTATTGGAAAGAAAAGAGAATTTTCTGAGACCGTATTTTCCGTGCCGAATTATGTTATAAAATTGGTTACTAAATTTAGTGTGTAACAGTTTTTTAGATGCATGTGTTTCGTAACTTTGATAATTCAACACCATAATACATGAATGTAATTTTATTGGATATTTAGATGTAAAAGTAAGATACAAGTTGTTTTTTTCTTGATCATAGATTCCCTTTATTCATGTAACGTTGAAAATGTATACCTTTTAAAATGTGCTCAAATAGTGAAGGCTTAGTTGTTTCAACTTCAAGGATGTTAGCACCTAAACTTTTTATTGACTAATTATACTTTCATGACGAAAATAATGCAACTCCTGATGGATTAAAGTTTCTTGTAAGTAAGGAAATGACACTCAATCCTTAAGTGGTTATGAAAGTTAGTACCATGTTTGATGATAATCAGAACATCCCAACTAAGGGGGTGTTTGTTTTTTCTTCAAACATCTTCAAGGGAGCTAATGTCTGCACGCGCGCAGACATTACCCTTGAAGACTGTTTGTTTTTTTTCTTAAAACAGATCTTAAGTTATCTTCTTTCATCTTAAAAGAAAAGCAAAGAAATCTTGCTTAAAACATCTTCGCAAAAAAATCATACTCTTATCCCTTTGAAGCCACCCTCAAATCCACTCCTCCCACCACCGTCCGCCACCACCATCCACCGTACGCCACCACCACCATCCCCCACTGCCACCGTCCACCACCATCCACCGCCACTACCCACCGTCCGCCGCCACTACCAGCATCCACCACCACTACCCATCGTCCGCCACCGCCACCACCACCACCACCACCACCACCATCCATCACAGCCACCACCAATCACCACCGTCCACCACCCACCACAACCGTTCATCACCACCACCACCCACTGTCGGACGCCATCACCGTCAACTACCACCGTCCACCACCCACCAAAACCGTCCATTACCACCACCCACTGTCCACCACCACCATCCATCGCCACTACCCACCGTCCGCCGCCACAATTTTATTATTATATTTTCTATGTAACTTGAATAAATGACTTCTATCTTGTGAGATAAGTTTGACAGTTATGCAGACAGTATCAGCTTATAAAAACAAACAGTCTTATATTTTCAGCTTGCAGATCTTCAGACCACATCTTCAGTTGCAGACATGAAAACAGAAGAAATCAGCTTGCAGACAGTTTATGTCTGCAAAAACAAACAGCACCTAACTCTTATACCTACTAAACCTAGAAATGCTAGCAAGTTTAATAGAAACACTTGTTCAATGAAATGATCTTGTATACCTTAAAGGGTTCTTTTATTGAGATAATGTATTTTTTTTATTTTAAATTTTAAATAAAATTAAATAAAAGGATTCAATTACAATAGATAAGTGGGTAAGCGGGCAACAAGTTGCGCCACCACCATCATTTGAATAGTAAACCCGATCCTACTGAAAACGAAGCTATAGTTCTTTGGCGTTGATAAGTTACTGTGCACGACCCGTTGAACTCTTTTAAGAAACGTAATAGCTTCGGGGGCAACGGACCCAAATGTATCAAAAGCAAAATGAATGAAGACGTGTTGATTCTCGACAAATGTTTTCTCATGCTTTTCATTTTTTTTCTGATTCTGCCTTCAACACAACCTGCCTAACAACAAACTAGGTATCCCTAAGCCCAAAAAGGGGGATACTCCAGTAAGGTCAATACAGGCGTGCTTCCCCATGCCCATCCAAACAGAAAAACGTCTGCTGGCCGGAGAGTACACCTCCCTTCAAAGGGATCTGACAGGAAATTCACAGGAGCTTCTTCTTTTGCCGAGATCTCCGCTCGTTTTAACACATCATAAAGGGTATCACTAACCAAAACATATCTATATTTAAAACCGTGAAGCTCCTTGCAATGAACGACATGTTCCCCAAAATTATCCAAACAAAATTTACGGCACACTAGGCATGGCTCATCAATTGGGAATAGTGGGATCATTAAACAATATTTAAGAATGTCCTGGTACTCTACTGCTAACATGTGTTACCCGAACCCTTCGATGGGGATGACGTTCAATAAATCTTGAGCATGTGGAGTCTAAAGGCATTCTAACACCGCTTTCTAGCAGGTGGATAAGTTAAATTCCTCTTCTGAAGTTTGGACGATTTTACTATAAAGGCACTCGCCAAAGCATGTTGGGCTTTAGGGGGGGGGGGGCAGTGCCCTTATTAGCGAACCCGCCAAGATCAAGATCGGGAAAGGAACTATGAAAACAATCCAACTCACACCCATAATCCGAACCAAACCATCAATACCACAATCCCGCAAAATGTGGTTATGTAACTTCCAAGATTGTGCTCTCGATGCTATAAAAGCATATGTGGAAACATCCTCAGCTGAATATAATGCTAAGCCCCAAAATGGTTAGGAAGAGAGGCTAGCCTCCGTTGAAAATCCCCAAAAAATGGAACCTCACATACCACAATATCCTGGATCACCTCCCGGAGCCCGTTGTAAAAAATTGAGACGGCGTCCTTAACAAACATAGTGTCACACCCCGAAAATCTTAATTTAAAACAGCGGAAGACTGAACTTAAGTTGTTCGGGTTATGACAGATGCTGATAGCCAATAACAATAGAATAAGAAATAAAGATTTACCTTTATATCATAAAAGTATTTATACATTATCAGAGTCTTATACACGTGCTACCGCACGGTTTTATTAAATTTCCATTTATTCAAACATAATCCGCCCTCCTCTCCATGCCTCCTCGAAACCTTCACTCACCTGAAAAGCATATTAAAATAAACGTCAACACGAATGTTGATGAGTTCTCTTTATTGAAAGTAACTTATATATATATATATATGTATGTATATATATATATATATATTTACATATATATATTATCATATCATGAAAAATAATTTAATCAAAAATTCCATATAAAATCATCATGAAAATTCATAATAAATGACATTATACCAATATATCAATAACATAATAACGATTTTATATCATATATATCTATACCATGGTTCAACAACCATTATTTTCATCATAATCTATTACCATAAGCAATGGTGGTGGCCTTTCCTACTGTCCTTTTAACATGGTAATAATGTTTATCAACAATCGAACTAACCATTAAACGAAGCATTTTACCTTTTAAACAAATCGTACAGTTGTAAACTAGCAAGGAATACAACAAGTGTATGGCAATCAAAATTAATAACTCGATACCTACCATACTAAAAATATTCCCATTTTTAACCAACACGATTGGAAATGGGGGGCGTCACCCCGATAGATCGACCAATATTTATGTGCCCTTATTAATTTGGTTAACAGTTATTTAACCAATTGTTGACTCATACCACTTTTTAAACGGTTTGTAAATTAAAATGCTTTTACAAAAACTTTAATAACACATATCAACATAAAGAATATGCCTTTCCCTCAACACACAATAAAAACGATTCGAAAATGAGTGGTCAATAGAGAAACTCACGGTTTGAAGGTTTTCGTTCCAAAATATCGTGTCCTATATTAGTACACGTTTTGTCAATAAAAACTTGGTTTTAGTTTATAAAATCCTTTTAGTTTTTTAATCCTAATCTAGTGTCCACACAAGCACATAAGCAAATAAGTTCCTATTAAGTTAACGAATACACATAGTTCGGTTTTCCATTAACTATTATTTAAATGACTAAATCAATTAATACATAATTAAATTATATAAATATAATAAAATATTTTAAGTTTCAGTTGCTGGAAAGTTTTAAGAAAATATTAATCTATTACTTTTCACAATTCTTGTCGGTTTTATGTTTTAAAAACGAACCGTTTAGTTTTTCGTATAAAATGTACCTTTTAAAGCATGAAAAATACTTGTTACGTAAATATTAGTCAAGTTTTATAAGTTAACTTATAAAAATATACTGTTTTCATTTTCGTTAATATTTTCTTAAAATAGCAACTTTTTAAAATTATCCGTTTCGGTTTTCGCGACATGAACCATTTGGACTAAGTTTAATAATCTTGTCATATTCCCATATATTAACTTATGTTATATATGAGTATTTAAAATTTTTGGGGCTGTTCTAAAACAGTCCCAAATAGTCGTGTCGGTTTACGTTTAAAAGCCGATTTTTCGATCGTTAAAGTTACCGACGAGTCAAATAAGTCAAATAAATCCATACAAATTATCCTATGGACTAATTACACATATAATATCACATAATTCATCGAAAATTCCAGTTTTGATTACACAATATTACAAGACACATTTAAACAAGTTTTAAGCTTTTAGTTCATATTTTAAGTTTGTTAACAATTTTACTAATCAAGTTTGTTATTCTTATATGAACAAATATTATTATACAACCTAAGAATCCAGATTTTTAAATTATTTTATGAGTTCACAATAAGTTAAAACATTACATTTCAATAAAGTTCTTATTCTATTTTGGAAGAATCTAAATTCATGATTCAAGTATGTCTTTTTCAAAGAATCAAGTATTAGCTTTTAGATGCTTTTATTCTTTACTATAATCTATCAATTTATATCATTCCCATCATCATCAATCTCTAACAAATCATTCAAATCACAAGATTATGTATTCTTATGAATTTTATAAATGTTAATCTAACAAAGTTTCCTATTATGGTAACTTTTAACTTTTAATAATTCTAACAGATTCAAATTTCAAATTTGATTAAGTATGAATCCTAGTTTATTTCATTCAACTAGTTTGATAGTGTTTCATGCATCCTAAGTATTTTATTCAAGTTTCATTCTTTCAATTTTCAATTCAACAAAGTTTCTATTTCGTGTAAGTGGTTTGCTAATTCAATCAATGTGTTAACTAATCCATTCTTTAATCTACACCATATCTTAGTTTAAAGATGTAATTAATCACATATTGAACACTTTCATATCAAGTATTCATATCAAAATAAAAAATTTGACTTTTCCTTAATTAAAGTCCTATTTAGCTACTTTACCAATCTTTAAGATCTAACTAAGGGTTTTGTGAGTTTGCTAGCATATATCCTATTTCATTCTCAATTTTGTTATTCCATAACACTTTTTGATTCACCAACACATCCAAAATCCCTTAATTAATCCCATGTCCAAAAATCCCCAATTTTTCACTTATGAATAAATTCTTGTTTTGTTATCTCTAACAACAATCTTTCAATAATTCAAGTCTATATTATCAAACTATTGATCAATAACTATCATAAATCCATTCTATCATCAAACCCTAACATCAAGTTTATTCAAGTTTCTAACAAACAATCAAAAGATCAACAACACTAAAAAATCAAACTTAGCAAGCAATGTATGATCCATAGGATGAATGTATGCATGTGTAAATGAGTATGATCTTCCCTCTTACACATACATACATAAATACATACGGCCCATACATACATTCATCACCATCCATAATTTCAAATTTTCAAGCTTCAATCAAACTCAAGAACAACTAACCTAATGCTTCCAATCCTAATAATCAACCTTAAATCAAAACTGACTTGTTCTTGAAGGTTAGAAACATGAGAATGGTGATGTTATGTGTGAGAGTGATGTGCCTCCTTCCCAATCTTTTCCTAGTAGCTTAATCTTCTTTTGATCTTGATCAAACCTTCATGATTTTCTTGATTTTTGATTGGTATGTGTGTGTTTAATATTTGAATTTGGTTTGTGTGTGTGTGTATAGGGGTGTTCGGCCGAGCTTATAAGGAAGAGGGAGAGAGGGATGTAGATTGGTGAGTAATATGGTAGAGTGTAAGGTGGAGGCTTGAGTATTTAACAACTCATCTTGTTTCTAGAAGCACAATGATTAGCAAGGTGATATGAAGGCCAAGCATTGGAGCATTTGGGAGGTGGCTAGGTGAGGTGGAGGTGGGGGGCGGATAGGGGGGGGGGGTATGTGAAAGGTTTGGTTATTTTACAAACAATTCCCGTTAGTCGTTTAACGTATTGCGTGATTTAGATATCCAAACGGATCCCGTTTTTAATGATTTTTGTCAGACTTTGAACGAAATCAAATTCCTGACAATATGGACCATAAAAACTATTTTCTTGATAATAGTTGCAGTAGGGTCCTTTCCGGGTCCTGTACTGGCTCGTGTATAATAATTTTCCTGTTTTCGCGATTCGAGCCTTCATAAATTATGTTTTTATATTGTCTCACATTTTTTAACATATATTTTGAATTTTTGAGATTATGTTATCATCCTAATGATTTATTTACTTTTTGGCTCGCTGCCCGAGGTTTTTAGACGTTTTGTGTCGGAATTTGGACTTTTTGTTGACTTTGAAAGATGTTAAGCTTTAATAAAGAAGGATTTTATTAATAAAGTGATATTAGGAGGATAAGCACGATTACATTAGTGAAACTTTTGCCAAGTGTTGCACATAGGCTGGTATGTTCGGAGACGAAATAACAATTTAGCAACCCCCATACATGAGCGAAGCAAGAGGAGCTCATTGAGGTTCACGGAAACAAGTAAGACATATCATTAGGTCAACTACGTTTGAAGCTCAATTAAAGGCCAAGCTACTGGTAAAACCGGCGTCCCGGCTAACCGCACCCCCAAAGAGTTTCACACCCAACTTCGGTCTCCCAGTCCCACTAGAAAACAAACCTATTTCTGTTTTTACCCCATGGCAAGACGACCAAAAAACATCAGTTTTTGTAATATTGAGCTCTAGCCTCAAACATGGCCCGGCCCCTCAGAATTAATAATATCTAAGGCTTTAGCTACTTCAACGACATCTCCTATAATTGTGCCATTATCTAAGTACCATATATGGAAAAGTAGCTTGCAGCAATCTCGTACTCGATGAATGATGGGGTGTAAAGCTAACGCAAATAGGAAGGGTCCAAAGGATCCCCTTATTGAACACCAATAGTTAATGAAATGCAATCATTACTTACATATAACCTAGCCGGTTGCCCGTATAGAAAATTGACCTACAGGGAGATAGATGGGTATCTAGCACGAACCTCCTGCAGGAGGATCGCCCTATCCACCAAATTGAAAACATTAGAAAAATCGACTGTAAGCAAGACTAGAGACCCATTGTAATGAAATATATTTAGAAACCTATTTGCGCTATGAAGCATCGCCTCCGTCCCGCTCGGGATCCCCACCCCGAATTGAAAGTCGACAAAGTATTTTGTCATTTCTTTCCTAACACTCCTCATAGCCACCTGAGATAATATCTATGACACAATGTTACATGTATATATAAACAAAGATTCGAGAACCCTAACGGGCTCACACAAGGGGTATAACCTTTAATGACGATGGACGCTTATTGATTAATTCTAAATACATATTCTAACTTGGACCCTCAACGAGTTTTTGTAACACATTTACTAGTTGATCAATAGTCTTAAATAATCCTTCAATAAGCTTTTCTTTGGTGGAGTGACAATCAACTTCCAGGTGATTTGTCATCTCAGGGATTATTGGGCTATAAGACATATGCAGGACCGTGTTCAAGAAATATTAAATTGTGGGCTGATGGTGTAAAAAATTGGGTCGTAAGTAAAAACGGTTTTTTTGTTTAAATAATTTAATTTTAAATGTGCTTACTTAGATATTATTTAGGTTTTGTGAAAAACTTGTATAAATATAGGCTTGCAAATGTCTCATGTGAGATTAGACCCACAACATTTTAGTTGGGAGTCATACCCCTTTGTTACCAGACCAAGCAAGTGGTTGTGTAATCGAGTTTAAATATTAAATATACATATTGTTTTTCATAAAAAGTTATATATATATTTGTTAAAAAATTCGGGCCTAGCGGGTGTCGGCCAGGGGTCGTCGACCGCCTTGCCCTCCTTGAGAACCGGCCCTAGCCATATGTGTCTTACTCGAAAGCCGGGCCTACATTGTTTGTTGGGTTTACACATTACAAACACATCGGAAGACTTAACTCTCATAGTATCTCAATACAAAATAAAATTTTACAACCTATAACAAACACAACTATTCTATGATGCTCTGTTGTTGTTTTTCATATAGACCTAGACTCACCCTAAAACATATACTAAAACGCAGCTTATGATGCTGAGTCCGTAATTAAAAACCTTTATAGCTTTGCTTGTAATAGTATTTATAATCTTTATGAGAAGAAAATTCTTTCATTTTCATTTAACTAAAATAAGGATCAGTTACAACAGAGAGGCAAGTAAGCGGGTAATAAGCTGCGCCGCCACCCCCTTTTAAATAGCAAAACCGATCCTATTGACTTTACTTCATCACATTTGATTTTACTCAATAGAAATTAACAGGTTAAATACAACTATACTACACAATCAATTCAAAACCTACCACTAACCCCGACCCTTAACTTTCCTTTTTCAAAAGTTTTTCAATTAAGGAAATTTACTTTATAAATTTGTACTGTGTTGTTGCTTTTTCACTGTGATTCTTGCCCTACTTTCGTTGTCAGCAAGCACCTTCTGTCGTAATCTGTTGCTGCTTCTCTGCCTAGCCTCTCCTAGACAGCGTGCCACTCTTTTGCACAATTATGGTCCTTCAAAACGCCACAAGTAACTTACTGGCCACTAGACTCACCACCTCTTGTGCCCCTTTTGCTGGACAATGGTGCTCCAAAGGATACAGCTCCTTGTTGTTAGGATTAAACGCACACACGAAACTGAACACGACACGAAAGCAATAAACGAACACGAGGATTTAACGTGGTTCGGTCTAAACTGACCTACGTCCACGGGTGGCAACTAGGTATTTCTTTATTGAGTGACCAAATATTACAAGTACATAATGTTGTTTATATAGAGACTGAACTAAGGTTAGTAAATTATTATGCAAGAAATCTAAACCGGGCCGGGCTTGGGCCCGACCGCCCACACCCGTCTCCTCTTTTGACTTCATATAATAAACCGGGCCAACAAGGCCTACGAACCCAACAATCTCCCACTCGGAGGCCTTGAGTACTCTCGTCTGCACTCCTGATTGTACTTCTGTAATCTGATCATTAAACTTCTTCTAGTTGCCACCGCCTTTTCATCAATTAACCTGAAGGCCCGTTGAAGCTCCCCGGAGCTCCAACACGTCAGTCATGGCTGAAACTGCCCCTGACCCGTTCTCTGTCCCTACCGGCTCCCACTGTAACGAACTACCGGATCCTGAGATAACCTGAGAACAAACACTCTCCATATTCAGCAAGTAATTCATTGGAGAGACTTTTACAGCTGGAATACTGGTTTTCTTAATCCACTGTCGACCTGGAACTGTAACTGAAACACGATCTGTGCTCCCACTGTCACGATGTCCCCCAACTGATTTAACCTTCCTAGCTCGTTCATCCTGAATCTTCACTTTGGCTCTGGGTTTGTTACTTGCAAAACGAACCTTCTTCTGCCCACGAGATTCTGTGAACCGGATTTTGCCTTTCACCAAAACTGGATCCACTCCTTTCGATGACATATCGACCATATACAACGAACCCATTTTCTTGCCACGAGCAACAACGAGATTCCCTTTGACTACTTTCCACTGCCCATTCCCGAACTTAACATCGTGCCCTTGGTCATCCAACTGCCCAACTGATATCAAACGTTTCTTCAAACTTGGAATAACCCTCACGTCTTTCAAAGTCCAAGAAGTACCGGCTGAAGTTATCAAATCAACGTCTCCCATACCCGTAACCTCTAAAATATCATCATTCGCTAGTCGAACCTTTCCAAAATCCCCAAATTTAAGATTCTTCATCGTTTCACTATAGTGAGTGGCATGAAACGATGCACCAGAATCCATGACCCAAGCATCAACGCTACTCTCAACACTACAAACCAAAGCCTCATCACTACTGACCCCGTCATCTGTAACGTTCACCTCTTTCTTACCATTCGGACACTGATTCCTGAAGTGTCCTTTCTCTTTACAACCCCAACATTCAATATCCTTACGAGTCTTAGACTGACTCCTCTTCCTGCTCCCACTGCCTCGCTGTTTTCCCCTACCTCTACCTTCTGTGACTAGCATATTGCCTGATGATTCACCTGAACTTCTGCGTCTTGAATCTTCTCCCAGAATCAGATCTCGAATCCCATCGAAAGTAATATTTGTAGACGAACTACAAACTGCAGTCACTGTTTGCGACCAACTGTCGGGCAAAGAGGATAATAACAAGAGGCCTTGAACTTCATCATCAAACTTAATGTCAACTGACACTAAGCGGGACAAGATCGAATTAAGATTATTGATATGAGTTGTAACTGACCCACCCTCTTTCATTCTTGTTGTCACTAGCTCTCGGATAAGATAGACTTAATTCGCTGCCGAAGGCTTCTCATACATGTTGGATAGCGCCTCCATCATACCACGTGCTGTGGTTTTTTTCATGATGTTAAACGCCACATCTTCCGACAACGACAAAGTAATACAAGCCCTAGCTTTCTTGTCTAACTTCTTCCAATCTGCTTCTGACAGCTTTTCTGGTTTTTCATCCTCAAGCACTACATCCAAGTCTTTCTGACAAAGTAGTGCCTCAATCTGCATCTTCCACCAACCGAACTTCTGTCCGTCAAACTTCTGTATCGAAACCTTTCCGTCTTCTGCCATAACAATGACTAAAACGAAAAACTGGATAAAAAACAGAGACAGACACAGCAATGGCACGAGCCTGAACTTAACGGCTGTTCTACTGAACTCTGTTAAAAATCAACCTATTTAAACCGCAGCGGAAATACTAACTGTAAATCAGAAACCGAAACTTTAAACTGAAACGATAAACCTGACAAACACGGTTGGCACTGGTTCTAAGTTTCTTTAAATTTCTTCTGACTTGAAACTGTTCTTCAACGAAAATATGATCTTGATTCGCTGGTTCTCGCCAAATCGAAACTGGTTAAAGCCCACGAGATTTTCGGCCCACACAAAAAATATAATTTGATCTAGACTTAAATTGGCTACTAGGAAAAAAAGATCTGCCAATATCAAGGCCCAATATTCCTTTTTTATTTGACAAAACAAAAAGGTATGAATGCCCAAAGTCTAACAAATTTACTACTGCTCACGTGCTTCTTCTTCTGCTTCTATTTTTTGTGTTTTCAGCAAAACCTAATTTGCTATCTCTGCCGTATCTACTTCAATGGCACTGCCTCTAGCGGCGGGTATGATAAAATTGCTTTCAAAAAAAAAATAACAGAACCTGAACAAATTCCAACCGTCACGCGGGTTGCGGGTGAGACAAATTAGTGCGGCGGCGGCGGTTGTCTGCCGGCGGAACCCTAAAACGAACTGTCTGCTGCCGTATATCGACCTACTGGTGCGGTGGCGACGGGAGGGTTCTGCGCATTCTTCGTGTGATCCGAACCTAAGCTCTAGATACCACTTGTTAGGATTAAACGCACACACGAAACTGAACACGACACGAAAGCAATAAACGAACACGAGGATTTAACGTGGTTCGGTCTAAACTGACCTACGTCCACGGGTGGCAACTAGGTATTTCTTTATTGAGTGACCAAATATTACAAGTACATAATGTTGTTTATATAGAGACTGAACTAGGGTTAGTAAATTATTATGCAAGAAATCTAAACCGGGCCGGGCTTGGGCCCGACCGCCCACACCCGTCTCCTCTTTTGACTTCATATAATAAACCGGGCCAGCAAGGCCTACGAACCCAACACTTGTCGCAACATTGCTCCCTACACGACTACTATCCTCCAAAATTGTAGTTCTTGTTTTTTCAGGCTAAGAACTTTCAAATCTTACCAGGTAACCAACATTAAAAATTATATGGACGTTAAGTGAAGAACTTTCAAATCTTGCGGGATCAACGACAATGAAGATATGAATTACATAGCAAACTCAAGCATAATCTGCTACACCAAGCAATTATATATGAGGACCGAGATTGAAGCTGTCTTTTTTGTTTCTTATGTTTTTATTGTCTTTAGTCTTATGCATTCCATTGCCTCCCACTCCAAATGAGGAGAGTATTAGAGAATATAGGTTAAGCCCATAGACTAAGTTAGGTTTTTAGGATTTCTGGCACCATATTAACAGTTTTTGTACTTATTATGCCGAAAAAGAGTTATTTTAGAATGTTTCAACTGAAAATGAATTGATCGAATAGTTTTCAAAATATGAAAATCGTAGAAAACAATTATCAAATGTCATTTTATTCCTTTTCTAATGATGTCATATTCCCTTATTTATTTATTTATTGTGTACTTTTCATGACATTGTATATTTATTTATATGGCCTGACCCTATGCAAACCAAATAACTTTCCATTGCTCTATTTTTTTTTCGACTTCCACTTTAGTTGTTGGTTCTCAAGTTCCAGGTCCTCCTGATTACCTTACTCTATTAGTAGCTCGAATCGTGTAGAATCCATTGACTCCTCATTACTGCTGCTACGCACTCTGCATCTGTTTACCCACCGATGGTGCATTTATCCTATGTACATCCTCAACTGATCCTCCTCTTGACTCACACACTGATACGATCATATTATATTAATCAGTTTATTATTATTATTACTATTATTATTATTATTATTATTATTATTTAAGTTTATCTTTTATTTGATTTTCTTATTGTAGTCAAATTATGTTTCCTTATTGTTTATCGTTTTCTATTTTTATGTTTTTGTTTTCTTACATATTGTAAATTTGTAATCTTGTTTAAGAAAAAGAATAAGAAAGAATTATTATTTGGGGTTTATTTTCTCTTTTTCTCTTGTGTTGTTGGGAGATTGACGGTTGTCTCGAATAAACCGTAACACACACATAATTAAATCCACGTTCGCCTAATCATTTGACATTTCTCACTCACTTTCTTACAACATAAGCGAAACACGACTGCCAAACATGTGTCAATCTTACTTTCAGGATTGACATCAATTAGACACATAGTTTACCCGGGAATACAATACTACTACATGTCTAAACCTTAACCCAACCTAGTAAAACTTACCATCAGGCATTGAAGAAACACTAACCGGACCCCGTGCAGATTACGGATAACCTGGGGGTTAGATAGATGTTTCCCACGAGGGGTTAGATCCGGCAAAGATGGTTCTTCTGATAACCTGCAAAACAGACACCGTGAGCTTGTCACTGAGAAGGGGGGGGGTTCCTCCTTGTGACCACCCTCCGGCGTGAGAATCAGACTAGATTGCTCTTCAAATATAAATGTATATTAAGAGATTGCTAGGGCAGATATCAGGTATAATATGATGATAATATGATAAGATATGATGATCATACCATTTGTGGTATTTATAGCCGAAGGTAGGTTTCCAAGGAGGTGTGGCCGGCTGAATAGTGTTCCTGTTCCACCAACTGTGGCCTACGCACGTGCCCTGCTGGTAGTTGGTGGGTAGGCAGCGGCTGACAGTGACCAGGCCTGCTGTGTACTATTCCTTTTCCACCAACTGCCGGCTATGCACGTGGTATGACAGGAGTTGGTGAGTAGGCAGCGGCTAATAGTGACATACAGTACAGGAGCATGCTGCTCGCCATACTGTTGTCAATAAGCTGTCGTATCTTTAGTCAGATCTTTTTGCCCATACCTCGTCAGGTACAGTACAGAAGATCTTCCCGTATCGTACGGACTGGCTTAGTTGGGCGGAAGTATTCCCCATCCCGCCCTTGTGCGGGATTGTTCCCGGCTTTGCTCATTCCTTCAGGTGACACTGAATGATTTGAGAGCTAAGTGCCTTGTGCGTGTAGCCTTGCTGCGCGGGTGGCCTTCCCTGATGGCTTGTATCCGCAACTGCGGGAACAGGCGGAGTCCTTCACCATTGGGAGGCATTTCCTGCGGGAACAGCTTGCGTACTGCGCGTAAGGACGTCACGTCTCTGAGCATGGTGGGTCCTGCGGATCCAGTTGGTTTCTGCGCAGACGTCTCTCTTCAAGGTGAGTCTTGCGGGTCCAACTGGGCTCTGCTGGGACCTACCTCTTCAAGTCCCCCAGTCCAATGTTCTTCTCATGAATGTTTAATAAAGTGAGGTGAACTTTTGGACTTAAGCAAAGGGTTTTAAAAGGGTTTTTTTAAGGTTTTCCATGGGGATTCTTCCCGCGGAAGTCCTTGTCACTTGCAGAAATTCCCGACTTTCCTGCTTGATCTTTGGGTATGATGCGGGTAGGTCTGTAACCTCCTCGCAAGTCAGGAGCGTTGAGTCGCACTTGTGTGGATTCTCCATGAGGTTTTGGTAGTTTTGAACATAGTGATCAATTATGTTAAAACCACCAATTCCATCCTGGAGCTTCAAACAATGTAGTTCTCGACGTTCCCGCTATGCGGGGATGTTATTTCCGTTTCCGCAAGCATTGCCCAGAAGATCCTTCTTGGTTTCAATTCCCTGCGGAGCGCTAGGTATGTGAAGGGTTTTGCCTTAACACTGTACCCGCGCTCGTCTTACGGTTACTTTACTTCCAAGGTATTCCTGGCGTCAATTCCCTGCGGGTGCTAGGTATGTGAAGGGTTTTGCCTTAACACTGTACCCGCACCTGTCTTATGGTTACTTGGTTGCCGAGGTATTCTTGGCTTCAATTCCCTGCGGGTGCTAGGTATGTGAAGGGTTTTGCCTTTACACTGTACCCGCACCCGTCTTATGGTTACTTGGTTGCCAAGTTATTCTTGGCTTCAATTCCCTGCCGGTGCTAGGTATGTGAAGGGTTTTGCCTTAAACACTGTACCCGCATCCGTCTTACGGTTACTTGGTTGCCAAGTTATTCTTGGCTTCAATTACCTGCGGGTGCTAGGTATGTGAAGGGTTTTGCCTTAACACTGTACCCGCATCCGTCTTACGGTTACTTGGTTGCCAAGTTATTCTTGGCTTCAATTCCCTGCGGGTGCTAGGTATGTGAAGGGTTTTGCCTTAACACTGTACCCGCATCCGTCTTACGGTTACTTGGTTGCCAAGGTAAGGGGTATTTTCCCGCTTACTTTGAATCTTTTTGAATTTTGAAATTCGAAGAGTTGGTGAAAGGATAAGAACAGTCCAAACGTCTGAAACGTCGTGCGACGGTTTCTTCTGACTGTGTCAGGACGTGCTGGAAGTTATGGTGACGTGACAGTACCTGGTCATTCCAGACGCTTTTTCAGGCGCGTGGGCGCGATTTTTCGGGCGCGTGGCCGCGAAATTAATGGTACGCGTCCTTTCAACAGCTGTTGCCAGCTTGCTTTTTGCCACGTGTCATAGTTTCATTGCACCTTCGATTTCTCTCTCTTCCGCATTAAATGCATCGCATTAATTGCGATTAGTATATAAAGGGGGAGAGGGTTCTTTGTAATCCACACTTTCACTCTTCTCTTCATCTTCAGAACGATTTCCGGCGAATACTCATCTTTTAGTCGAGCATTCTCTTGAAATCGCTTTCTTCTTTCTTTTGCAAGATGTCGTCTCGTGATCTCGAATCTACAGCCGATGACAAGAGTACTGCTGGCGAGTGCCAGTGTGCTCTGCCTGTCGATCTGTACCAGTACGTCGTCAGGAAGTTCATGCTCGAGTCTCTCGAGCCTGAGTTTCCTGAACCCCATCAGACGGTGTACGATGCCCCCAGAGGCAAGATCGGGGTATATGCTGCATTCTTTGTTTATGGGAATCTTAGGTTCCCATTGACAAAGTTTGTTTTCCGTGTCCTGGAGAGGCACGGTGTGCACCTGACCGAGGTGCACCCGATGGCGATTGCCAAGATTCGGCACTTCAAATGGGTGTGCCGGATTCTGGGCATTGAGCCCTATGTTGACCGCCTGATGACCTTCTACTCTTGGAGGTGCATCCAGGGGTGGTATACATTGATAACCCGGATTAAGGGTTTGAAGATCTGCGCAACCGAGCGCAGTCTTCGCTCGTGGAAGCGGGAGTTCTTCTACATCTCCGCTCGCGCCATACCCCTTGCCATGAAATTCAAGAATGGGCAAGCACTTCCCAGCCTTCACGCCTCCAACTACCAGGAGGCGGAATGGTTTGCGAAGATATCCCGAGTCCAATCTCCGGTTTACCGGTTTGCGGTATGCATGGGGCGTATCGCCAACCTCTGCCACCTTCCCATCTGCCTGACCTCTTGGATGGATTTCCCTTGGGTTCAGGTGATGGGTTCGGCGGCTATCGTCCTGTTATTGACCCTACAGGTGCGTAGGGTTCTTTTGGCCTATTTTATATTTTTCAATCATCTTTTCCTAACTGCTCTTTGTTTTTTGCAGTGTCGGATTCCAATGAAGTGTATGTTCCACGATGGAACATTCGCCGAGGAACAACCCTTCGCACCCCTGTGGAGTGCGTGGAGTGGGCTCGTCACGCTGCTCCCAGTGGTGCGTTGGGGGAAGCCATGGCTAGCTACCAGGAGGGTAGGCTAACCAATGAGCTTCGGGTTCTCCTGGCCCTGATGCAGCTGCGCGTCGAGCTGCTTTGTCGTGAAAACGACAAGTTAAAAGCAGCTCGCATTAAAGAAGTAGCTCAGGCGCGGGCTGTCCGGGAGGAGAACCAAAGGCTTACCGCAGCTGCTGCGGAAAAGGAGAAGGCCTTCAAGGCCCTCGAGGTTGAAGTTCAGGCCCGGCTCGAGGCCCATTCCAAGGCTGCCCAAGCTGTTAATGAACAGCTTCGGCTGGCTAAGGAAACTGCAAGGAACGCAACCGAGAGGGCCACCAAGGCTGAAGCTGTTGCTGAGCCTCTACGCGTGGAGAATGAAGAGCTTAAAGCCAAATTAGAGGCTCTCCAGCAGGCTCATGATGCCTTGGCGATGGAAGACGCCAAAAAGCTCCAGGAGATCTTGGACCAGAGGGGGGTGCTTGACCATACTGAGCGGAAGCTAAAGGGCGTCGAAGAGGCTGCGGCTAAAGAAGTGTTGCTTGGCAACCTCAACAAGAGTGAAGCCGAACACGCCCGTAACGAAGCTCAAGCTGCCCTCCAAGAAGCTCTGGTTGCCAAGGAATGGCTTCTTCGAGAAGCGTTGTCTCAGGTATGCTTTTCATGTCTTTACGCTTTTCTTTGTAAATAGAAAAGGTTCTGATACTTGTATATTTTCTTGTAGGTTGTGCATCGGGTCTTCTCAGAGACGTCTTATGATGATGCTATGAGCGCAGCCCTCAACGCTTCTCATGAGGATGGGGAAAAGGCCGGCTTCCTGCTTGGTCTAGGGTTCGTTGAGAAAGGCATCCCGCCTTCCAACTTCCCTTTGTATAATGTTGATACTGAAGCTGTATACGACCAAGCAGTGAATCAGTATGCCGCCTTCCCGCATCCGGTGGTGGAGAAGGTAAACGAAGTTGCTGCTGCTGATGATGGGCTAGCTATCCTTAAAGCTTTCCTTGAACTGCCACGCTCTACTGATGGTGCTGGTCCAAGTGGAAGTGGCCCTGAAGCCTGATCCTGAAGATCCCTTCCCACTGCTAGGATAGATTTAGCTTGTATAGATTTATTTTCTTGTAGGCGGGTAGTTACCTGGCCATTCTTGTAATGAATCATTGTGAAATATAAATCTTTGTGCGGGTAAGACCGCTATTTTCTGTGGATTCCTTGCTTTATAAACGTTATATGACTTGCATACTTTAGTTTAAATTAGCAATTTTCCAAGTGTTTAGAATAAGTTAACCTTTGAACGTGGTAGATAATAGGTTGAAGTTTTGCTTCCTCTTTCGTGATTGTGCGGGTAGGACCGTCACTTGCACTTAGTAGGATGGCTAAACTTTACCATCTGACCTGCGTGTAGGTTTAACTCATCTTTTTTGAAATTTCTAAGTCTATAGGATAAGTTAACCTTTGAACGTGGTAAATAATATGTGTGAAGTTTTGCTTCCTCTTTCGTGATTGTGCGGGTAGGACCGTCACTTGCACTTAGTAGGATGGCTAAACTTTACCTATATCTGACCTGCGTGTAGGTTTTCCTCATCCTTTTGTTAGAAATTTTCTTGAATAAGTTAACCGTTCGACGCGCGGTTGTCAATAGGTTAGTGTTCAGTTTCCTCTATCATGATTCATGCGGATAGACCGGCACTTTCATTTAGTGGGATGACTGAACTTTTCCCCTTCAACTGACCTGCGTGAAGGTTTGCCTTTTTTTGGGTTTATGCGGGTTTTGCCGCCTTCCCCAACCAACGACTTTCCACGTAATTATGCGGGGAAAACCGGCATATTAGTGTTGAATAAATTAACCGTTCGACGCGCGGTTGTTAATAGGTTAGTGTTCAGTTTCCTCTATCATGATTCATGCGGATAGACCGGCACTTTCATTTAATGGGATGACTGAACTTTTCCCCTTCAACTGACCTGCGTGAAGGTTTGCCGTTTTTTGGGTTTATGCAGGTTTTGCCGCCTTCCCCATGCAACGACTTTCACACTTATGTATGCGGTGAAAACCGGCATCAGTGTTGATAGTTCATAAAGTATAAATGTAAAATCATCAGCGTCGATGTTCTAAGGAGAATCATTTCCATTAGAAGTGGCTCTTGGCCTTTTCTTTACAAATTTGGAATTGATCTACATATAAACTGTGTAATTGAGCTCCCTTCCATGTTGTTGGGATGGGAGTGCCATCGAGCCGATACGCACCTGGTTCGGGATCTCGTTCTTTACGCAGCATGTAGTCTCCACATTGAAGCTGGAATTTTTATTCATGTTCCCCAGCTGGGGTTCTACACGCATCAGCCTGCTCAGCGTTCATTGCGCCACGAGGTGCGCTAGCGTCCCATCTCTGACAAATGCTTCGACCATGTCCTTCACGTCTGTGCATTCTTCAGTGTTGTGGCCTTTTGTCCTGTGAAAGTCACAGTATTTGCTCCGATCAGCATTGGGACGATGTCGGATTATTGGAGCTTTTGGCCATGGGAGCTCCTCAGTGGCGAATATCTCAGTGACGCTTTTGGTGAGTGGCGTCCATCTGGAGTTCTGGTTCGACCGTACGTTATCCCTTCCGCCTAACCGATGTTGCAAGCCGGATGAGGTGTCAAAGTTTACCCTTGACTGCCAAATGCCTAGCTTCCGCTTTTTGTTTAATCGGGCGGTAAGGACGTTGTCTTCTCTTGTTTTCTGGGTGTAGAGGTTTGTGCTCTGTGGAAGGTCTCTACCCAGTTGCTTCTCCGTTTCCGCAAAGCGTTTTGCTGCTGTCATGATGGCATCCCATGTGGATGGCATGCCATCTTTACCCGTTAAGGTGCGGATGAGCTCTGGGTCGTTCGCGCCCTGAAGAAAAGCAGCGCGAACAAGATCTTCGCTAATGTTACCCAGACATAGCTTCTTTGAGTTGAAGCGAGTGATGAAGTCTGGCAAAGATTCATCTTCCTCTCGAATGCATTTGAGGATTGTCCATTGCTCCTCGGTATACTTTCGTTGTTGGCTGAAGTGTTGGCTAAACTTCTGTTGGAAGTCTGCCCAGTCGTAGATGTGGTTGACCGGTAGACGATCGAACCACGCTCTAGCTGGCCCAACAAGCGTCATTTGGAACATGTAACACCACGTAGGTTCCGTCCAATTGCTGACGGTTGCCCCCGCTATGAATCTGTTCAAATGATCATCTGGGTCAGATATACCATCATATGTGCCTATGTTGGACATTTGTTTGGCACTCTTTGGGGCAATTGCTTCCGCAATGTCCCTTGCAAATTTGGATGTTCCCGCATTTGCAACAGTTGGTCTAAATGTTTTGGAGAAGTCATGTGGGCTTCCACATGTGTTTTTTGGTTTGAAGGCTTCTCCAAAACGCCTTCTCGGTTGGGAGTCCGTTTCCTTACGCTTCCCTTTTGCCCTATGGCGAGGGTTCGCGTCGGTGTCGGATTCCTCCGAGTCATCGTCCAAGTATTCTTCGAATTCGTCAGCCTGTTGGACGGAACGCAAGCGTTCGTCCAACTCAGCTTGGAATTCCCTCTGACGTGCCTCCGCCCATGCCTTAACTTCATCGAGTGTTTGGCGGGGGAGTCTTGTTCGTTTCTCTAACTGGGTATCGGTGAATCCCAGTGAGCGATTATTTACTGCACTTGCCCCAGCTTGGGTAACTAGGGTAGTGTTCGTAAAATTTACTTCACTTGCCCCGGCTTGGGTAACCGGGGTAGTGTTTGTAAAGACTGTGTAGTCGGTATTCCCCCCAGTAGCTGGGGTTGTGGTTACCGGAGTTTCTTTAACCATCTTTCCAGAAGTTTGAAAAAACTGAAAAGAAATGAAGTTCTAGCTTTTATGCACGGATGGCGCCAATGAAGAAACACTAACCGGACCCCGTGCAGATTACGGATAACCTGGGGGTTAGATAGATGTTTCCCACGAGGGGTTAGATCCGGCAAAGATGGTTCTTCTGATAACCTGCAAAACAGACACCGTGAGCTTGTCACTGAGAAGGGGGGGGGGGTTCCTCCTTGTGACCACCCTCCGGCGTGAGAATCAGACTAGATTGCTCTTCAAATATAAATGTATATTAAGAGATTGCTAGAGCAGATATCAGGTATAATATGATGATAATATGATAAGATATGATGATCATACCATTTGTGGTATTTATAGCCGAAGGTAGGTTTCCAAGGAGGTGTGGCCGGCTGAATAGTGTTCCTGTTCCACCAACTGTGGCCTACGCACGTGCCCTGCTAGTAGTTGGTGGGTAGGCAGCGGCTGACAGTGACCAGGCCTGCTGTGTACTATTCCTTTTCCACCAACAGCCGGCTATGCACGTGGTATGACAGGAGTTGGTGAGTAGGCAGCGGCTAATAGTGACATACAGTACAGGAGCATGCTGCTCGCCATACTGTTGTCAATAAGCTGTCGTATCTTTAGTCAGATCTTTTGCCCATACCTCGTCAGGTACAGTACAGAAGATCTTCCCGTATCGTACGGACTGGCTTAGTTGGGCGGAAGTATTCCCCCTCCCGCCCTTGTGCGGGATTGTTCCCGGCTTTGCTCATTCCTTCAGGTGACACTGAATGATTTGAGAGCTAAGTGCCTTGTGCGTGTAGCCTTGCTGCGCGGGTGGCCTTCCCTGATGGCTTGTATCCGCAACTGCGGGAACAGGCGGAGTCCTTCACCATTGGGAGGCATTTCCTGCGGGAACAGCTTGCGTACTGCGCGTAAGGACGTCACGTCTCTGAGCATGGTGGGTCCTGCGGATCCAGTTGGTTTCTGCGCAGACGTCTCTCTTCAAGGTGAGTCTTGCGGGTCCAACTGGGCTCTGCTGGGACCTACCTCTTCAGGCATTGTTCTGGATATGTGATCTATGAGTTAGGTTAGTGACTGGGGCCTGGGTCCCCTTACTAAGATGCTGGCTCGACTTGGCCACACATCCTTTGATTACTAAAGTACTGTGGTGATGGATACACAAGTGTTTGGTTTCTCGGGTGTGACCCCTTCTTTAAATACTATACAAACATTTGCATACATATATATAGAAGGGAAGAGGAATGAGTTTGCTAAAAAAATATACTTATACAACATAACACGGTACACATTCATGGCTATATAAATCGTTAAAATGAAAACTATTAAATGATTATGAACCAAATGAACTACTTTGTAATATATGATTATACGAAGCGAATGAAAAGAAAAATAAGTTGATGATCGACAGATTGCGAATTTGAATGATCCAATGATTAAAAGTTGTTCATTTGACATCTAATCATTTAGTAGTTCCCTCCTAAATATTCAAAATATATAAATAACCTCAAAACAGCTGAAGCATATTTCCTTTTCCTTCTCTAGATGACCCTGGATCATCTTGTGAATTATTCACCAGACTTAAAATATCACCAGAATTAGTACTTGGATATGATTCTTGGTTTACTTTTGTTACAGATGTCACAAGTCTAGCTGGAAAATTCAAAAGAGCCTTAGCCCCTCTCATTTCAAACGCAGCCTTATCATAAGCCAACGCAGCATCCTCAGCCGTCTCATATGTCCCCAACCATACTCTCGCACCTTGTCGATTGGAGTTACGAATCTCAGCTGCAAATTTACCCCATGGACGACGCCTCACCCCTCTGTAGTGCTTGGTCTTTGATATCACCCGAGTCAGATCAAGGCTACTTCTGGAAGCACTACCTGGATTATCTCTTGGACTGGGACCAACCATCGTGTTGGCTTCGTTAAGGACTTGATAGATCATCATATCTTGCGAATCGTTCTCGTTCAAGGGTAACTCGTTACCATTAGAATTCGGCATCATTATGTTCAGTTTTGTGGGATTTTTCGGAACAAGGGTGTTGAATCTAGTATTTAAAGTTAGTTTTTGGTGTGTTGTTAACTAGAATACAAAGATAAGGCAGAATGGTTGGGGGATGTTCTAGAAGCATGATGTCTTGCGGGGCAACTGGGAGAAAATTCCATAGGGGCATGTTTGACAAGCCACCAACATTGACATTTGGTTATAAGCTTTACCTAAATGGCCTTTTACCGAAACTTATATTTGTGTTTATTCTAATTTTATACCTCTATTTTTATTATTTATATCTTCATTTCTAGATTTGAACATTTGTATTTATGCTGTAGTTATCTAATATCTACAACCTAGCTTGGAACACCACAACAAAGTTTAGAAATGACAAATTTAGCTTCGAAAGTTTATAATTGAGTATGGGACACTTGAACCGAACCATTTCAACAAAAAAAAAAAGATTAAAAAGAAATAATATAAAAATACACTAGACAATTAAACGAACTCAAGCAAAGCCAATCCATAATTGACGGTTAACCGACCTTACGGTAACGATTATGGTTAAACAATCTTCAATACTGAAGTTCGGTTGTGGCTTTGATTAAGCCCCCATAATTAAACGAAGCCGACTTTGCACATCCCAGATGTAGATGACTTACTTTGACATAGATGTCTATAACAAACTAGACTCGGATATACCCAACAAACTTCTAAATGACATAAAAGAACAGTTTTGTATGTTAATTATTTCAGTTAACTAGTTATTTCAAGAATATTGTTTCTACTATTTAAATATATAGGGTTATTATTTACGCCATATCACACATTTGTACAGATTGGTCGATACTCAATAATATTATAACGTAAAGACGATATTGTTAATTATCTCAATTAATCAGCTATTTCAATAACTTTTCTATTATTAAAACATATGTGGTTATTCGAATGAATGAGAAGGCAATTAAGTCAATTTAGGTGTCCAAAATATTAATTCAAGATGACAATTCAATGGGTTCTAGAGGTCGCAAGTAAGCAATGACGTCATTCGTCCATAATGTCCTCCAGACTTCTTCTTGTACATGGTCATATAAGAGCCACACAAAATGGATTTTATAATGACAAGGAACCATACACCGTCACACTTTTCGGTCTTCTTATTTCCCACTATACATACACATAGTTATTTGCTTTAGTTTTATTTGAAATACTAGTTTAGGACCAGTATATTACACATTTTTAATAAGGTAAATTGGATTTTAACGATTATAACTTAATGTAGTTGGCCGATAATAATCTCAGCTTTGAAAATAGTTGTTACTGGTTCCAACTTTCACACCGTTTGTTTTCATTGAACCCCCGTTAAAAAAAATTAACGACATTAAGTTTTTCCAAATTTCAAATTGATGTTTTAGGGCTTTTGATCGAAATGAGAATACGAATCGATTGACGTAAAACTCAACTCGAAACAACGCTTCAAAGAGCTTGATTTTTGTTAATTAAAAGTTTGAACACCGGAATTGGAGCATCCTTAGAAGTTTGGACCACCGTTTGGAGGTAAGTTTTACATCAATCGACTCGTATCCTCATTCCGATCTATAGCCCTAAAATATCAGTTTGAAATTTGGAAAAAAAGTTAACGTCGTTAAGTTTTTTTAACGGATGTCCATTGAAAACAAATAGTGTGAAAGTTGAGACCAGTGACAGCTATTTACGAAGTTAAGATTATTATCGGTCAACTGTATTAAGTTGGAATTATTAAAATCCAATTTGCCTTTAGATAATGAAAACGATATAATTCGTGAAACTTTAAAACTTTTTATCTTACTATACTAAAATGGTGTTACATACAATAATTAAAAATGAAATATGACAGTAACATTTAAAATTAGAAGCAAAGAAGTAAGGGAGAAATTAATTTTATTCATTTGTTAGCATTATAGATACATAACATACTTATACAGTTATAAAACACAATGTAAACCTTAAAACCTATAACGTTGGGATGGGCTTATAAATTAGTCTGTTAAAACCACCCTCCCCACATCTCATACATTTTATATTATACACAATCAATATTATACTATTGGATGATGTTGGTAGGGTTTTTTCATAACCAATATTAACTGATACTGCATGATGAACTATGTTGCCTTATTAAAACCTTGTTAAGAAAATTCATAGTGATGTATAAAACTTATTCAAATGTAGATAGTACAACATGCATTGTTATTCCTCTCAACTTTACATAATTTCTAAGTTTGTAGTTTCGGTATGAAGGGTAAACTAGCCCCATGTTTTGTTGGTCCGTTCAAAATCCTTGAACGAATCGGAGATGTTGTTTATCGCCTCGAGCTCCCGCAAGAACTTCAAGGCATCCATCCTGTGTTTCATGTTTCGAACCTTCGAAAGTGTCTAGACGACGAGAACCTTCATATCCTTCTCAACGAGGTACGCATCGATAACACAATGCACTTTGTTGAGAATTCGGTGGAAATAATAGATCGAATGGATAAGGAAACCAAGCGTAGCCGGATCCCTTTGGTCGAAGTTCGTTGGGAATCTAAGCGTGGTGCGGAAGTCACTTGGGAACGTGAAGACCAAATCAGGGCTAAGTATCCGCATATTTTTATTACGGATGTTAATTCCTAATTTCGGGACGAAATTTCCTAAAAGTTGAGAATGTTGTGACATTCGTCATGTTCGGTGTCGTGTTTATATCCGTTTTATTAACCATTTGTAATCAGTTCTTTATATTTAATAAAAACGTCCATTCATTAATTATGTCTTTTGGTTTTGTCTTTATTACATTTACGCATATTCTTAATTGTTTAAAGTATCTAATAGGTACACTTTTAGCCCTTACACTATATTGTTTACCATAATTGATAACCAAACCAATCTTGAGGGACCTTATGTCAATACAACAAAAGTTTTTCCCTCCTATTTCCCCTTCTCCCCGTCGCCCACAGCCACCCCCCCTTTCCAGTTTTGATTTCATTTTGACGCATAAATCGCGGGTTTTGGATTAATTAGGATGATTCTTATCATACACGCTCCTTCCTGTTATAGTTTAACGCGTAATTGGCAACTATTTCAAATCAAATTGAATCAATTTTGGTTAACTAAGGTCACGGCTGATTTCAATCTTGTTAGCCTATAAATACGAGTCCAAAACTCAAATAAAATGCCCCACACCATCATCTTTCTAGCACGAAACAAAACCCTAAGACAATAGCAACCAATTAACAGTTATTAATCTCGTTTGAGTTCGTTTTCTGGTCGCAACCCTAACTCGTCGTCCTCGTTAATTCCATAACCAATTAAGGTAATTGTTACATGCTTTTGGATCGGATTTGCATTCTTATCAAAAGCCCTAAATCTAATTTTTATAAACTGTAACGAATTAAACAAGTTAATCAAATTAGGGTTCTTATGGTTTAGGCATTAATCTGATGTTATGGTTTTATATTTTCCTTTTCAAAGTCTTCACGTGTTATCCACTGGCCCAGTTGGCTAGTGTGCTTGGTGTATAACCAAGACCCGGCCAGGGGCGCTGGTTCGAACCCCCTTGGTCCGGTTTTTGGGTATTTTTGTTATTCCTTTTATTTCTTTCATTTTTATTATTATTTGTTTAATCAAATGTATTATTTTTACTTAAAACTTTAATTATATTAACACCTAATAATATGTATACTTGTTTAATGAATCAAACACAATTAAACTTTCAATAATAAATTCTCGTTAAACGTTTTCGAGTATATATATATATATACATATATACATAATCAATTAAAAAAATAATTTTTTCCTATAACAACAACAACAACAACAATAATAATAATATCAACTTTTGAGAAATTTAAAATTTATTATACGCAAATTTTATGAGAATCCTTTAACGATCCCAAATATATTAAACCCATGTTTGCTCCCGTGTTAGCTCGCTTACATTGTTTTAGATATGTATTTTTGTATATACTTTAATAACTAGGAAAAATTGTCGGGACTTCTCGCAGAACCATCTAGTTGCTTTAATCGTTACCATCTCCTCGTTACCGTATTCCTTATTCCAAGTGAGTTCTTCATAACCCCATTTTAACGCTTTTAATATTTTTGGGGTGTAGCATGTCACAATCTTTATCTCGTTAATAAACCGATTCACAATTAGTGTACATGTTAATACTATTCTTGCATACTGTTTATGATTATACGTGAACTTGTTTGCAACGTGTTTACTATTCATATGGTGGAAGTTACGCAAACACATACACATAGTGGGAGGGTCCGACGGGATGTATCTACGCCGTCTAAATTTACGACTTCGGTTGTTCGTAAGGTGGTTCTCATTTCCCCTATTACTACGGCCTCGGCTAAAGGAACGGGAGGACGGCATTAATTGATTCATTTACTTTGCGCTTAAATATTTATTACAGTACGAACGTTGAATCGTGCCTTTCATATATCTGTATACTCAAAAACTTATGAAAACTCACCAACTTAATTGTTGACAAATATATTATTTTCAATGTGCTACAGGTTGAATCGATGGCATGCTAAGGATGAAAATCATTTGTATACCCTATGATATTTGAAAAAATAACTTATTTATTGTTTTGATGAAGTGTTTCTTTTTATTTTTAATTATGAATAATTGTGTACTTGTTACGTTACGAAATGAAATGATATAATTATTGTCGCTTTAATAGTGTTACGAGCTATGAGTGATCTGCATGTTACACCTGGGCGTATTCCGCTTAAAGCCGGGGTGTTACGAGCTATGAGTCTAGTCTTTCGTTACAACAATTTGTAACGGCGCTTCAAATAGCTTAATTTTTGTTCATTAAAAGTTTGAACACCGGAATTGGAGCATCCTTAGTCGTTTGGACCACCGTATGGAGGTAAGTTTTACACCAATCGACTCGTATCATCATTCCGATCAAAAGCCCTAAAATATGAGTTTGAAATTTGGAAAAAAGTTAACGTTGTTAAGTTTTTTTTAACGGATGTCCAATGAAAACAAATGGTGTGAAAGTTGGGACCAGTGACAGCTATTTAAAAAGTTAGGATTATTATCGGCAACTGTATTAAGTTGGAATTATTAAAATCTAATTTGCCTTTAGATAATGTAAAGGATATAATTCATGAATCTTTAAAACTTTTTATCTTATTATACTATAATGGTGTTACATAGAATAATTAAAAATGAAATATCATAGTTATATTAAAAATTAGGGGCAAAGAAGTAAGGGAGAAATTGATTTTATTCGTTAGTAAGCATTGTAGATACATAATATACTTATACAGTTATACATCACAATGTAAACCCTAAAACCTATAACGTTGGGTTGGGCCTATAAATTAATTTGTCCACCCCCCTTCTCATACATTTTATATTATACACAATCAATATTATACTATTGGATGATGTTGGTAAGGTTTTTTCATTACTAATATTAACTGATACTGCATGAAAAACTATGCTGCCTTATTAAAACCTTGTTAAGAAAATTCAGATGAATGTATAAAACTTATTCAAATGTAGATAGTACAACGTGCATTGTTATTCCTCTCAACTTTACATAATTTCTCAGTTTGTAGAGTTTAGTCTTCCGTTACAACAATTTGGCTTGATTTGTCTAAACCACATGTCTTTCTTGTGCTGGATCTTTTACCTCTATAAGTGAAATCGTATCTGGATTGTGGTCAAGCTTTGTACAAAATTGATAGATATCCCGCATAATCATATTCTGGGACCCTGTATTTTCTAATAGAAAGAGATCACTTTATGTAATCCCTTAAATGTGTATTCTTATCATTTAATGCGCTTGTGATGCTAGATTGTTTAAAAAAACCCAGCTTGAAAAATCCAATGTGCATCACACATAATTAACAAAGTGCTTCAGGATGATGTTAAATCGGTACTTAATAGCCTATGAGACAAACTTATGCTACTGGATCAGTGATGTTGTCTCGTTAAAATCTCACTAACAAAATTCTACGAAAAATAAATAGTGAAGGGAAAAATAGTGTAACATATTGAACTAGAACTAAATTTCACTAGCACACATATTAATAATCCAATATTCAATCTCATGATCTTTACAAGATATAATAGGGCATCGATGACGTTTAACCAAAGGACTTTTGGAACAAGTGCATATTCTCCCTCATTTGGGACAATAAGGATCCATAAGGTTAGCTAGCAATCAATCAATCATGATTATGCTTAGTGAATCAACTTTGGGACATAACTTTATTGATGGATAAGTATACACTTGTACGTATATATACTCGTGAGAATCCATGGCTTGATTCAACACTTTTTGATCTAGTCTATGATACAATCATTTGGATACTTGATTTGGTTTAACTTTGTGTTAGTATGTGTATCAAGTGTGAATTTTGCAACACAACGAGAGGATTTCAATCAAATAGGAACTGATAATTATGAAATAGATTACAGAGGGCATTTATAGATGGTGACTCATTCGCTATACATGCATAGTGAATGAGCACCACATTCACTACGCCATTCGCTAAACAACTTTAGCGAATGACCCTTATATATTAAACCTCTCATTCGTTAACATATCTAATGAATGAGGGCCAAAATTGATCTCATTCGTTATACAACCCATAGCGAATGAGCCTTTACATATTTACAAAACCGCCCCTATACATTAAATCTATTAATTTCAAATATGATTAACAAAGAACGAGATGAAAACTGACGTTTCAACAACTCGAAGTGCAAGTTAATTAATAATTTAGTCGTATCAAGTTCTTCCGTTTCAAAGTTTTCTCTTATGTAGTTCGAAAGAGTCTCCCGATGATGTAGAACAACATCATAGTAACTACGATTATAGTCAACCTATAAGAGAAGAATTTGATGAATACACATGGCTCAAACTTATACATTTTGTTATTAGAATGTTAACTGAGTCAATTATACCATGTATGAATAGTTTCTTATAATCTATTAAAATCTCTTGAGATATTATAACACTTTTCTTGAGTATCGTTATTATTGCTTTAGGCATTTTATTCATTCGAGGATATTCTTGTAAATGTAATGGTCAATTCTCCCATACAATTATCACGTGATGACATTTATAAGTTTTATCTGAAGTCATCCTAAGATTGCGAGGCCGATTAAAACATATAAGGGTCATCGAATCCACTACAGGGGAATACGTTTCCTTTTGGGTGTCATTTTGTTAATGAGTCTTTCGTACTTGTTTGCTTTGATTACAATGCATCAAGTTAGCTTCTCGGTTTCAATTATTGTATGTTTGGGCTTGATGCCATGTAATATTGAGCCCACTAGGCCTTGGTAATGAAAGCAAGCATGGCATGGATTGCACTATAAATAGTGCAACCACACACATGCATACTAACATTTTGCAAAAACTACAACATTATCTTCTCACCAACTCTCCCTCAACTCCTTCTTTATTTCCTTTTCGGGTAATAATCAACACCAACAAGAAACGAGATCTCGGTTGCTTACTATCGACTTCCGCTAACTAATAAGTGAGATTGATTCAAGAACTAGTTGTTTGATTCGTTCTAGGACCTATAATTGGTATCAGAGATTTAGGTTCTACTAGTTCTAGTTATTGGGTCACAACCTTGGATTTTGGTCTTGTTTGAATGTTTAAAACTTGTTTTAAAGTGTTTTAAGTGGGTTTCGGGCTTACTAGTTGCGCTTACAAGCTTGAAATAAGTGGCTTAAAGTGTTATTAAAAGTATTTGGGTTTAAAAAGTGTGTTCTTAGTGATTCTTGAAGGTGTTCAGATTCAAGAAGTATGCTTGGTTAAGCTTGGAAGTTTGTATTTGAAGACTGAAAAAGTGTTCATACGGTTCTTTGTGATATTAATCGAGTTTCCATAAATGGCAAAAAGTGTACTTGTGTGAAAATCCGTGCAAAAAAGTGAAAATTGTACTTTCTGGAAAAACCAATCGAATCGAGTCTCAAACCATTTGAATCGAGTCTCAAACCATTCGACTCGAGTCTCACTCCAATCGAATCGAGATTAGAAACCAACCGAATCAAGATTTCAAACAATTCGAATAGAATCACAAACCAATCGAATCATTTTTCAATTCGATTCAATTTCTACTCGATTCGATTAACGTTCTATTCGATTCGATCCGATTACTATTTGATTCGATTCTTTTTGAATTCGAATCGTGTAAACTCATATTCAAACCCTTTGTACTTGGAACTTTTTGACAGAAGCTGTTGACGACTGTTTAACTCAAATCATGATTTGAAAAATGTTGACTATCCTTAGACGTTGAAAACATACCTTATATTTGAAAAAGAAGTCGTTACCACCAACAAAACCCCAAAGCAACTTAAATGGAAGAACACTTTTGAAGAGTTCAAGTGGAGGTTCAAGAACTATCTAAGATCAATGAATTTGCTCTTCTTAGATCAATTGAAAACGGTCCTCACCAACCTACTACTATAACTGCTGATGGACCAGTTGATAAGCCCGTCTCAGCCTATGATGACGATGACAAAAGGATGATACTAAATGATCAAAAGGTTTTTGCTACCCTAAGTGTGTGTCTTTCACTTGAAATCTCTCAAACGCTGAGAGAACACATTACTACCAAAGGAGTTTGGGATGCTTTGGTTGATAAGTTTGAAGGAAACTTGAAAATGAGAAAAGTGAAAGGCAATGTTGAAAGGTTAATTCAACACATTCAATCATATCCAAGGAGAAACCGTTGGGACTCTCATTAATAGGCTTGAGACTTTGGTCACCAAGATGAGAAGTGCTAGGATCGTTTATGATCAATCTGAAATCAATGACAAGCTGCTGAACTCTTTGCCCTACACAAGGAATAGTATTGTTATTACCATCAAGAGAACAACAAATCTGGACAAACCAACGTAGTCTGATTTGACTTCCACCATAAGATCATTCGAAATGGATGACAACCTAAGATTGGGTAATCATATTAGTTCACTCAATAATGCAGGAATCTCTATTGGTTCAGGAATCATCACTGTATTTCTCAGCCAAGCTCATCCTATAGTTCATCCAGTCAATTGGGTAAAAGTGTATTCTACTCAATGTCCTCAGAATACTGCATTCAAGTCCACTCCTGTAAGGCCCCGTTACCGGTGCCCTACTTTGCACCTTGGATTTACTCATAAACACAGTTCATAATATCAGAGTTAATAAAAACATTCGCGGAATATTAAACATTCAAACCATCATATTACAAAACCATACTTTGTTGTCTTAACGGGCATTCAAATTATTTAAAACATAAAACATTGTCTTTAGAATAACATAACATTTCTTGAGATGCCAGCTGTCTTCAAGTTCATGCCATGTGCATCCTCTTATGCAAGCTGCTTCAATCTACTCACCTGCGTGCATACTAAAAGTCAGCTACGCTGAGTGAGTTCTAGTTAATCATACAACATACAATCTGGTCTCATACTTCCACACGTGCCCGAAGGGGTGTACCTTAATCATACCTCACAGATATTATAAGGGTCTGGTCCCTAACATCACAGATATTATGAGGGTCTGGTCCCTAACATCACAGATATTATAAAGGGTCTGGTCCCCAATCATCACAGATATTATTAGGGTCTGGTCCCTACCATCACAGATATTATTAGGGTCTGGTCCCTTTGTTTCATGCTACTGTACCATACCTGCTCTTACATACTTGACAATACGTGCAATCTCCGAAGAGCGTTCATGTACCATCAACATATCAAACATACATTATGCATACATCATATATGTTCATACATACATCATATCTTATATCATACATATCAATCATATCTTTAACTACCACCTAACAGTACATGCAATATCCGAAGATCGTTCACGCGCCGTCAAGCAATCATCATACATAAATCATACAAGGCATACACTTACCATTTAAGGTAAGTGTATTAACTATCACATCGAGTATGCACACAGCCCCGAAAACATAATAAGGAAGTGGGGCTAGAAACTCACCTCAAGGCGGTTGCGCTTACCGTTTACGGTTATCCCCTTCTTTAGTTGTGCACGACTAACTGTATAATAATTATACGCATCAGTAAACTATCACCACACATATCGTCTTTCTAGTTTAATTATTACCCCCAACGAATGGGGTCCGGGGGCAGCGCCCCTGGCAGTGGGGTTCTAGGGGCGGCAACCCCTAGTAGGGTCCAAGGGGCAGAGCCCCTAGCTGGGGTCGAGCTGTCTTAACACATTTTCCATTAGGATTTTAAATTGTCTTCTAATTTTCTAACCCATTTCTTATAACGAATTAAGCCTTATTCGTTAGCCAATTCGTTGTCTTCTGTGATCTGGTTCGTTAACTGATTCGTCATCTGATCAGCATCTAATTCGTCATCTGAATCTGACTTGATTCGTTAACGAGTTCGCTATCCTAGTTCTTTAGCCCAATTCGCTATCTGACATAGCGAACTGGATGAGCTAATTCGTCATCTCCTTTAGCGAACTGACTATCACGAATCAGAGGCTAGTTCGTTATCTCCTACTTAGCAAATCACCAGGCGAATTGCTTCTAATTCGCTAATTATTCCTTAGCGAACTAGGGTTAGGTCAGGGAATGTCAGAACATTCCCTGACATTCATTCCTCGTATTAACTTTTCCGGCACCGCCTTTCCGGCGCCGCCGCCGGAAGGCCGCCGGAAAACCGGAGATTCGCCGGAAAAACGAGTTTTTACTCATTTTTCACCGTTTTTTGTCCCGTTCGATCCAGATCTGAGCTAGGGTGACCCCTAAACTTATCATAGGTTCGGTTTATACCCGATTCCACCCGGATCTTGTGACTCAAACGGTTTAAAGGTGTCGGTTCGTTGTTTCATGACTATATCTATCGGTTAAAGCTCATACAAGATCATAGTATCATTAACTTGGATCGGTGCTCGGTTTCCTTCTTGGTTTCGGCTTAGGCAAGGAGAGAACTAGAGAGAGAGCTTAAGTGTGTGTTTGGATGGTGGATGGAATATGTGTAAACGAGGAATTAAATGGTGATTATGGTTTATATATTTAGGGATCATGGGCTTAAGCCCATGGTCTTTCCTTCTTTCTTTTCATAACCCAAGTCCATAACTCATATCCATTCACCCAACACTAGCCAAACTCATATTCTATTCATCTAAACCGATAACGCCCCACTATAAAATAAACGTAATTTATTTTATTAATATAACCAAAAGTAGGATGTTACAAGTCTTTCCTCCTTAAAGATGTTTCGTCCCCGAAACCTAACTATTACAAAAACAAATTCAGGTAAAACTTGCGCATCTCATCCTCAGCTTCCCAAGTAGCATCTGATCCCTTGCGGTCAACGATCTCTACTGGCTGTTCAATGTAGTTCAGCTGCTCATCAACCTCAGTGTCCATCAATGGCACGTGGGACGTGTCATCAGCTAGACACTTCCTCGGATGAGAAACATGAAAGGTTGAATGAATTCCTTATAACTCATCGGGTAAATCCAGCTTATATGCTACTTCACCCACACGATCTAAGATTTTAAATGGTCCGATGTACCTCGGACTCAACTTCCCTCTCTTTCTAAAATGAATAATTCCCTTCCAAGGTGAGACCTTGAGCATCACGTTGTCACCAACGTTAAACTCAATCGGTCGTCGCCGCTTGTCATCATACGACTTCTGTTTGTCTTGAGCGGCTTTCATTCTTGCTTTGATCTGATCAAACTTTGATGAGGTTTCTTGCACAACCTCTAGGCTTCCCATCTCTTTCTGACCAATTTCTCCCCATCATACCGGGGTTCTACATCGTCTACCATAAAGCATCTCAAACGGTGGTATACCAAAACTTGAATGGTAGCTGTTGTTATAGGAGAACTCTGCCAGATGCAGATAATCATCCCAACTTCCTCCAAAGTCTAGAACGCAAGCACATAGCATATCCTCAAGGGTTTGGATCGTCCTTTCAGACTGTCCATCTGTTTGAGGATGATACACCGTACTGATGTTCAACCTCGTTCCCATAGCTTCATGGAACTTCTTCCAAAACCTCGAAGTAAAACGAGTATCTCTATCAGACACGATCGATAACGGCACTCCATGCTTAGATACGACCTCTTTTATGAACAAGCTTGCTAACGTTTCTGACGAGATAGCCTCTCGTATAGGCAGAAAGTGAGCACTCTTGGTCAAACGATCCACAATAACCCAGATGGTATCATGATACTTAGCTGTACGGGGTAGCTTAGTTATGAAATCCATGGTGATGTGTTCCCATTTCCATTCTGGTATCTCTCAAGGTTGCATCTTTCCATAAGGCTTCTGATGCTCTGCCTTGACTTGTAAACAAGTTAAGCACTTACTGACATACTCTACCACGTTGTTCTTCATTCTAGGCCACCAATAGTCTCTTTTCAAATCTTGGTAAATCTTTGTAGCTCCTGGATGAATCGAATACCTTGACTTATGAGCTTCATCTAAAATTCGACCTCTGAGATCTCCATGGCATGGAATCCACATACGGTCAAACCTAATCTTAACACCATGCGTGTTTTCCATCAACTCGTCTTGCTGACCAAAAATTCTTTCTTTCTTTGCTAGTCCTTCATCTCCAAGCACTTCTGACCGCACCTTGATGATTTCTTCAAATAAGCTTGAGTTCATAATTAGCTAATATGACTTTACTGTTGCAATGACTTCCTCATTCTTATGGCCTAGCACATCAGCGACCACGTTAGCTTTACCAGGATAGTACTTAATGTCGCAGTCGTAATCCTTTATCAATTCTAACCATCTTCTCTGCCTTATGTTCAATTCCTTCTGCTCGAAAAAGTACTTTAAACTCTTATGATCTGTGTAAATGGTACACTTAGTACCATACAGATAATGTCTCCATATCTTGAGGGCATGCACTACTGCTGCTAGTTCCAAATCATGCGTCGGATAAGTACTCTCATGGACTTTCAACTATCTAGACGCGTAAGCTATCACCTTTCCTCGTTGCATCAACACGCAACCTAACAACGACGCGAAGCATCAGTACAAACAACCAAATCCTCGTTACCATCGGGTAAAGCAAGGATTGGAGCTTGCGTGAGCCTTTTCTTTAACTCCTGAAAAGCCTCCTCTTGAAACTTACCCCAACTGAATACTATCGACTTTCGGGTCATACCGGTCAATGGTGCGGCTATCTTGGCGAAACCTTCAATGAGTCTCCTATAGTTGCCAGCTAACCCTAAGAAGCTTTGTATATCAGTCGGATTCTGTGGGGTCTTCAAATTTGTTATCGCTTCAATCTTAGCTGGCTCCACGGTAATCCCTTCTGGATTAATCACGTGAGCTAGAAATTGCACTTCTCGCAACCAAAACGCGCACTTTGAAAACTTGGCATACAACTTCTCTTTCTTTAGAGTGTCCAATATTTCTCTCAAATGCTCGGCATGATCAGACTCGCTTTTTGAATAAATCAATATATCATCAATAAAGATGATTACCGATTTATCCAACATAGGCCGACACACCCTATCATCATGTCCATAAATGTTGCGGGAGCATTCGTTTGACCAAATTACATTACGAGGAAGTCGTAGTGTCCATACAGCGTCCGAAACGCTGTTTTAGGGATGTCTGCCTCTTTCACCTTCAGCTGATGATAGCCTGATCTGAGATCTATTCGCGAGAACCAACTTGAACCTTGCAGTTGGTCAAACAGATCATCAATCCTAAGCAAAGGGTATCTATTCTTCACTGTAAGCTTGTTCAACTCACGATAGTCTATGCACATTCTCATACTTCCATCCTTCTTCTTCACGAAAAACACTGGCGCACCCTAAGGGGAAACACTCGGTCTTAAGAAACCTTTGTCGAGGAGTTCCTGCAGTTGGGACATCAATTCTTTCATCTCAGACGGCGCTAGACGGTAAGGTGCTTTCGCAACGGTTTAGGCTCCTGGTATTAAATCTATTTGGAATTCTATCTCTCGCTCCGGTGGCAAACCCGGAAGATCCTCAGGGAATACTTCTGGGTAGTCGCACACGATAGGGACATCTTTCATTTCTTTTGTCTCGGCCGTAGCGTTGACAACATACGCCAGGTAGGCACCGCACCCTCGCCTTAATAACCCTTCGGCTTTTATCATCGAAATGACGTTAAACCCTGAACTTTCTTTATCACCATAAACCGTCACCGCACTGCCATCTAAAGACCTTAGCTTTATTATTCTACTCTTACATACTATTTGAGCTTCGTATTCCGATAACCAATCCAACCCCAAGAATACATCGAACCCTCCCAAGGTCATAACATACAAAGTAACAGGGAACTCATGCCCCTCTAACTCTATCTTACAATCCTTAACCATTTTCATTATTTTCACCGAGGTGTCACTAGCGGTTTCTACTATAAAGGTTTCAGATACTTGGCAACATTTCATTTTAGCTATTTTAGAAAATGCTGTAGCTACGAAACTTCTATTCGCACCTGAATCAAATAATACCGAAGAAGAAATACCGTTTACTAAGAATGTACCAGTCACTACATCAGGAATCTGCCTAGCTTTTTCCTGGGTCAGCATGTAGGCTCTAGTCCTCGGTCTCGCTTTATCAGCATCTTTCTTCCCTCTACCTCCAGCCTCACCATCGGTGCACTCTCTTGCCATATGGCCTGTCTTGCCACATTTGTAACATGTTGGCTTTGCGTTGCACTCATTGGCATAATGCCCTACCTTCCCGCACTTATACCATGCATTCGACCCCATCCTGCATTCTCCTCCATGAGCCTTTCCACACTTGTTACACACATCAGAACTCTTACCCCACTTACACTCACCACCATGCATCTTTCCGCAGGTCTTACACGACCTCTTTCCCCAAACTCTTGGCTGCTTGTTCTTGGGGTTCCATAGCTGAGTACCAGGTCGTTTGGCAGGAGCGACCCACTTCCTTTCTTTCTTCTCTTCTATAACCGCTTCATCTGTCAAGTCCTCATAGACCGTTTCTGCGAGCCCCACAGCAGAATCAAAGGTACCTGGTCGACCCGTCTTAACCAAGAAGCGAACATTCTGCGGCAGTCCCCTAAGGTAACATTTGATCTGCTTGGCCTCGATGTCCACCATATCTGGCACCAACCTTGACAGACGGTTGATTTCAGTGGTGTATTCGCGGTGTGTCATCTTACCCTCCTTCAGACTTAAAAACTTCATCTCAACCCTTTCAACCTCCGCATCAGCACAAAACCTCTTCATTACCAACTCCTTCAGATCATCCCACCTCATTGCCTTTACCTCTTCCCGACTCTTTCTCTGCTCAACTGACTCCCACCAGTACATTGCCTCATCCTCAAACGATTGGGTGGAATAACCCACAGCTTGGTCGGGACGGCACTCGCTAATTTGGAAAATTTTATCCATGGCAGTTATCCATTGAAGAGTAGCGATTTCGTCTCCCAAACCAGTCAGTTTCGGCGGGTCACAGCCCTTGAAGGACTTATAGTTGCACCCGCCTTGGCCCCTCTTTCTATCATCAGCCTTCACAGACCTCACCACGCTCGAAGCCTCCCTTTCTCCTTCATCATTCTTCCTACCATCTCCTTCCGCCCTTCCAGCAGTTCTTTCACGGCTTCCAGCAGACCCTCCAGGAGTAATATTCTTCACAGCAGTGGCTACAGCTTGAACAATAGCTACTTGGATTGCGGGATCCAGTTGAACCCCTTCATTGTTGATCGGACCTCCTCCAGCTGCGCTTCCCTCATCTCTGGTGTTGGAAGCTGTCTCAACCGAAGGTCGTTGGATACGACGAGGCCTGCCAGGACGTCCAGCGCGACCTCCAGCTCCTACATTTCCTTCAGTTCCAGCCATCGTTTTCTAAAAGGAAAACACAAACGTCATCACCAAAGGAACTATTTCGTACAAGGATAGTAAGGCTAACAGGTAATAACAGTGGCCAACTCTGATTAGCTAATCACGTTACTTTCCGTGTCCTATGCACTTCCTCTTATGAGTCTATTTGTGCTGGTTCAACTCTAAACAATTAACCAATCGAACAATCAATTAATCCTATCCCTAACATTCACATATTCTTTCTTTAGCCATTAGGCTAACATTTACAATCATATTTAATCATACACTTTACCGTTACTGAGCTCGCTTGAGTGACACATGGCATTCTCGTACTGGCATCTTCTTTCTTTTCTTACTTAAATCCCATTCTCTGTTCGAGTCTAAGCATGTAGGATGCTTAAATCTCTCGAACTTTGCTCTGATACCAACTTGTAAGGCCCCGTTACTGGTGCCATACTTTGCAAGTTGGATTTACTCATAAACACAGTTCATAATATCAGAGTTAATAAAAACATTCGCGGAATATTAAACATTCAAACCATCATATTACAAAACCATACTTTGTTGTCTTATGGGGCATTCAAATTATTTAAAACATAAAACATTGTCTTTAGAATAACATAACATTTCTTGAGATGCCAGCTGTCTTCAAGTTCATGCCATGTGTATCCTCTTATGCAAGTTGCCTCAATCTACTCACCTGCGTGCATACTAAAAGTCAGCTACGCTGAGTGAGTTCTAGTTAATCATACAACATACAATCTGTTCTCATACTTCCACACGTGCCCGAAGGGGTGTACCTTAATCATACTTACTCTTCATATATAACTATCCGTCCTATTTAAGAGCCTTCCGCCCTATAACCTCACAGATATTATGAGGGTCTGGTCCCTAACATCACAGATATTATGAGGGTCTGGTCCTAACATCACAGATATTATAAAGGGTCTGGTCCCCAATCATCACAGATATTATTAGGGTCTGGTCCCTACCATCACAGATATTATTAGGGTCTGGTCCCTTTGTTTCATGTAACTGTACCATACCTGCTCTTACATACTTTCCTTGACAATACTTGCAATCTTCGAAGAGCGTTCATGTACCATCAACATATCAGACATACATTATGCATACATCATATATGTTCATACATACATCATATCTTATATCATACATATCCATCATATCTTTAACTACCACCTAACGTTACATGCAATATCCGAAGATCGTTCACGCAACGTCAAGCAATCATCATACATAAATCATACAAGGCATACACTTACCACTTAAGGTAAGTGTATTAACTATCACATCGAGTATGCACACAACCCCGAAAACATAACAAGGAAGTGGGGCTAGAAACTCACCTCAAGGCGGTTGCGTTCACCATTTACGGTTATCCTCTTCTTTAGCTGTGCACGACTAACTGTATAATAATTATACGCATCAATAAACTATCACTACACATATCGTCTTTATTGTTTAATTATTACCCCCAACGAACGGGGGTCCGGGGGCAGCGCCCCTGGCAGCGGGGTTCTAGGGGCGGAAACCCCTAGCAGGGTCCAAGGGGCAGAGCCCTTGGCTGGGGTCGAGCTGTCTTAACACATTTTTCATTAGGATTTTAAATTGTCTTCTAATTTGCTAACCCATTTTTTATAACGAATTAAGCCTAATTCATTAGCCAATTCGTTATCTTCTGTGATCCGGTTCGTTAACTGATTCGTCATCTGATCAGCATCTAATTCGTCATCTGAATCTGACTTGATTCGTTAACCAGTTCGCTATCCTAGTTCTTTAGCCGAATTCGCTATCTGACGTAGCAAACTGGATGAGCTAATTCGTTATCTCCTTTAGCGAACTGACTATCACGAATCAGAAGCTAGTTCGTTATCTCCTACTTAGCGAATCACCTGGCGAATTGCTTCTAATTCGCTAATTACTCCTTTGCGAACTAGGGTTAGGTCAGGGAATATCAGAACATTCCCTGACATTCATTCCTCGTATTAACTTTTCCAGCGCCGCCGCTGGAAGGCCGCCGGAAAACCGCAGATTCGCCGGAAAAACGAGTTTTAACTCGTTTTTCACCGTTTTTCGTCCCGTTCGATCCAGATCTGAGCTAGGGTGACCCCTAAACTCATCATAGGTTCGGTTTATACCCGATTCCACCCGGATCTCGTGAATCAAATGGTTTAACGGTGTCGGCTCGTTGTTTCGTGACTATATCTATCGGTTAAAGCTCATACAAGATCATAGTATCATTACCTTGGATCGGTGCTCGGTTTCCTTCTTGGTTTCGGCTTAGGCAAGGAGAGAACTAGAGAGAGAGAGCTTAAGTGTATGTTTGGATGGTGGATGGAATATGGGTAAATAAGAAATTAAATGGTGATTATGGTTTATATATTTAGGGATCTTGGGCTTAAGCCCATGGTATTTCCTTCTTTCTTTTCATAACCCAAGTCCATAACCCATATCCATTCACCCAACACTAGCCCAACTCATATTCTATTCATCTAAACCAATAACTCCCCACTATAAAATAAATGAAATTTATTTTATTAATATAACCAAAAGTAGGATGTTACAAGTCTTTCCTCCTTAAAGAGGTTTCGTCCCCGAAACCTAACTATTACAAAAACAAATTCGGGTAAAACTTGCGCATCTCATCCTCAGCTTCCCAAGTAGCATCTGATCCCTTGCGATGTTTCCATATCACTTTCCTCATCTTCACAGTAGTTTCTGACAATGAAGGCATGAAGAGGAATGGCAAAAGGCCAGTAGATCACAACAGCTCTTCGAGTCAACGAATTTCCCAAATCAGTCAAAGCAACTCAACAAATGGAAACTCTGACTCAAACTCAAATTCAGGGGCTTTGATCACCTAGCCTGCTGCAACAACTGAGCCAGATTAGGAGGGTGATCAATTCTGTGAGCTGATAAACCCACTGACCTTTGTTGGGATTACACTTGTGAATGAACATCAAGCTTCTTCAAATTCTACTTTAGAGGGAAACGAAGCAACCTCTAACATTCCCGAGGTACACACACTTTGTTCTCAAGCTTGTATAGATAAAGTAGAGAGTTATAGAACTCATAATGCTGCATGAATTGATGAAAACTTAGGCTTTAAAAGTCAGAACAATGAATAGAAAAGGGCCGAAAAGATATTCACCACTAGAATTAAAAATCATAGCAATCACACGGCAAAATTACATGAGAAACTGTTTCAGTCTAATAAGCTAGTTGAATTTCATGAAAGAAGAATAGTTTAAGTAAATGCTAAAACTGAAGAACTAGAACTAGACCTTGCCCAAAGAAATTTAACTGTGGATAGGTTTGAATGGCATCTGATAAATTGAATGGGTTTATTTGGGCACATATGAGGGTAAAACAAAAGACGAGATTAGGCTATGATAATGCTTCAGTTCCTCCACATTGAATGAGAAATACTCTAGCCTACCCCACTTTAGTTTTAATACTCCATCTGAGGATGTAATGGTCTATGGAGTTAGCCATCTACCAAAACTAAAGTTGCCTATTCTTCATGTCTCCAAAATTGTTGATCATATCCGTATATGAGCTAGTTTAATGGTGATTTAACTTGTTCAGCAGGTTATGTAGAAGAAAGTGGGCGTGGGGAAAAGAACCTGAGATGTGGAAAGAAAAGCGTATTATATTCACTTTTTGATTCCAATGTGAATCTAAAACAATTATTTGTCAACTATGTCTGTAATAATAATACATACGAATCCATGAAAAATACTTAAACATCATCTTTGAGTGATAATGTAATATGTGAGAGTGTTGATGTTGTCACTTCTCAAAATGTTGTAAACAAAAAATGATGATTTTATTTCAGATAGTGATTGTAAAACCATTTATGATGAAAGCTTTGATAAAAATGAAGTAAATGAGAATAGAATCTATGAGGTGAACATAATTAGTTGTTCATCAACATGTTGTAAAGTTGAGGATACAATAAACAGAAGAAATGTTATTAAAAGAAGGGGGAAATAACATCATATAAATATATTCCACCATAGAATACCTCATTTTCTCAAACAACTAACCATTTGTAGAATCCTCAACCATACAACTATTTTGATGACAACTACTATGGTCCTCATCAACAAAACTATGTTGATTCAGTTTACACAAATGCTTTTGATGATAGAGGATACAGATCAAATGGTTTTTATGGTCGTGTTCCTTTCCAAGCATCACCTTTCCCACCAGAGCAATCGTATCATAGTTATGATGAGTTCTCTAGGTTCTCTAGGAGAATTTTTTTTTGTGGTAACCCTTCTCACCTTGCAATAAATTGAAAGAACGGGCACATACAACAGAATGAAATGAACAATATGTTTAATCAGTCACGCTCTGAAACTACAGCCAGTTCAAGAACTAGGACTGATTAATCTGAAAGTTCTACCAGTGAAATGGGCATGAGATCCAATAATCATTAGAAGGCAAAAAAAACATTTTAGGATAACCAATAAGGAGAAATCAAAAAGGGATTGAAGGGTTCAAAACTCTATGAACCCACCTAAAACAAGTAACAAGAGGAATCGAAAGATCAAAATATCTGAATATTTTGTCTTGAAAACAAAAAGGAGACGGTCTAGAAGATCTTATAAAGACAGGAAACATGATTCTGCATGAATTCTTAAGGACTGCTCTTCAAATTCAGACTCTCCACAACATTTCATATTTACAGGAAACAAAACAAAATTTGGTGATTTTCTTGTTAACCTTCCGGAAACAACCTAGTCTCGGGACCCATGTCTAATTAACTGATAATGTGTGTAGGGTCAGTTAAGAAGGATTGTCAATAGTATTTGGTACTTAGACAGTGGTTGCACCCGACACATGACTGGAGACAAGTCCATATTGTTTGATGTTCAACCGTGCGATGGTGGACACATTTCTTTTACGGGGGGACATGGGAGGGAACATACAAAAGAAGGGAAAAGTTTCAAATGGAAACCTGACATATGATGATGTTAGTCTGGTAGAGCAACTCAACCACAATCTACTCAGTGCTCCCAATTTTGTGATAGAAAGTTCTCCACTATATTCACAAAAAATGAATGCTTTATTCTAAAACCAGGTTTCAAAGTCCCTGAAGAATGGATTTTGATGCGTACTCCGAGGCATAACGATGCTTACATATTCGACATGAACAACTTTTACACTATGGCATAGACGTCTTGGTCATGTGAACTTTAAAAACTTAAACAAACTAGTGAAAAGTGAGCATGTTAGGGGCCTGTCTATTAAAACATTCTCTTGCATTGAAAAATGTGTTTCATGCTCTAAATGCAATCAACACAAGCTCCCTCACTGGACCAAAACCGTCAACTCCATTAAATCCGTTCTTCAGTTGTTACATGTGGATTTACTTGGTCCCATTAATACATTGGCAATAGGTCTAAAAGGCCATTGTTTTGTTGTTACTGATGATTTTTCGCGTTTCAGATGGACCTTCCTTCTTGGGCACAGGGATGAAACCACACAGTTTTTAATCAAGTTCATAACTCTTGTGAAGAATCAGACTGATAAGAAAGTGAAGGTATTAGAAGTGACAACCAGAACGGGGTTTTGTAACATAATTGTCGATGAATTCTGTCATTCAAAGGGGATAGATCGCTAGTTCAGTGCCCCGAACACTCCACAATAGAATGTTGTCAGACTCAAAGCTTCCATGTCGGTCCCATATATCTCAATTAATCTCTCAGTCACTAACTATCGTAACCCACACAAACGTGTCGACAAGAAGGTTACAACATAATGTTTTTTGTGACAAAACAAAAGAGAATTAAAGGCGGAAACAATAATAATCTTAATATTGCTCAACAGACATAAAAGTAACACACACAAAGAAACTCAAAATATTTCCATTTAGTATTTTAAAGGATACAAACAAAAATCAATTAGGGTTCCTAGGTGGAATGTATGTATTTATGACAGCTTTTCCGCTCAAGATAAAGACAACCGTTAAATCACGATATTCTCTCAGTGTCGGTAGTCTCATCTCTTTCATAGGCGTGCCCTAAAGTTTCCTTTTATAGGCATACCCTGACACCTGACATTCCTTCTAGAAACCTTAATCATTGATACTAAACATATTCAATTGTATTACAAAATGTTCTAAGTGTAAATCGGTCTTCGAGTTAGCTTTGCAGCTTTTGTTTTTGTCGAGCAGACCTTGTAACCATAAAGTGTGATGGGGAACAGTTCTTCGAGTAAGCTTTACGTAGAATTTTTTCTAAATTTTCTTTAGAAAATATTCATTAAGCAGACTTCAATCCTCTTGACCATTAAAAATTTGCTCGATAAGGTCCTACGAGCAAACTTGTTCCTCAGAGATCCCTTCAACCTTTTGTTACTTAACTTATTTAAACAAATCCAAGTGTGCTGGTGACACTGTAGCTTGCCCGAGGTTGAATGCTCGTGAGAAGTCCTTAAGTAATTTCTTCATTAACTTCCTTCAAGTTTGCTGGGACCACTATTTTTTATGGATAAACCTTGCTCGATCCACCAAAATACTTGATCTTAGCTTGGTTTAGTCAAGATTTTGCTCTAAAACAAACCTTTCTTGATGAAGTGTAGTTTATTCGAACTAACACTTAAGAAGAATTCCAGAAGATAACTTTTCTTGAAGAGAAAAATACCTTGCTTGACTAAGTTTAAGCTTGCTCGGATGTCCAAGTGTGCTCTGTTTCCATACTTACCCATTTTACAAGAAGGTTGAGAACATTTCAATCTTCCTTTAGTCTTTTCTCATCCCAACATTCCATTGTTTTTATGGGGTTAAGCAATCAATGTTGCATGCTTCATACAGAATCGTGTGTTGATCAATAAGCGTTTAAAGAAGACTCCTTTTGAAGTCTATTATAATACCAAGCCACAAGTTAGCTACTTTAAAACATTTAGATGTCCATGCACTCTGTTCATACAATTGCTCACCCAGATCCAGAATTTTCCTAGAAGGCCAATGAGTGTTATTTTGTTGGGTATGCAACCAACAAAACCACGCATCGAGTCCATAATAAGAACAGAAAGGTGGTTGTGGAATCCTTCAATGTTGACTGGGAAGAGCTTAACCCCACTGATGCATGCACGAGACCCAACTAGTTGTTTGATGATGACTATTTTTTCAATCAACTTCATGGCATGTTTACCTCCCCATCAACAAATGCTCATGTTTCAACTTCTATACCCGATCCACTGTTGATTCAAGCGATCTCCAACGGCATAAATGATATCAATCTGTCTGATGGCCCTTCCAACTGAAATGTACCGCCAACAGCTCCTCCACCAATTGTCGTCAATCCGGCTCCTCAACCAGCTGATACAACTGATATGGTAGCCATTGAAGATGCTTCTAATTCAAATTTAGATGACTCATTCCTGTCAGCTGACAATGTGGAACCAAATCAGACAGAATCCGCAAAAAATGTTCAGGCAGTACCTAGTGTGGTCGAAATCATTTCCACATGTCCCTCATCAAATGACAATATACAGGTTACTTCTACTAAACAGACTGCTGCTGGTACTTCTGACAACACCGCTTCCACTCCAGTTCCTGCAGTTCTTGTCCCGTTCATTGAAAATCTTTATGATGGCCGTATTGCTATAGAACATGTGATTGATCAACCAGACACCGTGCAACCAGCCACTAATGTTAGGATTAACGCTCCACGCGTATTTCATCCCATCAATAGCCTGACAGTTGATCTTCAAGTTAGACCTATTGTCCAAGTGGAAGATATTCCTCAGTTGCCCAGTCATCGGTCACTCCCAACTAGAAAAGATAATTGGATCTCCCTCAGTCGATATCCAAACAAGGAACAATTCTGGTAACATTAACAGATGTCTTTTTGCCTGTTTTATTTCACAGGTTGAACCTAAGGCTACATGGTAGCCCTCAAGGAAAATTCCTGGGTTGAAGCTATGTAAGAGCAGCTATTACAATTTAAGAAGCTCAACATGTGGAAGCTGGTTAAGAGGCTAGAAAATAGGATACCAATTGGTACACGTTGGGTGTTCAGAAATAATAAGGATGATAAAAGGGTAATCATAAGAAATAAAACACGATTAGTAGTTCAAGGTTTCTCTCAGCGTGAAGGTCTTGATTACGATGAGGTTTATGCTCCTGTTGCTAGGCTCGAGGCAATTTATCTCTTCTTGGACTATTCTTCATACATGAACTTTAAAGTGTATCAAATGAATGTGAAGAATAGCTTCTTGTATGGTAAAGTGAAAAAAGAAATTTATGCCAAGCAACAACCAGGTTTTGAAGATCCTAAACACCCAAACTACGTTTACCGTCTTGATAAAGCTCTCTTTCGCCTTCATAATGCAACACGTGCTTGGTATGCTACGTTAGCAGAACATATCTTGGAAAATGGCTATAGAAGAGGTGTTATTGATCAAACACTCTTTATTAAGAAGGTAAAAGAGGATCAGATTCTTGTCCAAGTGTATGTTGTGATATTATTTTTGGTTCATCGTGTGATAAATTGTGTAGAGAGTTTTTAATGGTGATGCATAGTCTGTTTGATATGAGTTAGAAATGGCTTCTTTCTGGGACTTCAAGTTGAACAGAAAACAAACGAGATTTTAAAATATGTTCACGAAAATGTTCAGAAGTTTGGGTTAAAGATGCCAATTCTTATTCACTTCGGTTGCTACTAGACCGGTGTTAGCTCTAGAACCATAGGGAAGTCAGTTGATCAATACCTTTATCGGTCCATGATTGGCTCCCTGATGTACCTCACTGCAAGCAGGCCGGTGTTGGGTCTGTATCAGTTGGTTTGTACTTAGTTTGTGTTTGGTTTTGTGTGAGGTTCACGCGTATATGTAAACTGAGATCATCTTGTGAACTCGGTGGGATTTTGGGCTTGTAATGGGCTAGAATGTAGTTCCCCTATATATAGATATGTTGTGTGTAGGGTTTGGGTTGGCCGTTCACTTAGTATTGTTGAACGAGAGTTTGTGTAATCAAGTGCTTAAGCATTAGGCATTAATATACGTATGTTTTGAAGCATCTCTTGTGTTCTTTACGTGTTATACTCGTTTGCCTTGAAACGTCTCGTGTTATATTCCGCAATAACATAGAGATCATTGATATCATATTGAAAGATCCGTCTTAAGGACATCTGCCTGACATTATGTTTCATGTAGGTCAATGTGCAAGATATGAATGTGATCCCAAAGAATCCCACTTAACCGTTTTCAAGTGTATCTTTCGGTATCTAAAAGGAAAGCATTTCTTAGGTCTTTGGTATCCCAAAGACTCTTCTCTAGTGCTGCATGCGTTCACTGATAGTGATTATGGGGGATGCAATCTTGACAGAATATCAACTTTCGGAGGATGTTAGTTCTTGGGAGACCGGTTAATTTCTTGGCAATGCAAGAAGCAGGTCACCGTATCCACCTCCACAGCTGGAGCACAATACATTGTCGCCTCCGCCTGCTGCTCACAAGTGATATGGATCTAGTATCAACTGCTGAATTACGGTTTGTATTTCTTTATCACCCCTATCAAGTGTAATAACTAAGAAGCGGTTTGTATTGTCGAAAACCCGGTCCGACACTCTAAGACAAAACATATTGATATCCGAATGCATTTCATTCATGATTGTTATGACTAGAAACTTGTTAGTATTGAAAGGGTCCACCCTGAATACAACTTTGCAGACCTTTTCACAAAATCCTTTGATCGTGCCCGGTTTTTGTATCTTGTAGAGTCGCCTGCCATGATTTGTTTTGATTAAACCTCACTTATCTTTTTGTGATTTAAAATTGTAAATATTTTTAAAAAATATATAACAATTTTAGAGGGAGAAAATGAGATAAGTATAACTCAACAAAAAAGATTTTCCATTTGGACTTGTTGCCTCTCTTCTTATGTTAAGTTTGACTGCTGCGACTTTCTCCTTGAATAAGAAGATATCCCTGTGGTGTGGATGTTGAGAGGGCATATTCCATCTGATTATATCCTCCAAATCCTCCACATGAAGACATTCAAGATCAGTGTCATGTTGAATGATGCCCAGGACCAGTCCATCAGAATTTCTAAGAATAAAAGATTGATCTTGTCGTTCAAATACAATCTTAGAAATTCTGCCATTTATCTGGACTTCGTGGTTTGGCCTGGTCATCCGCCGCCTCATACTTAAACACTCTTTCAAGTTGGCAAGAGGATTGGGGTATTACGTCTTCTGCTTGTATGAAGCTTCAGTAGGCACAATGTCCATAATCTTTTTCGGCCTTTTTGTCCTTTCAAAATTAGAGAGTTCCAACTTACTCTTCTTACACAACAATGGAAATCCTTTCCTTGATTGATCTTTCAAGTGTTTGGAAAGCTCATTCCTTTGTTTCCTAGCAAAAATTTGCCAATCGTGATAGTCATATAAGCTCAATGTTGCCATCTCTTCCAATTGTTCCTTGTTAAAATCCTGAAAGTCATCCTTGAAGACTATATGCCTCAAATCACCACTATTCATGATAACTTTCAAGGACTTTGTTCTAGCATCAAAATACAGCTTTTTAGGTAGGTGGACATCAGTTGGTGGCCTTTGTTGTCGTTGATGTGTGGCTCTGGTAGTTGGAATTGGGACACTTACAGTGGAGACCTTGGAGTGTATTTCTTTTTGGGAATTGGTCTTCTCACATTCCCAGTTTGTTCAAACATACTTATGATTTGTTCGTTAGTCATCATCACAAGCTTTAAATAATCTCCATCTCTTTTTGCCATTGTAGTAATCATCTCCATCACTTCATCATCAGTTGGAACAACATGGACAGATCTTTGACTTTGAGTTGGTTCACCACTTGGTCCACACTGAATTTCCAACAATCTTCTCTCCTCTGCCTCCAGTTTCTCCTATTCTTCCTGTAAGAGTAAAATAGTTCTTTTAACTGGCCTTTTCCAAGATTATCAAATACTTCTACAGCCATGCCCTTACTCATCATGAATCCTTTCAAGGTTTTGATCTTGTTTTCATCTTCCCAGGGCGGCACATTTTCTTTCACAGCAGCCTCAATAGGCGATTCCTTCACAATCACCAGGGGAGGAGTCTGAGGCGATTCCTTCTCCTCTGCCTCCAGTTGCTCCCATTATATTTCTTTATTGCATTTTGCCTTCTCAGACTCATATACGAAGAGTTTTTCTTTGGTGCTCATGTTTTTTTATTCCCCCCCTCTCCCCTTGCTGTCATTAGCCTATCAAACAATTTTATTTGCTCATCCTCCCAATATTTCTTTTCTTTTTCAGCCAATGTAATTAGTTTTGGTTTCTTTTTGCTAGTGGTTGTTTCAGACTGAATTGAATTTGAAATGTTATTAAATTGTTCTTCAACCTGCTTCTTGCTCATTTTCTCCACATCATCTATGGTAACACCATGATCAATCAAGTATTTTCATGTGCTACCATATTTGTGGTAGAGTTTTTCATGTTTATCTTGTTGATCTGCTGCTTTCTTTTTCAATCTTTCCCACTCGTCTGTCTCAATTCTTTCTTTGGTTGACTTGCAGACACTCTCTAGTTCCTCAAATTTCATGTGAATCAGTTGTTTTTCTGAGAAACCATGAAGTCTCAAGTATGCAAGGAACCTTTGAGTGTCTCTGTTTCTCTTTTCCCTTTTCTTTTTCAGTTCCTTTACCTCCTCATCAAGTAACACATGCAACTCCTCATCAGTCATTGGAGCCAGTGTCTCAATTTTGTATCCATGATTCATCAAGATTATAATATTTGGATCTTCCTTCTTAGCTTCATCCAACATGGTTTGAATGTTTTCCCTATGAGTACCAGTCATATTGACATGTGGAGAATCAGCCAAATCATCTTCAATTTCAGACAAGCCAATTAATGTATCAATTTTTGGTTCATCCACTTTGGGCTCATTTTCAGTGTCAGTTAGCTTGACTGCTTAAAGAGGTACAACATTAATTGGACTTTTCTTTTTCTTTGGTTGAGCTTCCTCATGAGTTTTATCTTTTTCTTCCCTCTTCCCTCTTCCACTTCCTCATATACTTCCAAGCATATTTATTCAAGTAATCAGCATCCCAACTTTCTTCATTCTTCTTAATATCATCAAGTATATGCTGATTCCATATCTTAGCCAATGTTTGAGCCACAGTTTTTGCAACATATTCATCAGTAACCAACTGCCTATCATCATCTTCCTTTTCAGGTTTATCAGCAGTGGTAGTAGGAATGACTTGTTCAGGCTCAGGTGATTTAGATTTTGTTTTATTAGTTTTGGGGGATTGCTAGAATTGGTATATGACAATGGCTAATGAGTTGTCAACCTCCTCCAACAGTTGCAACCTCAGCAATCCCTCAATCACCTCCTGCTCTATCTCCCCCTTTCCTTCATCAAGGTTCTTTTTTAATTAAGTTTATTCCATAAAAATTCTTTGATCTTCAATTTCTTTGTCAGTTAAGAACCTTGAAATCATCTCCCTTTGTACCATTCACCCATAATTTTATCAAGTCTCTTTACAGCTCTTTCAGCCGATTCATCAACTATTAATACTTCATCACTTGATATAATCTTTTTGGGTTCCAATGGTTGTAACTGTTCTTCATTTTCTGCTATGGACTCTCCCTTCAGCCTCCTTTTCTCCTCATCCACAGTCAAAGGTTTGGATGGTCCTATTTCCCTGCCACAGTGGTTTATTGGAAAAGTTATCAATTTCATCAAACAACTCATTCATCTCCTCATCCACTGATTTTTCTATCTCAGCCTCCTTCTCCTTTCCCAACAAGGTTTCAACATTATCAAATTCCCCATATAGGATATCCAGATCATCCTCATTATTCACAATCTCCTCATCGACAGTATCACCAACATTTTCATCATCAACTATCCCGTCACCAACAATTTCATCATCAACCACCATCTCATTCTCTTCAGTATCATATACCACCAAGTCATCATTCACATCATAGTCTTGCACAACACCATCAGATTCATCTGCATTATATCCATCCTCCTTATCATCATCTTCATTACTACTTCCATACTTATCAACAATTGTTTTAAGCACATCCACATCAATATTAATGGCAACAGGTGGATTCTCCCCTTTTTTTGGTACAAATGAGGTCTTCTCAACCTCAGAGACCAGGGTTTGAATCCTTTGAAGAGCCTGCTCCAGCTGGAATTCTAATTCAGCATTTTTCTTTTTCAACACCTCATTCTCCTTCTTTAATTCAATATTTTGAGCTTTTAAATCAACATTTTCAATTATCAAATCAAAGTTTCGGCTCAGTAAGTGGTGGGAAGAGACAAGTAAGATTTGGGTAGGGTCAGATATTTGTGGTGAGTTTGAAGGTGAGAAAGGAAATGGATCAGGGATTTGAGTTTGTTGTGTTTCATAGGTTGGGCTTTCAGTTTTTTGTGAATGGGTTGGGGATTGGTATGGTGTATTGGGCTGGTATATGTTAAAGAATATACGGTTCATGTTCAAGCTGGTCTGGATGTTGGTTTAAGGTTTGGGTTTGTGTTGGGATTGGGTTTGGTTTAAGGTTTGGGTTTGTGTTGGGAATTGGGTTTGGTTTAAGTTTGGGTTTGTGTTGGGAATTGGGTTTGGTTTAAGGTTTGGGTTTGTGGTGATGTTGGTGGGGATAGAATATAAAGGTCATTGGACTGGTATTGCGGTGGAGAGTGTTCTGGTGGTGAGGTGGGTGGTGCAGATATTGGGTTGTCAAGGTCTGGTCTCTCCCCCTGAGCTTGATCAAATATATTTATTACCAACGTATGAACAATATCATCCCCATTCGTATCATGATCACCTTCAACAATCTCGTCCTCCACAATAATTTGCTCACCATCATTTCCTCCATCATCATTACCATCATCTTCACTATCATCATTATCACTCTCTTCATCCTCAGACGTCACCCTTGGTGACTCTGGCACCTCTATAATTTCCATGTTGTTATCAATCAACCATGGTAGAATGTCATGTTCAACATTTGGATCAAAGGTACTTGTGGCCTCCAACCTTGCTATATGTCTGTATACATTTTGATTTTGCAGGACAAGTGTTGTGCCCAAGGTTGGTAAATTAGGGAACTGAAGATTAAAGATAATCTGTAAAAATCTTGGATAGACCAAGAATCTTCGTTCCCTTTGATTCCTCAAATTTTTTACCAAGCCTTCAAAGATAAGTCTCAAGAAGTTGAAAGGCTGGTTATAAACCACAACAACTGTTGCATTTGCTATATCCTTGCTCATCATGGTCCATGTACCCCTTCTGGGTGTAAATCCCTGAATGATATGATGAATCAAAAATTGATACAAGATCGGGAACATCCCTTTCTTGAATTTCCCTTCATGAACATCTTTCTGATAACCCTTAGTTTCTTGAAATATTCTCAGCAGTCTTTGGGTGGAATTTGAGAATGGCATATATAAGTGCTTCAGTTATTTCAATGTCATGGCCCGTCACCATGGCCTCTATTCGTCTCCCGTTAATATCATCTTCCAATTCGGCTGAGTTCTAGAAATCTATTTGATGATTTTTGTATGTATGATTGGGCTCTCAGTGAATGAGAATCGCAGGTTCGAGCGCAACAACCATCTGATCCCAACTCGACAGGTATATTCTCCTCCATGACCTGAAGAAATGCGCACATATTGTGCATTTGCTTAAATGGATATACCATATCTGCATAACCACGGACAAAAACACATTCAAAGTGAAGGTTAATCATTAAAGTTCACAACTTTATCATGTAATAGGTCATATATTGAAGAAATGAAATTTATTCTTTAATAACCCGTTCTTCGACATTTTTACAACCTACACAAAAAACAGAGATGTTAGTGATAATGAAATTAAATCCCTAAATCCGTAAAATGAGTGTCGGAAAACATTCAATTGAAGTTTACCGATTCGGATTTAGTTGGCTGAGAAATTTAGGTTAGGCTTATGAATAAACGATTGGTATTCTGGGTAGCGAGCAAGTCGGAAATAATGCAATTAGGAAAGAAGGAAAAAGGTGAAATGAAAATTTTTCTAAGTCCCCCCTTTTATAGTGTACATTTGCAATTTTGAAAGTGGGTTTTGAATGAATTTTGTCGTTTTGTTCATGAATACTGCCAAAAATTCAATTTTAAATTTACCAGTATAAAGCTTGCTCGATAAAATACATTTGCAAAAGCTTGCTCAAACCAAGAGTGTGCTCAGGTATTTTAAAGTAATTAAAAATAAACTACGTGGATAAAATGAAGGAGGCTTACTCGAATATACAAGATTGCTCTAGAACTAAATTACAAGTTAAATAATCAAGTATATTTCATCAAATAGGCAACCTTACACGGAATCAATAAAGAATCTAAAAAATGATAACATAGAAATATTTCTAATTTTTCAAACTAATAACCTTATACTTACTAACCTTACTCGATTAGACTTAAAAAAGTTAAGAAATAACAAATTTCAGACATATTCACTCAAGTATACTCGAAAGTAGGGTTTACTCGATAATACTTCAAAAGTTCAAAGTTTTGCTTGAGAATATTTGTTATCCTATGATATACAAGTGTGCTCATAGCATTAAATGTACTCGCGGAGTAAAGTTTACTTGTGATTTTCTGAAGTAAACAGGTATGCTCGATAAACAAAGTTTACTTGAAAACACTTGTGATTCCAGGAAATAAAATTTAATTTAATGAAGTATGCTAGACAAACACCCATATCAACTAAAACAACCAAGTTTACTCGAAACAAGTATTTAAAGCATATTCATACAAGTATCACATAGTCATCAAGTGTGCTTGATAAAGACAACTTTCTAAACAACCAAGTTTTACTCGAAAGTAAATAATTATCAAAGTGTACTCTATAAAACATGAATAATTCTCTTATGGACAAATAAGGATCAAGTATGCTCGAATGAGTTAAACTTCAAATAAAAACACCTAAGTTTACTCGAAAGTTTGAAAACATCAAAGTATACTCGAAATTACTTATGCAGACATATTCAAGGTAAAATGTAAAACTTTTTGACTTAAACTTTTCATAAAGCAGTTTTCTCATTTAATCTCAGAGTTTATGAGCTAATGATGCATTATGAGATCAAATTTCAGTTATTTCCTTCTAAATCGTTTTCTCTTTTCTGAAAAATCTCAACATGGGATCATATTGATTAAGTCACCTTTCAATACTTCATTCCCAGCATCATTATGACAGATCATGCATATTAATAGCAGGCCTAGACTTAGCATAAATTTCATTACATATTGGTGATATGCTTAGAGTTCAATTAGTTTTCATAATACAAAATGGATAACACTTATTGCACTATGATGTTCCATATCTCTTCTCAAACCTTATTTGGTTTTCCCTATATTACCCCAAATTTACCTCAACCCCGTGATAATTAGTTAAAATATTTTTATGACAAAAAAATTAAATTGTCTTTATGAATTTTACTTTTCAAATCTTTAAAACATATTGAGGTTGAACGCTGGACTTACATGCCATGCAGTTCGAACTTACAAGCCTTTCATTCAAGGTTTTAAGGACTTATTTTGTTGCCCCACCTCTGTAGTTCTATAATTAACCCTCATGCTTGTATTTTCTTTCAACATTTGTGAACATATATCAACTTTTGGTTGAATATAAAAATTTTGCTCACATTTGTTCTTTGTCATATACATAAGATGTTTCGTTTTTTTTGGGTGACCAATACCAACAGGCTCGTGTACGACTGAGTAATCACTTTTTTGCCTATCATTCGAAGAGATTTATCTTGGAAGATGCATATTCAACAATGTTTCTCCACATTAAATTTGGCATTTTCAATATGTTTATATCACCTCAGTTTTTACACATCATGGAAAGCAACCATACATATTAATGACTGAACTAATAGTAATTTTAGCCTATTAAATCCATATGATTGGTATATATAATCAATCTACTATTATATCGCAAAGGTTGAATCATTTTTCATTGAAAACCTTTTTTTTTTGCTTCTACATAGCTTTGAACTAAATAGTCTTATCATATCTCAACACCATCAACTTGCTCAGTTTGTCAAAGAAATGTTTTCGTGAAAAGTTCTTGAAAGATTTTCATTTGAGCATGCAATTTTAACACAAAAGCAGAATTTTGACACAAGCAAAAGGTAACATAATCAAGAATGATCAAAACATGAGTGACATGAATTAACACAAGCAGACTTAACATAATGTTAACCAAGACTAATTATGCAAACTCTATCCTGTTTAAACATATCATCACATCAGATCATCCAACAAATTCAAAAATATCAGTTAAGCACACAAATTTATCATTTCAAATCATATGCAAACACACTTATCAAGATATTATAAGCATTTACTTAATCAAAACTAAGTATCATAAACACCTGAGTCACACAAATTGTCATTCAAAGCACATAAGCAATTAACATTCACATAATCAAGCACATAATCACAAATTTCACTCGCAAGACTATAAAAATAATTAGTTAGCACAGTGAGCACACATCATTAATCAGATTTCATCAGAGTTGATCATTCCCAAAGATTTTAGGAGAAAGTGGAATCTAGTTTTATCTAGTGGCTTGGTGAATAAATCAGCCAAGTTGTCCCTAGTATCCCTCTTTTCATTTCAATAAGGCCTTTCTCAATGCAATCTCTAATTAAATGATGTCTGATTTCAGTGTGCTTGGTCTTAGAGTGTTGGACTGGGTTCCTTACAATGAATAAAGCAACAGTATTATCAATAAAGATAGGAATGTTCAAGAAATTCAAACCGTAGTTCAGCAGTCGATTCTGAATCCAAAGGACTTGTGCATAGCCGGCAGATGCAACAATTTACTCACCTTCAGCAATAGAGATTGACATAGTAGTTTGCTTCTTGCACTGCCATGAAACCAGCTTGTCTCCAAAAAATTGACATCCACCAGATGTAGACTTCCTACTCATGTTTCAACCATCATAGTCACTATCAGTGTACAAAAGTAGATCAAAGGCATGGTTCTTTGAATACCATATCCCCAAATCAGGCTACACCTTCAAATATCTAAAAATCCTCTTGACAACATTCATGTGAGAAACTTTTGGACTTGATTGGAATCTTGCACACACACAGACAGCAAACATAATGTCTGGCCTTGAAGCAGTCAGGTACATTAGAGATCCAATATTTTCTCTGTATTCATGTTCATCAATAGGCTCTCCTTTTTCATCAGCTATCCTCTTCTCATGGGTGTCCATTGGAGTAGAGGCAGTTTTCAAGTGTTGACATTTGAAATTGTTCAAGATGTCTTGCAAATGAATATACCATCCTTATTTTGTTAAACTTGCAATCCCAGAAAGAAATTCATTTCACCCATAGATCTCATACAGTACATGGATTTTATTACTTCCTCAAACTCCAAACATATTTTTTCAACTGTATACCCAAAGATGATATCATCTACATACACTTGTAGAAGGAGTAAATCTCTTCCTCTTTTCTTCTAGAAGAGAGTCTTATCAATAGCTCCCCTTTGAAAAACCATTCACAAGAAAGTGACTTGATAACTCACCATACCAAGCTCTTGAGCTTGATGTAATCCATATAGAGTTTTATTTAAATTATAGACTCTATTTGGAAACTCAAGATCCTCAAAACATGGAGGTTGAGTAACATGCACCTCCTCTTAAATCTTTCCATTCAAGAAAGCAGATTTGACATCCATTTGAAATACTCTTATGTTCTTTAAAGCAGCATAAGCTAAGAAGATTTTGATTTCTTCTAGCCTTGCCACTGGTGCAAACACTTCCTCAAAGTCAATTCCTTCTTCTTGAAGCATCATAGTGCAACTAGTGTTGCTTTATTCTTCATTACAATCCCTTTTTCATCCCTTTTTGTTTCTGAAAACCCATTTGGTACCAATAGCATATTTACCTCTTGGCTTATCTACAAGTTCCCACACCTGCAGATTTCTGAGTTGAGCCAACTCCTCTTGCATTGATTCCACCCAATTATTGTCTTTTAAAGCTTGAACTACGTTCTTGGGTTCAACGTGGGATAGAAAGCAGGAGTAGAAACAAATGTTTGCAGATTCAGATGCACTTCTTATAACTCTTTCATGGATGTCCCCAAGGAAGTTTGCACAATTTGATTTGAAGACATATTTGAATCAAGATTTGTATCATTGAGGTATGGTTCCTCAATGATCAAACCAGATTATGTAGTGTTCATTTTTGCCATTTCTTCAACATTCTGTTGAGATATTTGGGATAGAAAGTAGGAGTAGAAACAAATGTTTGCAGATTCAGATGCACTTCTTATAACTGTTTCATGGATGTCCCCAAGGAAGTTTGCACAATTTTATTTGAAGACATATTTGAATCAAGATTTGTATCATTGAGGTATGGTTCCTCAATGATCAAACCAGATTATGTAGTGTTCATTTATGCCATTTCTTCAACATTCTGTTGAGATATTTAAGCAATAGCATTTCCAATGTTCAAACTTTGAAACAAGGCTTCAAAATTTTGTTGCCTTTCATCTTGTTCTTGATCAATATGGTCATCAGGTTGTACTTCATTGTTGACAAATTGCTTTTGATCATATTGATTGTTAGTTTGCACATCATCCATGACAGAACTTTCTTGAACAGATGGTTGATCAAGATTATCATTATGCTCATATTCTGATTCCATATTAGAGGCATTTTTATCAAATGAGTATTCAACATTTTTGTCAGCAACTTTTGACCATAATTTGTCCAAATCAACCTACTTTTCTGATTCTTCTTCATGGACAGTTGTTCTATACAAAGTTTCATCAAAGTCTTCAGGATATATCTTGAAAGACTTGATTAACTTCTCAAGAACAAACAACCACGATGCTCCATAAACTGTATAAAACTGGTTTTCATTGAATATCACAAAAAGATTATTCAATCACACTCAAGTGATCTTTCACATATACTCTATAAGCTTTTGAGTGTGTGGAGTATCCAACAAAGAAACAATATATAGATTTTGATTGAAACTAGTTAAGGTAGTCTTTGGTATTCAAAAATGAGCACTTGCATCAAAAAGGCTTGAGAAACTTGATGTAGGGTTTTCTTTTGAACTAAATCTCATTAAGAAGAACGTTGTTCTGAACATAACAAGCAATATTGATAGCTTTTGCCCAAAAAGTAACATGCAAATAAGCATCTGCTAACATAGATTGTCACACCCCGTAAACTTAACTTAGCGGCGGAAGTCTTAATTAAGACGTTCTAGTGGTGACAGACGCCGATTAGCCATACAATATTTAAGCACACACCATTAATGTACAAGTTGGACATTTATTATTGAAAACACAAGTTTCAAGTCATCAAAGTACATATTATATTAAAACATTATGTCCAACTGTTGGGATCTAGAATTCTGCATTTTCCCACGTTTTCTTCATGAAGCACCAAGTTTTCCTTTACCTGAAAAACACGTTTAAAATATACGTCAACACAAAGGTTGGTGAGTTCTCATTAATATAAAATATCCTTTTTCATTAAATTTCACTTTCTCCATTTCGAAACTATTTTGTCCATACAAAATCAATACCTATATTTTCCCCTGGCCCCACGGGACCAAGGCCAACTTACACGAAAGTTGTTAAAAAAAATCATATAGTCGCCTCAACAACAAACCAAATGGACTCCTTTCGTATTACAACGATAGTTCTCGATATTACATTTTATTCTTCAACATTTGAGAAAGTTATAAACTAGCAAGGAATATAACAAATGTAATGCTACTAAACCTATAATCAAAGCGTACAATAATTCAAAATATTTGCCCCCAACATTTAACCAACATGACTGGTCGGTAGGCAGGGCGTCACCTAATAGATCTATCAATATTTTTATGCCTTTTTACAGTTAATGATTATAAGACTGCGATAACCACAATTTCCCTGAATATTTATTCTAGCGAATATTTATTCTAGTCAGCCCGACCACGTTAACTAATGTCGGTAAAATCTAAAGCCCTTACAATATCACAATTGTTAAGATGAACGGTATTGGCTTCTACTTGCTTATTTTCTAAATTCGTGAATCGAACATTCTAAAATTATACTTATGACCTAATATTAATATATTTACTGGATATATATTATATTAGGTCATTCCCGACGTTTAAGAATTTATTTGGAATTTTAACCTTACCCGGGTCGCTGTCAGTGTCAGTTTTGAGCAGTATTCGATACGCGCCAAAAATTAACTTTTTGAACACAATAAAATATAATATTCATATTCTTAGTGTCTTAAGACTAAAATATTATTATTTTGTTTTCCATAATACGAGATTACACAATAAACATGGATTACATTAGCATAGGATTGGTCTTAAAAGCTCGGGTGACACATTCTCCCCTCCTTTATGAAATTTCGTCCCGAAATTTAAGAGATAGCACTATTGTCGGACTCAACAGGGAACAAGTGAGGATATTTTATTTCTATTTGATCTTGACGCTCCCAGGTGAATTCTGGGCCCAACCTGGAATTCCAACGCACTTTAACCAGTTTAATTCGGTTTCGACATAGTTTTTGAATTTTCCAATCCATAACCTCAACGGGTTCTTCGACGAACCGAAGCTTATCATCTACCCGAACATCATTCACATAGATGATTAGGGATTCGTCAGACAAGCATTTCTTTAGGTTTGACACGTGAAACACGTCGTGTATTCCACTGAGTTCCTGGGGTAGTTCGAGTCGATATGCGACAGGACCAACTCGACCAATGATTCTAAAGGGACAAATATAACGAGGGCTCAGTTTTCCTTTCTTTCCAAATCTAACAACTCCTTTCCACGGTGACACTTTTAAAAAGACTCGATCTCCAACTTGGAATTCTAACGGTTGTCTGCGATTGTCAGCGTAGCTCTTTTGTCGATCAGCAACTGCCTTCAACCTTTCCTTGATCTGAGAAACTCGGTCGGTGGTTTCCTGAACAATTTCAGGTCCAGTTAGCTGTTTTTCTCCAACTTCTGCCCAACAAAGTGGGGATTGACATTTTCTCCCGTATAAAGCTTCAAACGGTGCAGCTTTCATACTAGAGTGGTAGATGTTATTGTAAGAAGACTCAGCCAAAGGCAGGTGAGTATCCCAACTTTTGCCAAAATCGAGAACAAAAGCACGTAGCATATCTTCTAAAGTCTGAATCATTCTTTCACTTTGACTGTCTGTCTGCGGGTGATAGGCAGTACTCATGTCTATACGGGTTCTTAAAGATTTATGCAATGATTGCCAAAAGCGTGAGACGAAACGACCATCCCTATCAGAGATGATTGAAACAGGAATACCATGTTTTTCTACAATTTCCCTAAGGTAAAGTCAAGTTAGCTTTTCCATACTATCTTTTTCTCTGATCGGAACAAAGTGTGTTGACTTAGTCAACCTATCCATAATTACCCAAATAGCATCATGGTTATTGGGTGTCGGTGGCAATTTGGTTACAAAGTCCACGGTGATATTATCCCATTTCCATTGAGGAATCTCAGGTTGTTGAAGCAATCCAGGTGGTTTCTGGTGTTCAGCTTTAAATTTAGAACAAATTAGGAATTTGCTGACATAAACGGCTATGTCTCCTTTCATGTTTGGCCACCAATAGAATTCTTGGAGCTTCGTCTAGTACCAATTTTCTCAAGTTCCCATATCTAGGCACCCAAACTCGATCGATGAGGTATGAAGTACCATCATATTTGGTGACAAATTCGTATTCGAGTCGTGAGATTTGTCTGTATCGTTAGACCTAGTGCTCGAATGCGTAATGGCTTTTCTCTTTCTTTTCTACTTAATGCATCTGCCACGACATTTGCTTTTCCTGGGTGGTAGTGAATATCGCAGTTATAATCGTTAAGCAGTTCGATCCAACGCCTTTGTCTCATATTGAGATCTTTCTGTTCAAAGATGTGCTGAAGGCTTTTGTGATCAGTGAAAATCGTACACTTGGTACCATACAAGTAGTGTCTCCAGGTTTTAAGTGCAAAAATAACAGCTCCCAATTCCAAATCATGAGTCGTGTAATTTTTCTCATGCACTTTAAGTTATCCGGAGGCATATGCTATCACTTTATCTCTTTGCATAATCACGCATCCAAGACCTAATCGTGAAGCATCGCAGTAAACAACAAATCCGTCTGTTCCTTCTTGAAGGGATAGAATAGGTGCACTGCACAACTTTTGCTTAAGCAACTAAAATGCCTCTTCTTGTTTCTCGGTCCAATCGTACTTTTTATCTTTCTGGGTCAATTGCATCAAAGGTTGCGCTATTGATCAGAAATTCTCGATGAATCTCCTATAATACCCAGTTAGACCTAAGAATTGTCGCACTTCAGTTGAAGACTTTGGTGCTTCCCAATTCTTAATAGCCTCTATCTTCAAAGGATCAACGTGTATTCCTTTCTCATTGACAACGTGTCCAAGAAAGTGAACTTCTCTGATCCAAAAATCGCACTTCAAAAATTTTGCATACAGATTTTTTTTCTTTAGCAGTTCCAAAATCAATCTTAGTTGTTTTCCATGCTCTTCCTTGGTTCGCGAGTAGATAAGCATATCATCGATGAATACTATCACAAATTTATCCAAGTATGGCTTGCAAACCCTATTCATCAAGTCCATGAATATAGCAGGAGCATTTGTCATTCCAAATGGCATGACAAGAAATTCGTAGTGGCCATAGCGTGTTCTGAATGCTATTTTGGGAATATCTCCTTCTGCTACTCTGAGTTGATGGTATCCAGAATGTAAATCGATTTTTAAAAAATAGCTGGATCCTTGCAGCTAATCAAACAGATCATCAGTCCTCGGTAATGTGTACCGATTCTTAATAGTTAGTTTGTTCAGCTCCCGGTAATCGATACACATTCAGAATGATCCATCCTTCTTTTTGACGAACAGTACCGGAGCTCCCTAAGGTGAAAAACTAGGTCTAATAAAGCCTTTATCCAGTAATTCTTGAAGTTGATTGGACATTTCTTGCATTTCTGACGGTGCTAATCTGTACGGAGATTTGGCTACCGGTGCGGCATCTTGAACAAGATCTATCCTGAACTCAACTTGTCTTTCTGGAGGTAAACCAGGCAAATCCTCGGGAAATACCTCTGGGAAATCTCGAAAAACTGGGATGTCTTCGAGTTTACGCTCCTTGGCTTGGGTGTCAACTACATGTGCTAAGAAAGCGGGGTATCCTTTTCGTAACATCTTCCGGGCTTTCATTACATTGACAAATTTCAAATCTGTGTTGCTTTGATCGCCACAGATTGATAGAATTTCCCCATTAGGAATGGTTATACGAACTAACTTCTCAGAACATACAATTTCAGCCTGATTCCTAGATAACCGGTCCATTCCTACAACGATGTCAAAGCTGCCTAATTCAACTGGCAAAAGGTCGATCTCGGATTTTCGATTTTCCAGTTGAATGGTACAACCTTGAATGATTTCACAGGTTTTTATAAGCTTTCCGTTGGCTAATTCTATGGAATATTTTTTTTCTAATTTACTGGGTTTAATGCCAAGTAATGGCTCAAATTGTTTAGAGACGAAACTCAAATCAGCCCCCGTATCAAGAAGAACATAAGCATAGTGGTTATTAACCAGAAACGTACCAGTTACTACAGATGAGTCCTTACGAGCCTTCTTTGCGTTCATCTCAGATGCTTTCCCCTTTGAAATCTGACCCTTAATCTTTGGACATTCGTTCCTATAATTTCCTTCAATCCCACATTCATAACATCTCCTCCTACTGGGATCCGTTGATCGATCATAACAATCTTGGGTCAAGTGTCCAAATCGGTTGCATCGGTGGCATCTTTTGCAAGCACCATAATGGCTTCCACCGCAAGTGTTACACCGAGGTGCTTGATTAGTATTCCTAGAGTTAGCAACAAACAAACGACCTGATCCTTGGTTCCTTCCTTTCTTAAATTGACCTCCTGAATTACCCGTCCATTTCCTCTTGTTATCTCCAACATTGATAACCTTCTTTTCCGATTCCCCTCCTTCTCCAGTAGTTTTCTTTCCGGCATCCTTTTTAACCAAAATACCTTTACGAACCACATCGTCAGTGAGGGTTTTTGCTAAATCACAAGCTGACTGAATCATATCAGGTTTAGAGGAAGTCACCATCCCTCTAATCTCTAGTGCTAAACCCCATATGTATCTTTCAATTCGAACATATTCCGGGTTAACCAAACGAGGTACCAGTCTAGCGAGTGCATTAAATCGTGACATGTAGTTATTAACGTCAGCTCCCTCCATGGTTAAATGCCAGAAATCATACTCAATCTTTTGAAGCTCGTTTCTAGGACAATACTCTTGTAACAGCATGTCCTTTAACTGCTCCCAAGATAAACCATACGCTGCCTCTTCTCCCATATTCTGGATTAAAGAGTTCCACCATTCTAAAGCCTCATCTTGGAAAGAACAAACACCGTATTTGATTCTTTCGGCTGGAGAACAGCTACTAATCTTCATCACAGATTCCATCTTTTCGATCCATCTTATAATCGCTAAAGGACCTTCGGCTCCCGTAAAAGTTTTAGGACCGCACCCTTGGAATGTTTTGTAGTTACATCCAAGTGAGTGACTTCCTAAGGGGTTACCCGTAGCAGTTCTAGTACTAGTACCCATCGGAGTACCGTTCCCAGTTTCGTTTCCCGTGTTTCGCCCTTGGTTAATATTCTGATGTTCTATAGCCACATTAACATGTTGTTCAATTAACTGGGCTAATTCCTCGGGAGTCGTGGGTAAACCAGAACCTCGGGCGATGCTTTGCCTAGTCCTTGGTGGCATTTTCTTTTTAAATAATAAAGAAATATTATATTTCGCATAATTAATATCACATTTAATAATTAATTAATAATCAAGCATGATAAATAATAACACAATACACATTCATAAAGGAAAATTCTTAATATATTAAACATCCTGATGTGTGTATAATGATGCACTTTTTAATGACTCACAACTAAGCTTTAAATTTATTAAACGAAAATCCTAACGAATCCACACACAACCGGCAAGTGTACCGATCACTAATAGTATAGACCTAAGGAAGTCCGAGTATCGAACATAAGGACACTCGAAAACGTATATGATACCTAACCCTAACCAAGACTCACCTAATAATATTTAAATGATTTTTAATATAATTAACTACTTAACCTAACTTACTTTAACTATATTAGTTAACTAAACTTAACTTAATTAAATGAAACCCTTGACGAAACTTGGAAACTTTAATGCAGTCGGAGAAAACGTCTACCTAGGTAAGAATCATATTGAAGGTATAATAAGCTAATGGATTGAGGACTCTCACGACACCGGTTCCTAAGGATGACTCAACTAAGGTTCACTCAAGAAAGCTAGATCACCTCTCAGTCTCACTAACAAACTCTAACTTACACTTAGTTGATTTTAAGAACAAACCGAGAAAGGAAATGTTAAAGTGTTCTAATGCCGACTCTCCTCTCGGACTCACCGACACACTACCCTAATGGAGACGAATACTACGCAACCAAGGATAGAGGAACAATTTAGTTTAACTTATACTAGACCAACTAATAGCTCAAAAACCCAAACCCGACAAGAACCGAACCCGCTCTCGCGCGATCCTAAATCTAAAAAGTAAAATCTATTAGACGACCTTACTTCCTATCACCTCTCGGTCTCTAAGAAGGCGTTCAACCGCTGATTATATCCAATTTATACACTCACTTAAACCCTACGGTTGATCACCCCGTAAACAATCTCTAGACACAAAGTAAAGAGTTCAAACAAGCTAAAATCAATCAAAACCTATTCAATTAATCAAAGCAAGAGGTTTATGAGAATAACTAATAAATTCACATCAACTAAACACAACCTAATTCATTGTTGAACCAAACTTTTCATTAACAGTTCAAGTCATGATAATCAACAATCCATATTACTCATTAAAACCTAACAATAAACATCTAACCTAGGTAGAACTAACAAGTTTAGCCAATCATAATCAATGAACAGTAGATAAAATAGATATAAATGATAAACATGCTGATATAAATCTGATTACAAAAGGTTTGAATGCTTAAAAACCTAAAACGAACTCACAAACGTTAAAATAGTCAAAACTGACAACCGAAGGATAAAAGATGGAACCGTAAGCTTGTCCTCCTTGGTTTCTCCTCTAGAGAAGGTGTGGGATGGCTAGAAACTTGAATAAAATCGTTCATAGGCTTTTAGGGTTTATGTATATGTTTAATCACCTCCTTCTTAATATAAAATAGGTTAAAACAAGCCCACTAGGCCTACTAGAAGACAAAATAGACGTGGTAGCTGATTCTTGAACATTCTTGGCAGCCTTGGGACATGTGGGAATCTACCACATGCTTCTTGAATAGTATGACCTGGTCGCGTAGCTCGAACATGACATTTTCTGACGTTTCTCGACTTTCAGCTCGTTTATCTTCGTTTTTGCGTACCGGCTTCATCCGAGCTCCGTTTTAGCTGATTCTTTTTTCATTTGACTCGTTTTCTCACTCTCTTCAACATGGGACCTATCACATACACAAACATGTAAATTATTGCAAGAATAACAAAATAATCGTTAACGTTTAAGAACAAAATAACATAAAAACTATTAGGAAAACATGTGTGTTTTACACCACATCAAAAATCCCCTCAATTAAACCTTTTTCGTCTCTGAAAAAGAAATCTACACAGGATTATAACCAAGTGAAAAACAACAAACTCCCAGATTATTAATCATTATCAAAACATAAGAAATAGCTAAGCATATTGACCGCGATTGCCGATATTGTTGTCCACTTAAACCCAGCTACCAACCAATCAAGCCCCCCTTTTGCATTAAACGTTTTAAGTCCAAAAATTAAGGCTACACCTACCCTATCTCAGACAAAGAGAGCTAGAAAAACTAGAGTCGAAGCAAACTGGTTCGACAAATCACCATAAGCCAAAGACTCGTTGATAGTACTAATTAGATGCACTCGGTGAAATTTTGATGGATGAATGGTCATGTGGAGGTCGTACGAGCTATTCCTAAATATTATTGGACTTTGTCCTATAAATTCCTAATTTTTATTTATTGACTAAGAACCTTCGAGCCCCAATAGTGTATCCTCAGAGTCACTATCCCCTTGGTAACACGTAAACTCTAAGTCCCGTCTAGTATGTGCACTTTGGCCTCTTTTACTAACTTTAAAGAATTCTCATTTGGCATTTTACAATACATAACTTTCTTCACAAGCATTTTGCTTTTCTTTAACAAGTTTTGAGAATACACAAACATAACTTTCACTACTTACTTTTCTTTTCTTTTCTTTTTTTTTTCTCTTTTTTCTTCTTTTTTGTTTCTTCTTTTTTTTCAATCTTTTATATCACCCTAAAATATATAACTATTTCTAAGCTCGTAGAAAGATGGACATGTGGTGTGTGCTGGTTTAAGTGCATCTAAGTATAACCATCTCAAAGTTTTCAGATTATGGTAATTCTCCCTAACATCGAAATTCGGTTTCACCGTTTTCAAATTATTATATAAATAAAAACTGCTAAAGAGGACTATCAAAGCTAGTTGGGCCTACCGACACATCCCAAATCAGATATGGAACCATCCCTTCTTTTATTATTATATTATATATTTCAAAAGTTCCAAGAGTTCGTTAGCACATTGGTAGTAATATCATTTCCTGCTTAACGTGGAACAAAAACAATTTTAAAGGGACATTTTTCTTTAAAACTTTTTTTTTAAATATTAACTCTCAAGATTTTCAATATTCTTTTATTTTTCTTAAAAATGAAAACGTCAGTTCCCCATCCCCACACTTAAATTTCACATTGTCCTCAATGTGAGATAAGGAAAAGACAAAACTAAACATAAAGAAAAATAAAGTGGAACAGACTCCCCTGGTATATGTGATCATGCAAGTGTGTGGTGAATCATGTTCCTCGCCCTCCTATTCGAACGCAAGCTTAAAACTCCAGTGCTCTCTATCAAGCTATCACTAACGAACGAAAGCGACAATCCTTAAGCATATTGCATCCCCACACTTGTTTAAAACTCCAGCTCATCAACCGTCATCAACCAACCAAGGAATAACCTGCAAGTAAGAGAAGAAACACCTGGTAAAACTCGGAAATAAAAATAAAATGAAAATAAAATAATAAGGAAAGATATTACCGGGTTGCCTCCCGGGAAGCGCTAAGTTTATTGAATAGTCTTCAGCCGGACTCGCTCCCGAAACCTCAATCAGGAGGCTTCTCCTTTATCCTCTTCCCATCGATGCTCCTCAATACTCTCCTCTTACAATTGGTCGGGAAGAAACCAATTGCACAACTCTCATGGGCACGAACATATGAATTAAACTCGGCCCACCAACTCTTGAATCCCCCAAAAAATGATCCCCTAAAGTGAAACGGGAGTGACGAACTCTTTTGCACACCATGATCTCTAAGCCTAGATATCCTCCTTATTCTTTTAGCCAATTTTTTAAACCTCAACACGTCCCGAATGCAGATTGAGTACGGTTCATGTTTTGGTTTTTCACATTCAAAGTGCAATGGTGGAAAGACTGATTCACCAACCACCTCATGGATCTCCTCACAAGACTCATTCTTGATCCCCGCACTTGGCTCGTTATAAAATAGATCCTCAAGCAACTTTAAATCACCAAGTGGGTCAAACTCTCCTTCATCCATAATGGCAAAATCCATAGACTCTTCACCAAACTCACCCATGAACTCGTCCTCCCAAGAGGGAACATACTCCTCTACTCTCTGCTCCTCCATTCCGGTATCTTCAATCTCACTCAGGGTTTCAAAGAAAGGTGGATTCAAAGGTGGAATATATTCCAAATCCTTTCTAATGGCAAACAATACATCGTCCATTATTGATTCCAATTCTGGGGTTGGCTCTAATATATTTCCCGATAAGTATTTATACCCTAAAAAGTTCCCCATTTGATCATATGCAAATTGGTATGGAGGAGGCATTTCCACAAGTGATTCCCATGGAGCTTTCCGTGCCTCGACTTCAATCCTCCTTCGCTCATAAGCATCATGTACCCAGTGATCTCCTCCACACACTTTGCACCATGGCGTTCCAACGTGTCGTCCGAACATATTTCCTTTAAAGAACACTCAAAAGAAAAGGATCACGGGCACCAGATAAAAATAGAATAAAATACTAAAAATAAAATTAAACTAAAACTAAACTAATTAAAATAACTAATCAAATCTAAATATACCAAAATAAAATAGGTAAATCCCAACTCTGGTCGTTCTCAATACGCCTCAAACCGTGTCCCCGGCAACGGCGCCAAAAACTTGATGTGTGTATAATGATGCTCTTTCTAAATGACTCACAACTAAGCTTTAAATTTATTAAACGAAAATCCTAACGAATCCACACACAACCGGCAAGTGTACCGATCACTAATAGTATAGACCTAAGGAAGTCCGAGTATCAAACACAAGGACACTTGAAAACGTATATGATACCTAACCCTAACCAAGACTCACCTAATAATATTTAAATGATTTTTAATATAATTAACTACTTAACCTAACTTACTTTAACTATATTAGTTAACTAAACTTAACTTAATTAAATGAAACCCTTGACGAAACTTGGAAACTTTAATGCAGTCGGAGAAAACGTCTACCTAGGTAAGAATCATATTGAAGGTATAATAAGCTAATGGATTGAGGACTCTCACGACACCGGTTCCTAAGGATGACTCAACTAAGGTTCACTCAAGAAAGCTAGATCACCTCTCAGTCTCACTAACAAACTCTAACTTACACTTAGTTGATTTTAAGAACAAACCGAGAAAGGAAATGTTAAAGTGTTCTAATGCCGACTCTCCTCTCGGACTCACCGACACACTACCCTAATGGAGACGAATACTACGCAACCAAGGATAGAGGAACAATTTAGTTTAACTTATACTAGACCAACTAATAGCTCAAAAACCCAAACCCGACAAGAACCGAACCCGCTCTCGCGCGATCCTAATTCTAAAAAGTAAAATCTATTAGACGACCTTACTTCCTATCACCTCTCGGTCTCTAAGAAGGCGTTCAACCGCTGATTATATCCAATTTATACACTCACTTAAACCCTACGGTTGATCACCCCGTAAACAATCTCTAGACACAAAGTAAAGAGTTCAAACAAGCTAAAATCAATCAAAACCTATTCAATTAATCAAAGCAAGAGGTATATGAGAATAACTAATAAATTCACATCAACTAAACACAACCTAATTCATTGTTGAACCAAACTTTTCATTAACAATTCAAGTCATGATAATCAACAATCCATATTACTCATTAAAACCTAACAATAAACATCTAACCTAGGTAGAACTAACAAGTTTAGCCAATCATAATCAATGAACAGTAGATAAAATAGATATAAATGATAAACATGCTGATATAAATCTGATTACAAAAGGTTTGAATGCTTAAAAACCAAAAACGAACTCACAAACGTTAAAATAGTCAAAACGGACAACCGAAGGATAAAAGATGGAACCGTAAGCTTGTCCTCCTTGGTTTCTCCTCTAGAGAAGGTGTGGGATGGCTGGAAACTTGAATAAAATCGTTCATAGGCTTTTAGGGTTTATGTAAATGTTTAATCACCTCCTTCCTAATATAAAATAGGTTAAAACAAGCCCACTAGGCCTACTAGAAGACAAAATAGACGTGGTAGCTGATTCTTGAACATTCTTGGCAGCCTTGGGACATGTGGGAATCTACCACATGCTTCTTGAATAGTATGAGCTGGTCGCGCAGCTCGAACATGACATTTTATGACGTTTCTCGACTTTCAGCTCGTTTATCTTCGTTTTTGCGTACCGGCTTCATCCGAGCTCCGTTTTAGTTGATTCTTTTTTCATTTGACTCGTTTTCTCGCTCTCTTCAACATGGGACCAATCACATACACAAACATGTAATTTATTGCAAGAATAACAAAATAATCGTTAACGTTTAAGAACAAAATAACATAAAAACTATTAGGAAAACATGTGTGTTTTACACCACATCAAAAATCCCCACAATTAAACCTTTTTCGTCTCTGAAAAAGAAATCTACACAGGATTATAACCAAGTGAAAAACAACAAACTCCCAGATTATTAATCATTATCAAAACATAAGAAATAGCTCGACATATTGACCGCGATTGCCGATATTGTTGTCCACTTAAACCCAGCTACCAACCAATCAAGCCCCCCTTTTGCATTAAACGTTTTAAGTCCAAAAATTAAGGCTACACCTACCCCATCTCAGACAAAGAGAGCTAGAAAAACTAGAGTCGAAGCAAACTGGTTCGACAAATCACCATAAGCCAAAGACTCGTTGATAGTACTAATTAGATGCACTCGGTGAAATTTTGATGGATGAATGGTCATGTGGAGGTCGTACGAGCTATTCCTAAATATTATTGGACTTTGTCCTATAAATTCCTAATTTTTATTTATTGACTAAGAACCTTCGAGCCCCAATAGTGTATCCTCAGAGTCACTATCCCCTTGGTAACACGTAAACTCTAAGTCCCGTCTAGTATGTGCACTTTGGCCTCTTTTACTAACTTTAAAGAATGCTCATTTGGCATTTTACAATACATAACTTTCTTCACAAGCATTTTGCTTTTCTTTAACAACTTTTGAGAATACACAAACATAACTTTCACTACTTACTTTTCTTTTCTTTTCTTTTTTTTTTCTCTTTTTTCTTCTTTTTTGTTTCTTCTTTTTTTTCAATCTTTTATATCACCCTAAAATATATAACTATTTCTAAGCTCGTAGAAAGATGGACATGTGGTGTGTGCTGGTTTAAGTGCATCAAAGTATAACCATCTCAAAGTTTTCAGATTATGGTAATTCTCCCTAAAATCGAAATTCGGTTTCACCGTTTTCAAATTATTATATAAATAAAAACTGCTAAAGAGGACTATCAAAGCTAGTTGGGCCTACCGACACATCCCAAATCAGATATGGAACCATCCCTTCTTTTATTATTATATTATATATTTCAAAAGTTCCAAGAGTTCGTTAGCACATTGGTAGTAATATCATTTCCTGCTTAACGTGGAACAAAAACAATTTTCAAGGGACATTTTTCTTTAAAACTTTTTTTTTAAATATTAACTCTCAAGATTTTCAATATTCTTTTATTTTTCTTAAAAATGAAAACGTCAGTTCCCCATCCCCACACTTAAATTTCACATTGTCCTCAATGTGAGATAAGGAAAAGACAAAACTAAACATAAAGAAAAATAAAGTGGAACAGACTCCCCTGGTATATGTGATCATGCAAGTGTGTGGTGAATCATGTTCCTCGCCCTCCTATTCGAACGCAAGCTTAAAACTCCAGTGCTCTCTATCAAGCTATCACTAACGAACGAAAGCGACAATCCTTAAGCATATTGCATCCCCACACTTGTTTAAAACTCCAGCTCATCAACCGTCATCAACCAACCAAGGAATAACCTGCAAGTAAGAGAAGAAACACCTGGTAAAACTCGGAAATAAAAATAAAATGAAAATAAAATAATAAGGAAAGATATTACCGGGTTGCCTACCGGGAAGCGCTAAGTTTATCGAATAGTCTTCAGCCGGACTCGCTCCCGAAACCTCAATCAGGAGGCTTCTCCTTTATCCTCTTCCCATCGATGCTCCTCAATACTCTCCTCTTACAATTGGTCGGGAAGAAACCAATTGCACAACTCTCATGGGCACGAACATATGAATTAAGCTCGGCCCACCAACTCTTGAATCCCCCAAAAAATGATCCCCTAAAGTGAAACGGGAGTGACGAACTCTTTTGCACACCATGATCTCTAAGCCTAGATATCCTCCTTATTCTTTTAGCCAATTTTTTAAACCTCAACACGTCCCGAATGCAGATTGAGTACGGTTCATGTTTTGGTTTTTCACATTCAAAGTGCAATGGTGGAAAGACTGATTCACCAACCACCTCATGGATCTCCTCACAAGACTCATTCTTGATCCCCGCACTTGGCTCGTTATAAAATAGATCCTCAAGCAACTTTAAATCACCAAGTGGGTCAAACTCTCCTTCATCCATAATGGCAAAATCCATAGACTCTTCACCAAACTCACCCATGAACTCGTCCTCCCAAGAGGGAACATACTCCTCTACTCTCTGCTCCTCCATTCCGGTATCTTCAATCTCACTCAGGGTTTCAAAGAAAGGTGGATTCAAAGGTGGAATATATTCCAAATCCTTTCTAATGGCAAACAATACATCGTCCATTATTGATTCCAATTCTGGGGTTGGCTCTAATATATTTCCCGATAAGTATTTATACCCTAAAAAGTTCCCCATTTGATCATATGCAAATTGGTATGGAGGAGGCATTTCCACAAGTGATTCCCATGGAGCTTTCCGTGCCTCGACTTCAATCCTCCTTCGCTCATAAGCATCATGTACCCAGTGATCTCCGCCACACACTTTGCACCATGGCGTTCCAACGTGTCGTCCGAACATATTTCCTTTAAAGAACACTCAAAAGAAAAGGATCACGGGCACCAGATAAAAATAGAATAAAATACTAAAAATAAAATTAAACTAAAACTAAACTAATTAAAATAACTAATCAAATCTAAATATACCAAAATAAAATAGGTAAATCCCAACTCTGGTCGTTCTCAATACGCCTCAAACCGTGTCCCCGGCAACGGCGCCAAAAACTTGATGTGTGTATAATGATGCTCTTTCTAAATGACTCACAACTAAGCTTTAAATTTATTAAACGAAAATCCTAACGAATCCACACACAACCGGCAAGTGTACCGATCACTAATAGTATAGACCTAAGGAAGTCCGAGTATCAAACACAAGGACACTTGAAAACGTATATGATACCTAACCCTAACCAAGACTCACCTAATAATATTTAAATGATTTTTAATATAATTAACTACTTAACCTAACTTACTTTAACTATATTAGTTAACTAAACTTAACTTAATTAAATGAAACCCTTGACGAAACTTGGAAACTTTAATGCAGTCGGAGAAAACGTCTACCTAGGTAAGAATCATATTGAAGGTATAATAAGCTAATGGATTGAGGACTCTCACGACACCGGTTCCTAAGGATGACTCAACTAAGGTTCACTCAAGAAAGCTAGATCACCTCTCAGTCTCACTAACAAACTCTAACTTACACTTAGTTGATTTTAAGAACAAACCGAGAAAGGAAATGTTAAAGTGTTCTAATGCCGACTCTCCTCTCGGACTCACCGACACACTACCCTAATGGAGACGAATACTACGCAACCAAGGATAGAGGAACAATTTAGTTTAACTTATACTAGACCAACTAATAGCTCAAAAACCCAAACCCGACAAGAACCGAACCCGCTCTCGCGCGATCCTAATTCTAAAAAGTAAAATCTATTAGACGACCCTACTTCCTATCACCTCTCGGTCTCTAAGAAGGCGTTCAACCGCTGATTATATCCAATTTATACACTCACTTAAACCCTACGGTTGATCACCCCGTAAACAATCTCTAGACACAAAGTAAAGAGTTCAAACAAGCTAAAATCAATCAAAACCTATTCAATTAATCAAAGCAAGAGGTATATGAGAATAACTAATAAATTCACATCAACTAAACACAACCTAATTCATTGTTGAACCAAACTTTTCATTAACAATTCAAGTCATGATAATCAACAATCCATATTACTCATTAAAACCTAACAATAAACATCTAACCTAGGTAGAACTAACAAGTTTAGCCAATCATAATCAATGAACAGTAGATAAAATAGATATAAATGATAAACATGCTGATATAAATCTGATTACAAAAGGTTTGAATGCTTAAAAACCAAAAACGAACTCACAAACGTTAAAATAGTCAAAACGGACAACCGAAGGATAAAAGATGGAACCGTAAGCTTGTCCTCCTTGGTTTCTCCTCTAGAGAAGGTGTGGGATGGCTGGAAACTTGAATAAAATCGTTCATAGGCTTTTAGGGTTTATGTAAATGTTTAATCACCTCCTTCCTAATATAAAATAGGTTAAAACAAGCCCACTAGGCCTACTAGAAGACAAAATAGACGTGGTAGCTGATTCTTGAACATTCTTGGCAGCCTTGGGACATGTGGGAATCTACCACATGCTTCTTGAATAGTATGAGCTGGTCGCGTAGCTCGAACATGACATTTTATGACATTTCTCGACTTTCAGCTCGTTTATCTTCGTTTTTGCGTACCGGCTTCATCCGAGCTCCGTTTTAGTTGATTCTTTTTTCATTTGACTCGTTTTCTCGCTCTCTTCAACATGGGACCAATCACATACACAAACATGTAATTTATTGCAAGAATAACAAAATAATCGTTAACGTTTAAGCACAAAATAACATAAAAACTATTAGGAAAACATGTGTGTTTTACACCACATCAAAAATCCCCACAATTAAACCTTTTTCGTCTCTGAAAAAGAAATCTACACAGGATTATAACCAGGTGAAAAACAACAAACTCCCAGATTATTAATCATTATCAAAACATAAGAAATAGCTCGACATATTGACCGCGATTGCCGATATTGTTGTCCACTTAAACCCAGCTACCAACCAATCAAGCCCCCCTTTTGCATTAAACGTTTTAAGTCCAAAAATTAAGGCTACACCTACCCCATCTCAGACAAAGAGAGCTAGAAAAACTAGAGTCGAAGCAAACTGGTTCGACAAATCACCATAAGCCAAAGACTCGTTGATAGTACTAATTAGATGCACTCGGTGAAATTTTGATGGATGAATGGTCATGTGGAGGTCGTACGAGCTATTCCTAAATATTATTGGACTTTGTCCTATAAATTCCTAATTTTTATTTATTGACTAAGAACCTTCGAGCCCCAATAGTGTATCCTCAGAGTCACTATCCCCTTGGTAACACGTAAACTCTAAGTCCCGTCTAGTATGTGCACTTTGGCCTCTTTTACTAACTTTAAAGAATGCTCATTTGGCATTTTACAATACATAACTTTCTTCACAAGCATTTTGCTTTTCTTTAACAACTTTTGAGAATACACAAACATAACTTTCACTACTTACTTTTCTTTTCTTTTCTTTTTTTTTTCTCTTTTTTCTTCTTTTTTATTTCTTCTTTTTTTTCAATCTTTTATATCACCCTAAAATATATAACTATTTCTAAGCTCGTAGAAAGATGGACATGTGGTGTGTGCTGGTTTAAGTGCATCTAAGTATAACCATCTCAAAGTTTTCAGATTATGGTAATTCTCCCTAACATCGAAATTCGGTTTCACCGTTTTCAAATTATTATATAAATAAAAACTGCTAAAGAGGACTATCAAAGCTAGTTGGGCCTACCGACACATCCCAAATCAGATATGGAACCATCCCTTCTTTTATTATTATATTATATATTTCAAAAGTTCCAAGAGTTCGTTAGCACATTGGTAGTAATATCATTTCCTGCTTAACGTGGAACAAAAACAATTTTCAAGGGACATTTTTCTTTAAAACTTTTTTTTTTAAATATTAACTCTCAAGATTTTCAATATTCTTTTATTTTTCTTAAAAATGAAAACGTCAGTTCCCCATCCCCACACTTAAATTTCACATTGTCCTCAATGTGAGATAAGGAAAAGACAAAACTAAACATAAAGAAAAATAAAGTGGAACAGACTCCCCTGGTATATGTGATCATGCAAGTGTGCGGTGAATCATGTTCCTCGCCCTCCTATTCGAACGTAAGCTTAAAACTCCAGTGCTCTCTATCAAGCTATCACTAACGAACGAAAGCGACAATCCTTAAGCATATTGCATCCCCACACTTGTTTAAAACTCCAGCTCATCAACCGTCATCAACCAACCAAGGAATAACCTGCAAGTAAGAGAAGAAACACCTGGTAAAACTCGGAAATAAAAATAAAATGAAAATAAAATAATAAGGAAAGATATTACCGGGTTGCCTCCCGGGAAGCGCTAAGTTTATTGAATAGTCTTCAGCCGGACTCGCTCCCGAAACCTCAATCAGGAGGCTTCTCCTTTATCCTCTTCCCATCGATGCTCCTCAATACTCTCCTCTTACAATTGGTCGGGAAGAAACCAATTGTACAACTCTCATGGGCACGAACATATGAATTAAACTCGGCCCACCAACTCTTGAATCCCCCAAAAAATGATCCCCTAAAGTGAAACGGGAGTGACGAACTCTTTTGCACACCATGATCTCTAAGCCTAGATATCCTCCTTATTCTTTTAGCCAATTTTTTAAACCTCAACACGTCCCGAATGCAGATTGAGTACGGTTCATGTTTTGGTTTTTCACATTCAAAGTGCAATGGTGGAAAGACTGATTCACCAACCACCTCATGGATCTCCTCACAAGACTCATTCTTGATCCCCGCACTTGGCTCGTTATAAAATAGATCCTCAAGCAACTTTAAATCACCAAGTGGGTCAAACTCTCCTTCATCCATAATGGCAAAATCCATAGACTCTTCACCAAACTCACCCATGAACTCGTCCTCCCAAGAGGGAACATACTCCTCTACTCTCTGCTCCTCCATTCCGGTATCTTCAATCTCACTCAGGGTTTCAAAGAAAGGTGGATTCAAAGGTGGAATATATTCCAAATCCTTTCTAATGGCAAACAATACATCGTCCATTATTGATTCCAATTCTGGGGTTGGCTCTAATATATTTCCCGATAAGTATTTATACCCTAAAAAGTTCCCCATTTGATCATATGCAAATTGGTATGGAGGAGGCATTTCCACAAGTGATTCCCATGGAGCTTTCCGTGCCTCGACTTCAATCCTCCTTCGCTCATAAGCATCATGTACCCAGTGATCTCCGCCACACACTTTGCACCATGGCGTTCCAACGTGTCGTCCGAACATATTTCCTTTAAAGAACACTCAAAAGAAAAGGATCACGGGCACCAGATAAAAATAGAATAAAATACTAAAAATAAAATTAAACTAAAACTAAACTAATTAAAATAACTAATCAAATCTAAATATACCAAAATAAAATAGGTAAATCCCAACTCTGGTCGTTCTCAATACGCCTCAAACCGTGTCCCCGGCAACGGCGCCAAAAACTTGATGTGTGTATAATGATGCTCTTTCTAAATGACTCACAACTAAGCTTTAAATTTATTAAACGAAAATCCTAACGAATCCACACACAACCGGCAAGTGTACCGATCACTAATAGTATAGACCTAAGGAAGTCCGAGTATCAAACACAAGGACACTTGAAAACGTATATGATACCTAACCCTAACCAAGACTCACCTAATAATATTTAAATGATTTTTAATATAATTAACTACTTAACCTAACTTACTTTAACTATATTAGTTAACTAAACTTAACTTAATTAAATGAAACCCTTGACGAAACTTGGAAACTTTAATGCAGTCGGAGAAAACGTCTACCTAGGTAAGAATCATATTGAAGGTATAATAAGCTAATGGATTGAGGACTCTCACGACACCGGTTCCTAAGGATGACTCAACTAAGGTTCACTCAAGAAAGCTAGATCACCTCTCAGTCTCACTAACAAACTCTAACTTACACTTAGTTGATTTTAAGAACAAACCGAGAAAGGAAATGTTAAAGTGTTCTAATGCCGACTCTCCTCTCGGACTCACCGACACACTACCCTAATGGAGACGAATACTACGCAACCAAGGATAGAGGAACAATTTAGTTTAACTTATACTAGACCAACTAATAGCTCAAAAACCCAAACCCGACAAGAACCGAACCCGCTCTCGCGCGATCCTAATTCTAAAAAGTAAAATCTATTAGACGACCTTACTTCCTATCACCTCTCGGTCTCTAAGAAGGCGTTCAACCGCTGATTATATCCAATTTATACACTCACTTAAACCCTACGGTTGATCACCCCGTAAACAATCTCTAGACACAAAGTAAAGAGTTCAAACAAGCTAAAATCAATCAAAACCTATTCAATTAATCAAAGCAAGAGGTATATGAGAATAACTAATAAATTCACATCAACTAAACACAACCTAATTCATTGTTGAACCAAACTTTTCATTAACAATTCAAGTCATGATAATCAACAATCCATATTACTCATTAAAACCTAACAATAAACATCTAACCTAGGTAGAACTAACAAGTTTAGCCAATCATAATCAATGAACAGTAGATAAAATAGATATAAATGATAAACATGCTGATATAAATCTGATTACAAAAGGTTTGAATGCTCAAAAACCAAAAACGAACTCACAAACATTAAAATAGTCAAAACCGACAACCGAAGGATAAAAGATGGAACCGTAAGCTTGTCCTCCCTGGTTTCTCCTCTAGAGAAGGTGTGGGATGGCTGGAAACTTGAATAAAATCGTTCATAGGCTTTTAGGGTTTATATTTATGTTAAATCACCTCCTTCCTAATATAAAATAGGTTAAAACAAGCCCACTAGGCCCACTAGAAGACAAAATAGACATGGTAGCTGATTCTTGAACATTCTTGGCAGCCTTGGGACATGTGGGAATCTACCACATGCTTCTTGAATGGTATGACCTGGTCGCGTAGCTCGAACATGACATTTTCTGACGTTTCTCGACTTTCAGCTCGTTTATCTTCGTTTTTGCGTACCGTCTTCATCCGAGCTCCGTTTTAGCTGATTCTTTTTTCATTTGACTCGTTTTCTCGCTCTCTTCAACATGGGACCTATCACATACACAAACATGTAATTTATTGCAAGAATAACAAAATAATCGTTAACATTTAAGAACAAAATAACATAAAAACTATTAGGAAAACATGTGTGTTTTACACCACATCACATCCAAAATTTGGTACCGATACATATTGGTACCTATACTGTCTTAGAGTTTTCCCAAACATAGTACAAATAGGCCTAAAGTGCCTATGAAACATATAAGGAAATAAACAAACAAACAAACATCAAAAGAACCTAACATCCCATCTTCATCAGCATCACTTCCCCTTAGCTACTAGTACCCATATAAGATCCACCAGCAGATGAAGGATCAGTACCACCTTCCACAGGTCGCTTACCCCTTCGGGTGTACACCTTAAGTGGTTTAGGTGTCACCGACTCAGCAGAAGGGTTCGCGGTCGGTGGTGGTGAAGCAGGGGTAGCAGTGACTGGAGTAGTAGGTGTAGTAGACATAGGCAGTGCTAGTACAGGCTGTGAGGTCACTGGGGATGGACTACCAGTAGGTGCGGAGGCAAGTACCGCTGCCTTAGCGTTTTCCAAAGCAGCGAGAGCCGCTATAGCCTCCTCAGACAAAGTGAACTCATCCCCAAAGGTCTCAGCTTTCCAGAAAGAGTCACCAGTCTCCATGGTGATCCATCTGAATTTGCTGGCTGGGGGTAGGGTAACTGAGGGTGTAGTATTCATAACAAGTGGAGGTGCCCCTTCGGATTCTACCCAGCCATTGTTCGAACCAATAGCTGAAGTACTCATGTGACCGAAAGCGGAAAAGTTGCCAAGTTGGGGCGGGTGAGTGAGCTATCGGAATGCAGCTTGTGCCATTTCTAGTTGCTGCTCTAGTGTCTCCCCTAGTACTGACTTCAGGGAAGGTATATCCCTCGCCTCGTCATCTGAGTCAGTGTCGGAAAGGTCAACGATATTCCTAGGTTTAGACATCTGTGACATAAGACCAAAAATTTGCGCTAAGTAACCTTATAATATAACCTATAATTAAACAAAATGAAATTTAACTTTTTCATTCATCTCTCCTTCGCTTCGTGAAGTGGGAAAATTAATGTTGCATTTAAATATTCAAGTTATAGTTTAGAAATTTTTCACCAAAAATTTCTAATTCGCTATAACCGTTGGCTCTAATACCAACTTCTGTCACACCCCGAAAACTTAACTTAGCAGCGGAATTCTTAATTTAGACGTTCGAGTGGTGACAGACGCCGATTAGCCACACAATATTTAAACACACACCATTAATGTACAAGTTGGACATTTATTATTGAAAACACAAGTTTCAAGTCATCAGAGTACATATTATATTAAAACATTATATCCAACTGTTGGGATCTAGAATCCCAAATTTTCCCATGTTTTCTTCACGAAACGCCAAGTTTTCCTTTACCTGAAAAACACGTTCAAAATATACGTCAACACAAAGGTTGGCGAGTTCTCATTAATATAAAATATCCTTTTTCATTAAATTTCACTTTTTCCATTTCGAAACTATTTTGTCCATACAAAATCAATATCTATATTTTAAGCTGGCCCCACGGGACCAAGGCCAACTTACACGAAAGTTGTTTAAAAAAAGTTATATAGTCTTCTCAACGACAAACCAAATGGACTCCTTTCGTATTACAACGATAGTTCTTGAAATAACATTTTATTCTTCAACATTTGTGATAGTTATAAACTAGCAAGGAATATAATAAATGGAATGCTTCTAAACCTATAATCAAAGCGTACAATAATTCAAAATATTTGCCCCCAACATTTATCTAGCGCGACTAGTCGGTAGGCAGGGCGTCACCCGATAGATCTATCAATATTTCTATGCCTTTTTACAGTTAATGATTATAAGACTGCGATAACCACAATTTTCCTAAATATTTATTCTAGTGAATATTTATTCTAGTCAGCCCGACCACGTTAACCAACGTCGGTCAAATCTAAAGCCCTTACAATATCACAATTGTTAAGATAATAAAATGTGTTTTGACACAAACATATTTCCTCCCCGAAAACATTGATAAATCATTCAAAACAATTTAAAATGGTGGGGATTTCTGAGAAACTCACCTTAACTGTTACTGTCGGTTTTCGTTCACTTCTCGTGTCCTATTCATTTAGTACACATTTTTAATAATTTATTCCCACTATAATCTTAAGTTGTTCTTTTAACTTAAAGTGTTCACACCACTATTTTAGTCTTTTCGAAAACGTTTAACTTGTTTATTAGTTTTAGTGTTCAACGACCCACTGACGGCTTTGGTTTGGTTAAGTCCATATTATATATTCACTCAAGTACATAATATATATACCGTAAGAACTTATACACAAACATATATATATTTATATATATATATATACACATATATTTTATATATCTACTTCTATATTACTAACATATATATTTTCCAACCTTAACATTAATTATGCAAACAGAACACTTAAGTAATTTTTTAAAATTGTTTATTAATTATTAAATTAATATTTAAATGTAATTATAGTAAAACCTCTTTTTATTTTCTGAATTATTTAAGTCTTTCCAAAATTTTACACTACTTATGTTAATTTGTAATATTTTACCGGTTTTGTCGGTTTAACGTTTAACGGTGAATTGTTTAATGTTTTTATTGAAAATTATTCTTTTTAAGTCAAAATATAGTTTTTATAGCTGAAGTAAATGTGTTTTATAATTTAATTGGTAAAAATATATTTGTTGTCGGTTTAGTTTAAATTTGGTAAAAATGGTCATTTTTAACGTTTTTGCGTCGTCTTTCGCGACGTGACTCGTTTATTGTCAAATTTTATCATCTTGACCACTTTACACACATTATATGGTGTAATATATATGAGTTTTTAAGTTTTAGGGGCTGTTTTATTTCAGCTCCTAAAATCTTTGTCGGTTAGCTTTAAAAAGCCGATTTTCGACTAGTAAGTAATCAACACTCATTTTAAAGCAAATAAAGCATGTATAACATATAACACATCAAATCTAATTATTATAAACATGCAAAATCATAAAATTTCCAGAATTAATATTATGTCATAAAAATCATATTTTATTAACTAAAAACATGTATTTATTTCATATCATAAGTTTATTATGTCACACATCATTAACCATACTTATGATATTAATTTCTAATGATTTATAACATTTAATATACTTAAGAAATCAGATTTTATTCTATTCCTTTTGTAGCCTATTTATTATTTTTGTTGCATATATCAAAGTGTTACTTTTCCAAGATTTGTCATAGCTTTTTATGACAACTTTTTGTATACTTTTACTTTCTTGTTTTTCAACTTATCAATATTATTTTAATAATCCATATCAACCGTTTTCAAAATCACATTAACAAGTTTACTAGTAACAATTTAGATTTAAACATAAAAATCTTAAGCAGATTACATGCATGTGTAGTTTATGTGTTTTTATTAACAAGAATATACACCTAAGTTAATATTATTACCAATCTTGTATTATTATCATATCATTCTCATTTTTCTCAAGAGTCATATATGTATTATCAAACTTTAACATGCATATCATTATTTAAGCATAAATCATCAAAACACACATATGTATGTAACATTAACCATTTGAAAATATACATATTCATACTCTCTCTCTAACTCACGGCTCTCTCTCTCTCTCTCTATCTCTTTGTATTCTCATCTTTTAATCTCATCTTTAATCCTTTAGATCTTAAAATTACCAAACCAAGCTTAACCAATATAAATATGGAAGTGATATGCATGTGTGTATTTATGTATATGTGGATTCGGGTTCCACATACACACACACATAACCCACGGGTCATACATGCATACATATACACTTTGAAATCTTCCATTTTCACATGAGTTTAAGGGTTTGATTGTTTGTGTGAACCCTTTTAAGATGCAAGAACAAGTATTTTGCATTCAAAACTTAAAGAATGAAACTAGGGTTTCGGATTTACCTTAGGGTTTTAGAGAGAGGTACAAGAAGATAAGATGGATGGTCTCTTGGTGTATGCTCAAAGATTGAATCTTCCTAACTTTGCTTCTAACCCATCTTTCTTGATTTGATGCTAGGGTTTTGATGGAAGGAGGAAGGGAGGGAGAGAAAGTGGTGGTGTTTTATGTTGGAAGGTGTAGTGGTTTATATTGAGAGTTCCAAGGGACATGTGTCTTTTTGCATGCACATGAGATTGCTTGGAATGACCAAAGTCTTACAACACACTCCATCTAGGTCTAGGGTTGTGAAGGTGGACGGCTAGGGGGGGTGTAGTGTAAATATTTTATTTTTTTTGTTTAATTAATTAACAACATGTATTTTATTTACCCCATTGATCATATTTTATAAAATACAACTAGCTAGGATTAGTTTTATGTAAAACCAATTACATATCTGAATTTCTTGTAAATTTAGCTTCGAAACCATATAAAGATGTAAATTTTTGGAGTTGGTTGGTTTCGGGTCCTTACGGTGAGCGGTATTGGCTTCTACTCGCTTATTTTCTAAATTTCGCGAATTGAACATTCTAAAATTATAATTATGACCTAATATTAATATATTTACTGTATTTATATTATTTTAGGTCATTCCCGACATTTAAGAATTTATTTGGACTTTTAACCTTACCCAGGTCGCTGTCAGTGTCAGTTTTGAGCAGTATTCGATACGCGCCAAAACATAACTTTTTGAACACAATAAAATATAATATTCATATTCTTAGTGTCTTAAGACTAAATTATTATTATTTTATTTTCCATAATACGAGATTACACAATAAACACGGATTACATTAGCATAGGATTAGTCTTAAAAGCTCGGGTGTCACATGGATCTTGCAGCTTCAATGAGTGTTCTGTTTCTTCTTTCTGCTACCCCATTTTGTTTAGGTGTTCTAGGGGCACTGAATTGTTGAAGAATTCCTTTTGCTTGACAGAATTCAGCCACGATCCCATTTTTTAACTCGGTCCCATTGTCACTTCTCATTGCTTTCACCCTCACATCTAGTTGATTCTCAATCCTAGTCACACATCCTTTAATTAACTCAGCAGCCTCATCCTTGGAGTTCAGAATAAACACCCAAGTATACCTTGAAAAATCATCAGTAATCAGTAAACAATATATCTTCTTCCCAATACTTGGAACACTTACAAGACCAAAGAGATCCATATGAAGGATTTCCAACACTTTTTCAATTGAATTTATGTGATGATTTGTGCTGCTTTCCTTTTTGACATGAAATACACTTGTTATCCAACTTGAACTCTCTTGTGGGTAAGCCAATAACATTCTCACCTTTAACAAGTTTGTTCATATTCTTTATATTAACATGGCAAAGTTTTCTATGCCACAATTTTGTTTCATTTTCAGTGGATTTAGACACAAAACAAATACCACCTCTTGAAATGGCATCTTTCATTCTTAGTTCATACGAGTTACCATTCCTAGGTGCCATCATTATAATCATATTAGGAGAAATCACAAATTCAGGTTTCAGGATGAAAAAATGAGTATCATAAAATCCAACCTTATTACCTTTATTACACATTTCTGATATGCTCAAAAGGTTATATTTTAATCCTTCCACATAGAACACATTGTCAAATGGCACTTTGCCATTGGTTAGAATGCCTTTCCCCAAAATTTTCGCCCATTTTCATCACTCCCAAATGCAACCGGTCCTTCAAACTTCTATTCATAGTTCACTATTGACCTCTTGTCACATGTCATGTGCCTTGAACATCCACTGTCCATATACCATACATCATTGATCATTGTGGACTGTTCCTGAGATGATAATGACTCAACTTCATTCTCTATCTTTGCCATGAATGCTATATTTTCCTTTTCAATGTAATCAGCATGATTGCTCCAATCAAATACACCTTCTTGCTATTGTGGAGCTAATGAAACATTCCCTTGATTTCTTAGTTTATTTGAATTGTTTCTGTTTTGATTTACTTGAGTTTGTGGAGGGTTTTATTGGTTTCTATGAAAGGCTTGTTGTTGTGAGATCATGTTTTGATTATTCTGTTGTTGTGGGTTGTTATAGTTGCTGTTCAAGTGCCTATGTTGACCGTGATTATGATTTTGATATTGAAATTGTTTTCTTGGCTGGTTGTTTTGGAACTTTCTAGGTTGATTGCATTCCCTTGCAAAATGTCCTGGTTGTTGACAGTTGTAGCAGATTGCTTTTAACTTGTCAAAACCTATTATGTCATTTGGACCAGAGACAAAGGACCTTCCAGTTCTATTGAACAACCTCTTGCTTCTAAAGGCTAGCATTGCAGCCTGCCATTTCAGATCCATAACTTCTAAGTCATCAACATCAATTTGTTCATGATCCTCTTAAACCACACTAGTATGAATCAGATTCTTGGCAACAAAAGCATTTTAGGATTCAGTAAACATTGAAAATAGAGCTTGATACTCATTTCCTTCATTAACATTTCCACCACCATAAGGAGCATGTCCACTGGACATAGAGGATGTATCATTGTCATCAATCAATTGGACATTAAATCTTGATTGTCCACCTTGATTGTTTGAATTACCAACAATAAACCCCGTTGGTGCCTCACCACCATTGTCACTTTGTAGGCAAATTCCCCATGGGTGTAATAAGAGCATTAGACACTTGAAAAGTTGGTCTATCTTCTTTGATCATGTTGTTCTCTATCATCTCATGCGCTGCTGCTTGTAAAAAGCAGATAACATCATCTATCTTCAAAGAACAGAAATCAAGTTTGTGTTTGATAAACTTTCTAGCCGTGTAGCATTCACCCGATCAGTCATTCTGATTTCATTTTCAATGGCCGCGAACCTCTGCAACACAGACCTCAGTCTTTCACCTTCCCTGAACTTGAAACGGTCTAGTTGTTGCTTCAATCTATCATTCTTGATATCCTTCAGCTAGGTGTTGCCTTCAAACATTTCTACCACAAACATCAAACATTGCTATTGTTGTAGTGTGATGAGCCACACTAGTCAAGATATCCCATGATAGACCTAACTTCAGCATAGACAATGCTCTGTCGTCTTTCTTTTTAAATTGTCGATTTACAGTTTGATTACTGTTAATCCCATCAGGAACATGTGGCCCATTTTTTATGGAGTTTCACATCTCCACGTCATTGTAGCAAATGGAAGCTTCAAACAACCCCTTCCACTTGATATTGTCCAAACAGCCTCACAATGTTGTTAGTAGAAACCTCTTGCACGTCCATTTATCCAGACATATTTTTGGTATTTTAGAATATTTTTGAAATGAAAAACTTAACAAACTTAAATAAAAACTTAGCAAATTTGAAAAATAATCAGATCTGTGGACCAAATCCTCAGATCTGATAGATCTGGATGGATAAGAGCAAGATCTGTAACAAAGGAAAAAACTTTAATATAGATCTGAGTAGAGAATACTTTTAAACCTTAAAAATATTGTAGATCTGAGAAAAATGAAAAACAGGGCAGCTGACGTCACAAACCAATGGAACAGTTGTCAGCTGACGTCATTCTTCATCTTCAAAATCAACAATGATCAACACTAGTTCTTCACAGAAGCAGCAAAACAAGCTCTGATACCCCTTTTCGGTCCCGTATATCTCACTTAATCGCTCAGTCACTCACTATCATAACCCACACAAACGTGTCGACAAGAAAGTTACGACATACTGTTTTTGTGAAAAAAAAATAATATTAAAGGCGGAAACAATAACACTCTTAATATTGCTCAACGGACAGAAAAAAAAAAAAGAAACTCAAAAGATTTCCATTTAGTATTGTGAAGGATACTAACAAAAATCAATTAGGGTTCCTAGGTGTAATGTATGGATTTATGGCAGTTTTTCCGTACAAGATAAAGACAGCCGTCACATCACGATATTCTCTTAGTGTCCGTTGTCTCGTCTCTTTCATAGGCGTGCCCTAACGTTTCCTTTTATATAAATTCCTTCTAGAAACCCTAATCACTGATACTAAACATTTTCAAATGTATTACAAAATGTTCTAAGTGTAAATTGGTCTTTGAGTAAGCTTTGCAGCTTTTGTCTTTATCGAGCAGACCTTGTAACCATAAAGTGTGATGGGGAAAAGTTCTCAGAGTAAGTTCTTTTACTTAGAATATTTTCCTTAGAAAATATTCATCAAGCAGACTTCTATCCTCTTGACCATATCATACTTTGCTCGATAAGGTCCTACGAGCAAACTTGTTCTTCAGAGATCCCTTCAACCTTTTGTTACTTAACTTGTTTGAACAAATCCAAGTGTGCTGGTGAAACTGTAGCTTGCTCGAAGTTGAACCTTGCTCGTTAGAAGTCCTTAAGTAATTTCTTCATCAACTTACTTCAAGTTTGCTGGGATCGTTGTTTATTATGAATAAGCCTTGATCGATCCCCCAAAATACTTGGTTTTAGCTTGGTTTAGTCAAGAGTTTGCCTTTACCGGTTAGAGAGGCCCTCTTTAATACATTAAGAAAAGATGTTCACAGGGCCAGAAAGACTCGGTCATAGGAACTTAGACCACCTACGCGCTGGTGAAAACCACGTCGACCGGATCAGAGTAAACAACAATGTCGAATCAGGCCGCCCCTCGCCTTGAAAGAATTCACACGCGGCCACCAGCTTTCCCAAAATAAGGGGGGATCTGCTGCTTACTGCTCACGGAAACATACCTTGCTTGAGTTGAAGAACAACCTTGCTTGATGAAGTGTAGTTTGCTAGAACTAACACTTAAGAAGAATTCCAGAAGATAACTTTGCTCGAAGAGTAAAATACCTTGCTTGACTAAGTTTAAGCTTGCTCGGATGTTCAAGTGTGCTCGGTTTCCATACTTAGCCATTTTCCAAGGAGGTTGAGAACATTCCAATCATCCTTTATTCTTTTCTCATCCCAACATTCCATTGTTTTATGGGGTGAAGCAATCAATGTTGCATGCTTCATACAGAATCGTGTGTTGATCAGTAAGCGTTTAAAGAGGACTTCTTTTGAAATCTATTATAAGTCCAAGCCACAAGTTAACTACTTTAAAACCTTTAGATGTCCATGCACTCTGCTTTATACAATTGCTTACCCAGATACAGAATTTTCTGAGAAGGACGATGTGTGGTATTTTGTTGGGTATGCAACCAACAAAATCGCGTATCGAGTCTACAATAAGAAAACAAAGGTAGTTGTGGAATCCTTCAATTGAAATTGATCCTTCAATGTTTACAAGGATCTCCTGCTTAGAGGGAGTTGGATAATATAATATTATAAAGTTTTGAGAAATTGATCCGACCTTTGAAAATGATAAGAAATTATCTCCAATGATTCTAGCTCATGAAAATATTAGATAAAAAGCCAACAAGATCATTGTTGATGTGTAGATAGGCTTGACAAATGAGTAAGTGTCATAGTGATATAAACTAAATTATCCGCCTCTGCTAGTGGTTTTACCTTTATGAAGCGGTTACATGCTCCACGTTAAGTCATATCGATGATGGCAAAAATGTTTTTAGTCAGTCATACACGAGCCCGTTAGTGATTGATCACCATAATAATTATTCTTGCTTTCAATAAAAATATTGAAAATTAAAATGACAAAGCAGAAAAACTGCAAAGTGCTTAAAAGAATTTAATTTCAACACAAAATGTTCATAATTAACAAACAAAAAGGGGCATATTAGAACCACGTAACGTGGGGCACACGAGTAAGTCCTAAACAATTTATGTGAAGGCATGTAAGTTAGAACTTGTCAAGTAAGTCCATGGTTCAACATTTATTGTTTGAAAAGTTTGCAAAAGTTTTTTTTAAGGGTAAAACTGTTTTGATCAATTATTAGGAGGTCGGAGTCAATTCTAGCTGATCAGATTAACACAAACTATGCCCGATGTATTGAGGAGTCAGTAACTTGTTGGATTAAATGGGGACCACATAGTTTTGTGCTTAATACATACCTTAGCGTATCACAGTGACATCTTAATACTTGTTAAGCTTAAAGTGGACACATTATATCTACAATCGACTTTGGGTTCTTGGCATAGTAGCATTGAAATAGAAGTGTAATCAATAACGTTAACGGAAAATGTGATTCCATGTCGTGATCTTTTCATCATCAATGGATCCCTCTCTATCGCTATATCATTCACTTGTTTGTATTTCGACTCTTGTTCTTCTTATTATTCTTGACGTACCGCCGGAAAATCATTATGGGTTTTTGTGTTATTGTTTGCTCAAGATCTTGATATAATCTTGTTGTCGCTATCATAAGGAACCCTAGGATTGATTTAATTGAGCTTTTGTTTGGTTTTGTATAGTTTTTGGTCTTTAGGTTGTTTTCAGACCATTTTGGGAATTGACCCTTGAAATGGTTCTGCTTGTGTGTAAGAATTGCCCAGAAGTTCATAACGGGGGCAAACAAACCCAAATGTAAAGGGAATTAAGTTTTGGACAAGATGATGAGTTTGAATCTAAATCCAATCGAATCGAATCGAGTTCCTGATTGAATCGAATCGAGTTTATATTCGATACGAATCAAATATCATTTTTAAAATTTCCCAAAGACAAAATTAATCGAATCGTATTGCATAACTTTCCATTCGAATTAAATTTGATTCTAATCGAATTAAATTTCATTTGAATCAAATCGAGTTCCAGACTCGATTCGATTTTTTTGAAACTCGATTCGATTCATTTCAAACTCCATTCGATTTGTTTCAAACTCCATTCGATTCATTTTGAGAAGGAAATTTTCTATTTTTACAAGTCAAAAAGGATTATAAGTTAATATAACTCCAATCAAATTGATTTTCTGATATTCTAATCGAATCGAATCTCATTTGAATCGAATCAAGTGCCATACTCGATTCGAATCATTTGAAACTCCATTCGATTGGTTCTATACTCGATTCGATTTGTTTACAGTTTCAAAATTTTCTACCAATTAATATTGCCCAACTCAATTCGTTTGAATCTAAACTCGATAAGATTCGTTTTCCCTTAATAGTTTTTTCTTTTTATAAGGGTTTTTTTTTATTTCTATTTTCTTTTGATTTACTTTATATATATTTGTTTTCTAACTCAACTTTATCAGTCCTAATGATTTGTTCGATGATGTATTTGTAGCAACATAACATGTATTATCCGCTTGACATCCCACGAAAGAAGAAGTAAAGGGTGTTTCTCTCAATGATCAAGCGTTAAGGGAATGTCCGCTGATTCATGCTATATCTGCCAACCCAAAAATTCATACTTTTTTGGATTGAGGAGTTTTGGACGAAAGCAAAAACAGTGTAGAGCGGTGATACCAATACAACTGAGGTGGCTGGAAAGAAGTTAACTATCACAGAGGAAGTCGTTCGTAGATCCCTTAACATCAAGGATGCCCCGCCATCATTATTATGAGCGTATCCAGAAAGAGGACTTAGAGCGATATGTTGCAAACATAATGTATGATATGGTGTGGACAACATGTGAAAAGAGACACTTGCCGCCGTATTGGAAATTTTAATTCCACATCACGGTAAATTATCTGTCAGTACAGAAAGGCAGGTTGAGGTAATGGCCTGCTTGACAAACAAGGGTATCTTCAACTTCTCCGAGTGGTTCTTTAAGTGCATGCAATCCAATGTAGTTTAAAAAAAACACTTGGATGCTGTATCCAAGATTTGTGCAACTGATTCTAGATGACTTGATGCCAGAAGTTACAAGACCGGTCTACTCAGAGGAATTTGATGATGAAATAAATGTGATAACACCCACCGATCCTCACCATGCCAAGACGGTGAAGCAAACGGTATTCAAGGCTATGTTGTAGCCTGCTAGTCGAAGTGGCTACAAGTATCAAGGTGAAGTTCATGGTACGAAGTTTGGTTTTTTTTCTGAAACCGAAGCTGATAGTAAAGAAACTTCTGAGGAAGACGGTGATGATAGTGGAGATGATGGTGATGATGATGTTGAAAGCGGTGATGAACATTAGTCTGATAGTGTGGCTAATGATTCTGATACAAAGGTTAAAGGTGTACACCATACCAAAAATTTTCATGACAAGAAGAGGAAGGCTATATGTAAGCCTTTTACTGGTGACTCGCCTCAACAACTAGAGGAAGATAAAGAAGAGGAACCTGAGCAGCCTCTTCAACGTTTGAAGAAAGCTAAAGACTACAAGATGTATGGGCCTTTAAAGATGCCTACATCTGTTTAGGTAATCTTTCCCTCTACTTCCATTGTGACATAACCACCACAAACCACCTAAGCCGACCCACACCAAGCCTCATTAACCACCCTATCCCGCACCATAGAAGCCTTTAAACGCAAACAAGTTCAGGTATCGAGACCCAAAACCAAAACCAAAGCCTAATCCAAAACCCAAAACCAATACTAAGACCAGACCGACTCACACATCTAAGGAACTATATGACTCGTATGTAACCTCTCTTGAACTATCTCCCACACACCAAGACCTACCCATATAAGGCCTCCCCCTTCCATATTTAACCGAACCTGAAACCGAACCTACCCATACCTCACTCGTCCAAAAACTGCCTCTCTCCCCACCTAGGACTATCTCACCAATATCATCCCCATTTATCTCAACCTTTACCTTACCACCTAGGGAAACCACCTTCTGTTCAAGTACCTTTACAGCCTTACCCACTACCTTACCAATAACTAGCCTTACCCAAACATCTATCGAATCCTCAAGCCTACCTCTAGTGCTAACCACACCCTTAGCAACCAAAACCATAAACGTGTCTACCCGAACCTCACCACAATCCATTTTTTCACTCACACCACCCGCAACAACTGAAAGCCCAGTCATATCAGCCATTCCTTTATCCCATGGGAAGTTCAGGAAATCCCCAGTTTACCGGGATCTTATCCTTGATATGATTCAGGCTCTAGAGGAATCACACAATAGGAAAGTGAAACGAGAACACCTGGGGATTAATTTAGTGAAAAAAAAAGACAAGAATGAGAAGGTGATGTAAGAAAGAAACACTCTAGCTGCAAGGGGTGCTCAGTTGGAGCATGACATGGAGGTTGATAGAGCCCTAATTGAGAGTCAAAGATTATAGATCGAGACTCTCCAAAACTAAGTAAACAATCAACACTCTTTGTTGACTAAACAATCATTACTAAATGTCGAACAGGTGATGCCTATTGAATCAAGGGTCTCTCTCCTTGAATCTGATTTACCTTCATCCTCAAACCTTGCAAACAATTTGAGGAAAGAGCTAGTGTTAGGTGTTGACAAGACGTTGATTGAGGTTGAAGGAATTGATTCTTGATTCTATATGTTAGAAGGTGAATCAAGTTCCTCAAGAAACATTGGAACGTTTATTGGAGAAAACCCCAACTTGCGAATCGAGGTTGAACGGCTTAGATTCCAAATCGATAAGCATGACTGCTTTAGCACTGCTCAAAATGTGTTCAATGAAGCTCTTCTGAACCACTATATTGCTATCGTTGAAGTGATGAAGCTGAAAAATGAAGATATTGAAGATCGGAAAAGCGCTTTCCGAAGTTGGAGTGACTCCGAGGATGATGATGATGAAAACAAAGGGAAAAAGAGATAATCCGCTTTAGTTAAGCTAATTGCAGATGCTCACACTGTTGGTTCTAAAAGAGGCGCAAGTGGTAGTGGAGTCAAAGTTGTTGATGGTGAAAGTGGTAGTGGTGTTGGTGTTGCTGTTAGTGTTAGTGAAACGACACGGGTCGTTGGTATAATTGTTGGTACCAGTGTGGGTGAAGCCACTGTTGCTTCTCATGTGATTGCTGAGACCACTCCAGTGATTGCTCCGGACGTTGGAGCAACTGGCGCTGGGAACGGGGAGGAAGTGGAGAATGAGGAGGACGATGATGTGTCCAATGATGATGAAGATGAGAATGAAGAAGATGATGAGGACGATGATCCTTATGATAGTTTTGATGAACCGCATGGTAGGAGTAACGAAAGTGATGGTAGTAGCGGCAATGGAGTAGTAGATTAGTCTACTTCACAATCAAACACGCCGAGATTGGAACCCCAATCTACTAATCCTGCACTAAAAATAAGAGGTGCAGATGCTAAATTGGAGGCTGTGATTTCCTCTATTTTTAATGTTAATGACATTGCAGGTACCCCGTCTCAATTTTAAGAAGTCGTGGATGATGATGATGAAATAAACTACTCACCAAACCCAAACATTCCGGTTCGTGGTGAGAAGACGTATCAAACTCAGGAGCCAATTGCGGTGATGGATCTTCCAGTAATATGTGGTGAATCCTCTCAACTGTCGAGGAGAGGAAAGAAGAAAAGACACTACATTACCAGAATTGCCACTCTCTAAGACCATCTCTACCATTATCATGACGACTCCCTAATTCTCTACTACAAATGGCACGCGTCTAGCAAGACATCGGCAATCCTCCGTGCCAATAGGGATCTGACCTACATGTACTATAGAGACATGCATATGTTGTTTGATCTCGACATGAATTACTTCAGGCGATTTGTACGTTAAGGTGCAAGTGAGAAGGAGAGAAAGGGATGGTTTATGAGATTTATGAGTCGAGAGTGGAAGAACGACTACCCTAATATCAAGCTCAACAAGGGTAAGTCCTATTATCATCCAACTGAGATTGATCCGATCTTGGGAAAGAAAAGAAAGGCATGGAGATACAAGACCCACAAGGATGGTAGGCTAATCTACCATGGAGAACCATCTTTGCCCAACATCTTTAATGACTTCATTTGTTGGGAATTTGACAACAAAACTAGGGAAGTTGTTATACACTTCAAATGGATGCACTTCCTCCACTTCCTTGATGAGCACGAGCTGGCCGCCTTCAACAAAAAAGATATGTTGAAGTTATACAACGCTCTACTAGGCACAGTCAAAGATGTCCTTCGAGATATATCTAACAAGATAGTTGAGAAGTTCAAAAAGTTCATTCACCTTCTTGTTGACAATAAACTATAATGACGACTGCTTCGACTACAAAACTGACTGAAAATGGAAGCTACCGGATCAAATACAAAGACTAGAGGGAGATTTGTTTGCGTTGATTACAATGTATCAAGTTAGCTTCACGGTTTCATTTATTGTATGTTGTTCCTGAGGACATGTAATATTGAGCCCTTTGGGCCTTGGCAATGAAACCAAGCATGGTATGGCTTGCACTATAAAAATTGCAACCATACACATGCATACTAACCTTTTGCAAAAACTACAACCTTATCCTCTCACCAACTCTCTCTCAACTCCTTCTTTCTTTCCTTTTCAGGTGATAATCAACACCAATAAGATCTGAGATCTTGGTTGCTTACTAGTGATTTCCGCTAACTAGTAAATGAGATTGATTAAAGAACTAGTTGTTTGATCCATTCTTAAGACCTACATTTCCTCATAATCCACTAAAGGGATTTGGGAAAACAACCATTGTGTTATAATTCATGACATTCAACGCAAATCTCATTCTTTTTGTTTCTTTTTATTCTAAATAAACCTATTTATAAGCTATCGGTTTGACGTCTAAGGGTGTTCTAAGTACATGTCTGAAAACGTTTTGCTTGTCGAACAATTCTTGTTTCTTTTTTAGTTTGCAGGTGTTTACTATGCACTCCTCTTAACTTAACAGATGTTTACTTTACACTCCTCTAAATTTAACATGTGTTACTTCACCTCGATAACCTGCTATCTAAATCAAATATCTAGGATTGAAATACTAAATGAAGGTTAAGTGACCTATATATAACAATACTTTAAATCAGTGACCTGATTGGAACAAAGCAGAAACTTGGTTACTATTCTATGGAGTAATCCCGTTTTGGGGTTGTGGGTTGTTTAGATAAACTTGGTTTAGAGACCATTGATACTGGGAAGTACTTGTAATTCAAAGTTGGTTTTAAGATTGGTAAGTACAAAGGCATAGAGAATAGAATGCAGTAAGGTAAATATGACTATTTCTTCTTATAATCTATTTAGTGATTGGCTGTAAGTGTTTATATTGACGACATCATAATGTTCTATTTGTGAAAATGAGCAACTGAATGGACAACATTTATTGAGACAAACAATGGTCAATAAAAGAAGAGATTTATCCTACATACTCTCTCACCATATTTAACATTGTGCCTAACAATATCAATATAATTGCTTATAAAAAAGAAACGTTAAACCATATTAAAAACACATCATTCTGTATCATCGGGTATATGCCATATTTTGGTAGCTAAAAAATCATATTGGCTATATATATACGAATCACTTAAGACTGTTGAATATTAATGTCCCACATATAAAGAGGGATTGTTTGTAGGAATTTGTATTACATACGAGTAAAAATATTGATTTACTAATAAATTTATATGCGCGCATGTTAAGGCGATTATAACCGGAGTAGTAGCATTCGTTACTTTTAAAACCCGAAAACTTGACCCGTTTTATATTCTTGGTTTTATTTATAAACATATGTATAAATATAAATATATATTTCAAGTTTCGTCTTATGTATTTTTATGATGTATTCGTTAAACCGACTAGTTTCGTCCTTTCAATGCATTCGTAAATATCGTTCGATAATTTAGTAATAATTACGACGTTTTATAATCATTATTCATTCAAGTTCTATTTCGTGTGATTCATTAATGATATTTCAAGTTTTACCATGTTACTTAACGAATCTCCGAGTCTTAAAAGTTTATAAAATAATCAAAATTTCAATCTATATGAGTATAAAACGTAAACAATCCAAAGATATTAAAGTATATCAAGTTTTTATCAAATTATGTATATTTACAAAGTACAAGGTTCAAAGAGTAATTAAAGTTTAAAACAAACTATAAAGTTATTTAAAATTCAAGGGGTTATAGTGTAACATTTCATTTAAAATATAATAAAAAAATACAAGAGTACCCAGCCTCCCCCACCCCCTGTCCGTCTTCTTCTTCCCGTTTTGCTGGTAAGCCGACAGGCGGCGGCGGTTTTCCGGTGAGAATCCCAATCATCGTTTTTAACCACCTCTTGACCCGTTAATTCATCCCAAACTACTTCTCCATTAACGATAAACATTATTATATGAGTAATTTCGTCATTTAACAACCGATTAACTCTTATTAATCTCCCAAATCGCCGGAGTATAATAAAATTCTAATAACTTGAAATAAACACCAAACGATCCAATTGAGGCTATAAATAGGACGCTAATATTCGTCTAAACTTGTTGCAAACAAAAAATTACACAAACAAATTCTCTAAATATCTTGTTTGATCATCAAATTTTATTTTTCTGGCGAGTCTGGTTCTCCATCATTTCGGCACGGTTTGAGGTAAAAGTTATATGCATTGATATTGTTTTTGGCCATCTAACAAAACCCCTAACTTAGTTTGGGCAACTATGGAACGGATTAAGAGAATTGAATCTAGTGTTTGAATGAAGAAGATGAAGTTAAAATGATTTTATTTATATTAAATTGTTTCCATCTTTTAAATACAAATCATGTCTGGTCCAGTGGTTGTGTCTGATTAGTTTGGTCCAAGGGACCCGGGTTCAAACCAGGATCAGCGCATGTTGGCTTTGTATTTTTTTAAAACCTTTTCTTTTATTAATTAAAATCTAATAAAATTTATAAAAAACATTATAAATCAAATAAAATCATTTTAAGTTAAATAAAAAAAGTTCTTTTAGATTGTTTATAGCCTTTTCATTCAAAAACCAAACTTTTACAAACCCGAAACGTTCGTTAAAACTCGTATATATATATATATACATACATATATAATATCATTGTAAACTTTAAAATTCGTTAACGTATTCGCTTTCAAAATAAAATATACTAATAACACTCAAAATTCCGTAACGTTCTAACTTGATATTATTTTCGTAATTGAAAATAACATTACAATATTAAATCGTTAAAATTATGTTAAAGTGTAAAACTCCATAAAAGGATAAAATATACATTCAACGTTTCTAAAAACCGACAAACCGATTTATTTTCTTTTATTCATTATTTACAAACTGCAATTCGCTATATGGACTTGTGTGCTTACTTGTTACTTGTTCAAAATTAATTTCACATGGATTACTTCAAGATAGTATTGTTAGGCCTATTTTGTGTTTAGTCTTTTGTATTCATTTACACTCTAACGTTTATTTAAGTTACCTAGTCGGTTTATTTTTGTTTGTATGTTTAGGCCCGAGGCCTTGTATTTTTGAGCCCGTTGGGCCGTGAATAATGTAATGATAGTGCATGAGCACACACACTATAAATAGTGTGGTCATCTCAGGCAAACCAACCTTTGGTCAAATCTCTTAACCTTATCCTAATCTAAACTCTCTCTTTCTTCCCTCTCCTCACCCTCATGATAATAAACATCACCAAACAAGATCCGAGATCTCGGTTCCTCACTAGTTATTTCCACTAGCTAATGTTGAAATTGATCCAAGTAGACTAGTGTTGTGTTGTTTGATCCATCCATTGGACCTACAATTGGTATCAGAGCTTTCAGGCTCTGCTAGTTGTGGATCTTGAGTCACAACCTTGGATTTTGGTCTTGTTTGTGTTAAAGAAGAATTTTTCAAGTGTTTAAGTGGATTACGGGTCCATAAGTTGAAGAAAAGTGTTCAAAAGTTCAAATCTTCAAGTGTTCAACCTTTGTGTTTAAGTTTGTGTGTTAGTTTGTGAATATTCAAAGGTTAAAGTGCTTCAAAATTCAAAACTTGGTATTCTAAGTTGTTAAAATATGGATTTTTCATAGATCCATAAACGGTCAAGTGGATTGAAGTGACTTCCTTAAAAGGAAGAGATTAAAAAGGTGATAGAAAGTAGAATCCGTACTTTCTGTAAGTACAATCCATTCTAATCGAATCAAATCCAACCAGAAAGAATCAAATGTTATAGAATCGAATTGAAGGTTCACTTGTCCAACATAAAGAAATCGAATCGAATCTGCTAAGTAATCGAATCGAGTCTACTTTTCAATCTAATCTAGTTCACAACATTCTCTAATCAAATCTCAAAGTAATCGAATCGAAATCCAAATATCAATTCTAATCGAGTATTTATCTAATCTATTCGAACCGAATCACCATTTGATTAGATTAGTCCATTCAATTAGAAAAGAATCCCAATCGATTAGATTTCTTTGTCATTCGATTACATCACACTTAGACAAAATTCTTTAGAAATAGTTTACCAATTCAATTACTTGCCCATTCGATTACTTCAAACTTGTTGTTTTTGAACAGGAAGTGTTATAACTTGTGTTGCTCTTGAGTTTGTTTAAACAATGGGCAATATGAATAAAGAAGCTAAGAATGAAACTGTGAGGAGTTACATGATCTTTGAGAATGAAGCCGGAACTACAACCAAGCCTCCAATTCTACTTAAATGGGATAATGAATTTGAATAATTCAAATGACGGTTTAAGAACTAAAATAGAATTCTTGATTATAATCTTCTAGGACCCCTTGAGCAAAGACCACATGTTCCCATGACTAAAACTGATGATGGTCCAACCAACTCCAAAGCCTGCAAAAGCCTATGATGATAATGATAGAAAAATGTTTAGTGATAATCACAAAGCATATGGTGTTCTTAGTGTTTGTCTCTCGGATGAAATTGCTCAAACATTGAGAGACTACACTACAGCTAAGGGACTTTGGAATGCCATGGTTAGCAAGTTTGAAGGAAATTAAGAAATGAGAAATACCAGGAAAGGGATGCTTAAGGGTGAGTTCAATATGTTCAACTATAGGCAAGGAGAATCAGTCACTAGCCTCATCCAAAGATTTGATTAGTAAAATCAAGAGTGCTGGAATTGAGTATGACCAAATTGAAATCAATGACAAATTGTTGAACTCCCTACCATATACCTTAAATAGCAGTGTGATTACAATAAAAAAACAACAAACCTCCAAATAACTCCTCTTGCTGATTTGACATCCATCATTAAGTCATTTGAGATGGATGATAAACTTAGAATGGGTAATCACATCAGTTCTCTTAATCAAGATGGAATGTCCACTGGGTCTGGGGTAAGCACAACGTTTCTAAGCCAGTCATAGCCCACTATTCATGTTGTTAACTCTGCCTTCAAGACAACTGCAACCTCTCAAGCTACAACAAGTTCAAGCTCCTTTTAAGACACTATTGACAAAGCTATTGCACAAGCTTTAAAGGCCCATTGGATCAAGAAACCCACAAGGAGTCAAGTTCTCTCCAATTCTCAAGCTCATCCAACTGATTATTCCAACGTGGCACTGTTCCACGCCTGTACGGCAAGCCATGAAGAGTTGTTACAAGGAAAACTGCTTCCTCCTTCATTTGAGCAAGGAGACCTTCCCAAGATCAACAAAAAGGATCTTAAGAAAATAGACATCAAGTACCAGATGACTATGGCTGTTTACCCAGCCTCTAATTTCATGAAGAAGTATGGCAAGAATAGCTTCAGAGACTCAGATTGGAATGGAATTGGGTTTGAGAAAGAAATGCTTCGTTGTTACAACTATAACGAATCGGGTCATTTTTCAGAGAATGCACCAACCCACCTATGTCTGTAAATGATATCAAGATCAACGAGATACCTGACAATGAGGGTGCTAAAAGAAATGACAAGAAGCCAATTCCAAGCTACTCCTCGAAATCAAGAGTTCCAAGAATTGGTCGAGGAAGTACATCCTAAGGGAACTTCGAGTCAAGCTCAAAGGCTTTGATCACCAGAACAGCTGAAGCAACTCAACCAAATTAGGAAGGTGACCAATATGAAGAGCTGATCAATCCACTGGCCTTTACTGGAATGGCTTTTGATCAAGAAGCAAGCACCTCACAAACCCAGCTGCTGGAGCACATCTATCTACTTCTAACATTCCTGACGTACACAAACTTTGCTCACAAGCTTGTATTGATAAAGTTATGAACTATAGAACTCATAATGCTACCCTTATAGATGAGGATCTTAGCCTTAGATGCCAGAAAGATGATCTTAGGAAAGCAGAAAAGATATATGTTTGAACACGGCCAATCCTTTAAACACTTCACAAATTTTTAGATCTGATTATACGATTAACCTAAATACGGATCTAGTTCGTAATTGCTCTTGATTATATGTTATCTGATGTATATATTGTAATATTTATATGTATGTATGTTAATAATATTACTATGAAGCTTGAGAGTGAATCTGGACAGAGGTTCGTTAATTAAACTAAAAACTTAAATTAACAATGAACAGTGTTCACTATATATAGAAGATGGATCTAGTTCGTTAACATTCCCTAACGAACTAGAGTCCACTTCGTTACATACATTAAATAAAATAAACTTAGCGAATCACCCCCTGATTCGTTAAACATCCTTAACGAATCAGGAGGAATAATAACTTAGATCTAGTTCGTTAAACATCCTTAAGGAACTACATTAATATCTTTAATAAATAATACATTAATTAAACGAAAAATACATTAACGATAAATACAAAGACTCGAGACACAAAACCGTGTACTAACAGACACCCCCTCGTCTTGAGCTCTTTGTCTTTGACTTTTACTTGAAATGCTTGGACTACCAATCTCTGCAACTATGAATCCCGTTCTCAAAACATACACGCACCACGCGTTGGAACTGCATAGCCAGATCATAGTCTTCGTTGCGCTCAATCAATATCTTATTCTTGTGTAGCACGTCGTTGTCGTTGTCGGTCTCGGTTAAATTAACAAGCCACATTGGATCAATGATCTTGATTAGCTCAGTCTTCAAACCTTTACCCAACACAATGACGGCCTCGCCAGTTTTGTTGTCATAGTACCAGCGGTTGAAGGATAAATACATGTGTTGGTTCATAGTCTTCACCGGCACATGCTTCAATGTCTTTGGCGGCTTAACCTTGAGAATCAACTTTCTCCAGCCCGTTCTTGGATCAATTTCATTAATACGCTTTCGGGTAGGAACCTGAGGCTTGAGAAACTTGAAACCTGAGTTGACATCGAACAACAATTGTTGATGAAATCAATCTGCTATTCGGTCACCCCCTCGGTTGATAAATGGACGACACGCGAGGGTACGAACATCCCATTGCGGTAGAGTGAGAACATCCATTATCTTCTCACAATATTGAACCACCTTTTCCCATTTAACGATACATACCTTAAGATCAGAGTCATATAACCAAGAAATGTTATCACCTTGAACCTTTGACACGGTTTTGAATGAAGTCACTTGGTTTGCTTTGGCTCGAGCAGCAGCTTCTTCCTTCTGCTCCTGATCAACATACCGATACGCCTCAATAATTTTACCCACCTTCCTGTAGCTAAACCACTTTGCAATATCAGTATCAGTTGGGTTTTCAATTGAGTCGAATCTCGTATCAACCACATGTTTACCCTTAGATAACTTATCCAAATTATCCTTAGCTTCTTTAAACCTTTGCTCAGTAAATACAGGAGCACCTTAATCAACGTTTGTGTGTTGAAACAAGTCAGGATACTCCTCAGCAGTGACGTCTTCAACCTCGAATTCCTCATCTTCATAAATAAAATCCGAATTCATCTGAATGGACGGATCATTCAAGATCTCCTCATCATTCTCGACCTCAACATCGGGCTTAGCCTCTAACACGGTCAACTCATCGTCATTCAAACCAAGCAGTATGGAAATATGCTCTCGTGTTAGAGACCTATCAATAAACTGACCCTCTTCGATCTCCTCTTTATTCACCATACTCCTGACCAACCCCGATCCATCCACAAATATGACTGTATCAGCTTCAATCATCTCAATTGGTTGAGCAGCAGTCGAGTCATGATAAAGCGTGATCTGTTTATCAGAATCATCAGCTGCACTAGTACCTGCACCAGAGGAAGAGCCATGAGATTGTTTCGGCTCTTTCCCTCTAGCACCTGAAGCATCAGTGTCTTCATCATCATTTTTCAACTTCTTCAATTCATCATCTTTACATGTGAGTTGCAAAATGAGATCTTCTTGCTCTTTCAGCTTAACATCGGGCTCAGCCTCTAACACGTGTCATGACGAATTAAGTACAATTCGTGTCTGATTCGTTAGTTTATACTTAACGAATTTAAGCCATTCGTTACAGAGTGCGGAAGCGAATTAGGATAACGAACTAGAATGTAGTTCGTTAAAATGACCTAATTCGTTAACCATAACTTAACGAATTACAATTTAAAATGTATTTTAAATTAATGAATTAAATAAATAAAGATTTAAATCATTAAATAATTAAATAAATAAATATCCAATTAACTTAAAGAATTATTGAGATCCCATATCTCGATCATCAAATAGCTTAAAACGTTTCACGTTTTTTTGAAACATAACTAAAAAAAATAAATAATATGTAAAATGAAAATGAAAAATATTTTTTGTATTTTGTAATATTTTAAAGAATGTATTTACATGATAAAATATCCGAAACAAGAAATAGACAATCTTTTTGTGTTTTCTAAGATTTTCAAAAGCAGTACATATTTTTGTATTTTTGTTTAGTTTGAGCAGAGAATCATATTGACCAAAATGCCCTTCCATCACAATTTTATATTTCAGCGATATTATGACTGCCGTTAAGTCGGTTATTGATATTGTTGTCCACTTAAATCTTATAACAAGCCTTCAAGCATTTTTGTGATATGATTAATGGTTCAATTTGCGCACAGAATATCATAAACCATCAGCCCCTAATCTCGGTTCAAGCTTAATTTGATTTTTACCAAATCATCCCAACTTGACTTAAACCATTTTAGTGTTGATCAAAATTTTGAAGATTTTAGAATATTTGAACAATACATCAAGTTTCCTTTACTGTGAGTGAGTATGCACGAGTCCATCTGTCAGCTTACATACATTGTATCCCCTGGGGTCCGTTTCTTAATGGTATTAAGACACGCGCAAGGGAGGAACAGATGTATGACTAACAGCGGATTTTGATCTAGTCAGTAATTTAGATTGTACGAGGTACAGCAATGATCAAGTTTAATGACTTTGGGTTTGCTCTAAAAGTGAGTGAAATATTCATGCTTATGAATACCCATATGATTAAGCCGCATAAAGACTCACAGCGTCCAGAATCCTAACGCTTGTTATTTGCTTTATTATATTTTTGGATGATCAACTACACTATAAGGCTTGAGTATGACCGGTTATTACATTTCTGCCATCCTCACCGAGATTTTTACTTGAGACTAACACCTCTTTCAATTTGGCGTTACTTTATGTTTATATCACATACTTCACTATAATAGCTTGTTTAAGACCTACAAATGCACCAATTATTAAGCACTCAGTCTTTTAAGCTTATTTCTTGCTGGATTTGGGGTCAAACAATCAATGTACTATCATGTTCTCGTTTTGCTTCAAAAACTCAAAATTTTGAGGAGCATAAAACAAAACGAATTTAATCGCCCCTGTTACTTTTAGTCTATAGATTAATGGCTATCCTATCAATCTACAAGTAGATAATAGGACCAAAACATGCAGGCATGCTCCACAAACTTAAATAACTGACATAATTTTCAGCGAGAAAATAAAAATGAAAAGCATAACGAACGCCCCAAATACTTTCAATTGTCAGGTAAATGGTTATCCCGAATATTTACAAGAAATTATCGGACCAAACATATACAAGTATATGTCCTTCAAATATAAGTAAATGACATAATTTTCAGCGAACGTGAGCTAAAATCTTTTTGGTTTTTCTCTTTACATACTTAAAACACAATCTTTTTGTCTTTTTTGGATTTTTTCTATACAAACGGAAAATTTCACAAACTTTTTGATGTTTTCAGATTTTCTTATAAATAAAACTAGAATTTTCAAAAATTATTTTTTATTTTTTATTTTTTTTTAATTTTTAGATGTTTTTGGATTTTTCAAATATTTAAAACATAATGACATGAAAACTAAAGACATGAAAACACACTATTTTTGATCTTTTAAATTTTTCAATGTTTTTGGATTTTATCTATACAAACAAAAATCACAATCTTTTTTAATTTTCAAATTTTAAGATGTTTTTGTATTCTCCATTTTCACCCCCTAAAAACCAAAACCAAAATAAAATTTAAAGTTAAAAATTAACATAAAAGAAAGATAGTTATCCGTGTTTTAGGATATCAGCAAGGGTCTTCAATCCATTTAAACCAAGCAAAAATTGAAAACGCATTTTATCAAAAGGCTTTGGTAAATAGATCGATTTTCTAAAAATCAGTATGTACTTTCTCAAGGTCGATTAGTCTCTTTTCAAAGCAATCCCGTATAAATGATATCGAATTTCGATATGTTTTGTTTTAGAATGTTGTATGGGATTCTTTGTGATGCTGATGGTAGCAGAATTATCAATTAAAATGATAGTAATAAGAAACTTCAAACCGTAGTCCCGAAGATGTTGTTGAATCCACAAAACTTGGGAACAGCAACCCGAGGCTGCAACATACTCAGCTTCGGCGGTTGAAGTGGAGACCGTTGTCTGCTTCTTACACTGCCAGGAAACAAGCCGGTTTCCTAAAAATTGACACCCTGTCGTGGTTGATTTGAAGTTGATCTTGCAACCTCCATAGTCCGAGTCTGAATAAGCAGTAAGATCGAAAGTATCATCCTTGGGGTACCACAACTCGATGTCTGGATTTCCCCTCAGATACTGAAGAATTCTCTTGACCGCGGCTAGGTGAGTCACTCAGGGACTTGCTTGAATCCCAGCACAAATACAAACAACAAACATAATATCGGGACGAGAAGCCGTTAGATACATTAAAGAACCAATCATGGCACGATAAAGGGTAGGATCAACGGTATAATCCAATTCATCCGGTGATAAGTTGTGACCCACGGGGAGAGAAGTTGAAGGGATTTTTCCGGCAGATATCCTGAATCGGCTCAAGACATCGTTCACATACTTGGTCTGGTGAATGAGAATTCCTGTCGCAGACTGGTGAACTTGCAACCATAGAAAGAAATTCATCTCTCCCATCGAGCTCATCTCGAACTTAGTTTGCATTGACTTCTCGAATTCCTTACATAACGTGTCGTTTGTAGACCCAAAGATAATGTCGTCGACATAAATCTGAACTAGGAGAAGATCATCACCAACGATTTTATGAAATAAAGTGCAGTCGACAGTCCCTCGTTTGAAGCCATTATCCGTCAGATGGTCGGCGAGCGTGCCATACCAAGCTCTCGGGGCTTGATGTAGACCATACAATGCCTTGTTTAATCGGTAAACTCGGTCAGGATAATCAGGATTTTCAAACCCAGGGGGCTATAAAACAAACACTTCCTTGTGAAGTTCACCATTGAGAAAAGTACTTTTAACATCCATTTGGTACACCTTGATATTTTTTTAAGCAGCATATGCCAGAAAGATTCGAATAGACTCTAATCTTGCAACTAGAGCATATACTTCGGTGTAATCAATACCCTCTTGCTGATGAAAACCTTGTACAACTAATCTTGCCTTATTCCCTTACGATCACCCCACGATCGTCTTTCTTACATTTAAATACCCACTTAGTCAGAATAGCTTTCTTGACTCGAGCAGGTTTATCAATTAAATCCCAAACACCTAAACGTGCAAATTGTTGTAATTCTTCTTGCATAGCTTCTACCCAATAAGGATCTTGAAGAGCCATACGCGGCGTTGTTGGCTCAACTTGGGATAGAAAGCAAGTGAATTTAGCAACATTTACAATTCCTGAGGAATGTAAATCAGCATAAGCACATAAGACGTTATTTTCACTTGACAAAGCAACTTGATGACGTGTTTGAATGCCCACATCAAATTCTCTAATGATGTATTCCTGTGGATAATAACTATGAATCCAAAGAGTTGGATTCTCAGGAACAACAACATTGTCAAATAAATTTGTGTAATGTTCTCCAAGTTCAGGTGTTGAAACATCACTGTCAAGCTCAATAACTTGATCATCAACTTGATTGTCATCAGAAGAAGTAGATACATTATCAGCCTGATTATCATCACATGGAACTTCAGTTGAAGCAGGAATTGGTGCTTCAACATCATTAGAACTTGCAAATCTTGGAATTCCAAATGATCATCAAAGTAAGCCCGAACCAGGTCTTCATCAATGTTCTCGGTCGATGGAGTAAACGAATTAAATAAGCTATCATAATCAAACATCCAGTCGGGACCTTTCCCTTGAGGAGGAGTGGTATACTTTTGACAGTCCACATGATACCATTCCTTAACAAAACCAGAAGTGAAATTAAATACCCTTTTCTTTGGAGACGCATATCCCAAGAAATATCCTTCAATAGCTTTTTCTTCAGTTTACCCGCATCCTTCTTCAACATTGTACAAGGACACCCAAAAGGTTCCAAGTACTTTAAATTACGCTTTCGATTGTTTAAAAGCTCATAACTTGTTTTCTTGAGTTTCTTAACAGTTAGAACTCGATTAAGCGTATAGCAAGCTGTATTCACTGCCTCATTCCAGAATTGGACGGGAAGCTTAAAATCAGCAAGCATAGTTCTTGCAGCTTCAATCAAGGTTCTATTCTTTCATTCAGCAACACCGTTTTGTTGTGGTACATAGGGTGCACTATATTCTCGGTGAATTCCTTTTTGAAGACAAAAGAAATCCAATACAGTGTTCTTGAATTCAGTTCCATTATCACTTCGAATTCTCCTCACTTTTTGTTTGTATAGCGATTCGATCTTAGTAATAAGGTTTTGTACCAAAATAGGTGTTTGATCTTTTGAACTCATAAATAACACCCATGAGTATCTTGAATAATCATCGGTGAAAACAAGACAGTACCAATCTCCAGAGATACTAGCACGATTCACAGGACCAAAAAGATCCATATGAAGTCGTTCAAGTGGAGTATCAATGGAGTTCAATAACTTAGAAGGATGTGACTTTTTCTTCTGTTTGCCCTTTTTGCAAGCAACACAGTGATCGGATAACTTAAAATTCTTCAAAGACACACCTTCAACTAGGTAATTTGCCATGAGATAGTTCATCTTACGAACATCTATGTGACCCATTCTACGATGCCATAGAATAGAATCTTTCTCAGTTTCTTTCGAGACAAAACATGTTTCGATCAATGTTGATACTTTAGAAATCATATTTAAGACATAAATATCATTTGATCGAGGTGATCGCATGACAACCATGTCCTCGGGAATCACATAACCCAGTTTCAAGATAAGACACTCTTTATCAGAAAATACCGTAGTGTATTGCTTGTCACAGATTTGCGACACACTTAATAAATTATGGTCTACCTTGTCACAGTAGTTAACCTTTTCAAAAGTAATATGCCCATTCGAAACATCACCTTCTTGTGTAATCATAACCCTAGAATTCCCAGCAAACGCCACATAACCCCCTTGAATATTTCTCATATTTTTTAAGAGGTTGAGATTTCCAGTAATATGACGGGAACATCCACTATCCATAATCCAGTTTTCACCAGAAATGGTCTTGGATTTACCCTACACACAAAAGAAAATGATTAGTTCAAAAACGCAGCCCAGGCCTCAGTCTTGGGCACCTTTTGGTATTCTTGAGAAATGTTAAACTTAGCTGAATTCAACTGTTGTTCAGCCTATTTCGAATAAGTTACTGGCTTCTTAGACTTTCTTCTTATATAAGCTGCTTGAACCACATTTGAATTTTCATTCTTGCATAACGGTGCAGTCGGAATAAACTTTGGTTTTACTTGAACAAGTGTCTCATTTACATGAATAACCTTCCGAGGATTCACGTTTGAGAACATTATGTGAGTATCATCATCATACGATGCCGGACGTTTCAGAATCTCTTTTATCAAAGGAACCGGTTTCGGTTGTTCCTTCACAAAAGGATGAAGATTTTGAAATTTCTGTTGTCCACAATTTCTCACAACGTGACCTTGTTGACCGCAAAGAAATCAACTTCGCATGTCCACACGATAGCTTTGAGATTTAACAATAGCATATGACAAAGAGGGTTGATAACTCACATTTTTGGTAAAACTTTTAGCTAACTCATCAGATGACATTGATTTCTTCTTTAGATAAAAATCCAAATTAGAACAATTTGAAAAACTTTGCAAAGTATCCGTACCCATTGATTTTACAAATTGAACTTTCTTAGCTTGTTTTAAAACTTTTTTTGCTTATCAACGGCTCAGATGTCATTGATGTTTTAGCTTGAGCACACCGACTTTCAAGTTCTTGAATCTTAGAGGTTTCATTGTGAAAAACACTTTCAATCAGTTCCGGTTTAATTATACTAATTGGAATGTCTTTCTCAGTGAACATCATGTCAATCCCTTTCAACTTGAACACACGACCAGTTGTTGGTTTCGAAACAGTAGGATTGATAAAGCGCATCAAATCCTCATCAGAAACTTTACGTTTTTCTGGTTTCTTAACCTTAACAGGAGTATTTTTTTTCACCTCAGTTGTGTGCGAACCATACACAGCCTCCTCAAATTCATGAGGTTCACACAGTATGTGATTAGAAATTGAATGTTCTTGTTCTTGTGTATAATTTCAGGTTCGAACACATCTTCAATGATGACTTTGTCCACATTTTCAACAAAGACTTTGTTGCTTTGAACATGAGGTTTCTGAATTGTAGATTGGGCTTTAACAGTTTCAGTTTTACTGGTTTTGCCTTTTCAGAAATCACAGATTCTTTAACAATCACATCCTCTTCCTTTCTAGCAAAAGAATTTGGTTTGTAATCATTATGAAAGGGTGAAGGATTTTCGACAAAACCTATTCCTTTCTTTGAATCTTTTTGCTTACTTGAGACTTCAATTATCTCATTTAGTAAAAATGAAGAGTTTCTGAATTTTCCCAATTTGTTCTTTAACTCCAAAACCTCATTTTCAAGCTCGGTTATCTTGGTTCTATGTTTCAAAATTTCTTGAAACTTTTGATCATTGATAGTCATTTTAACCGATAACTCAGCCTTAAGATCATGATTGCTTATAGTTAAAGCCTCAATTTTTTCTCTTGAATTCATTTGAGAAGTTAAGGATTGCCTATAAGTGTCCTTTAAAGAAACTATCTCTTTTAACAAATTATCATTTTGAAGTTTTAAGGAATCTATCTTAGGTTTGTTGATTTTACAATCGGCACATGAAACATTCACAGAAATTTTAGAAGTAGAAGCACTAACCTCATTTTGTTTAGTCATGCAAGCCGACGAGGTTGAGTCACTGATTTTAGCCATACAAGCAAAAGTGGTTGGAAGCTTTTTTCTTGAATCATCTGAATCAGACTCAGTATCAGCATCCAAAGACAGCTCGCTTCCACTAGCATCTTGAAAATTCTCGGTAAATCCAAACGTTGCCAGATTTGCTTGATTGTTATTACACAACAATCTTTTGAGACCAATCATCCCCATCTAGGTTAGATAACAGTGCTTGATTTCTAGAAGACGACGGTTTTGTACCAGAAGATTTTCCCGCATCACTTCCACTTTTACCAGATGAATTCTGATCTTGCTTTCTAGGACCAGAATATTCTTTCTTTGGCTTATCACATTCTTTTGCAAAATGCCCAAACTCTTGACAGTTATAGCACTTGACCTTTAACTTATCAAACCCTATTTTCTTGGTCAATGAAGGAAGATCTTTGTCCGTTCTTTGCATAAACTTTTTCACTTTCCTGACTATCATAGCCATATTCCACTTTAAGTCCATAAGTTCTAGATCATCGGGATTTGATCATAGGATTCATCGGTTAAATCACTTGTTGCAATCTTGCTACTAACCAAATTCTCGTATGAAGACATAAAGGCAGACAAAAAGGCAAAATTTTGTTCAGCCTCCTTCATGTTTACATTTGTTTGAGACGAGAATTGGTTTGTGGGTGATGAAGTTTCAGATGAACCATAAACACCAGAAGATCCAGTATTTCCAGCTGTATAGAAACAAGCACGTGGATCACTATACATAGTTGTTGCATTCTCACTTCCATTTTGTGTGAGAAATGCAGTGATAGGTGAAATGGTTGAACTTAATGGCATACTCCCATCATACAATGCAGGATCTTGACTATCCTTTGAAGAATTTTGACATTTAAGATCGTATTCTCGTGCCTTAATCTTTTGCATAAACTCCGATGCAGTTAAATCTTCATTGTTGAAATAATTATTCTCTTTCAGAACCATCAAGAAGGTCTCGTAAGAACTTGGTAATGCACTTTTAATGGTATCAATTTTATCAATTTCAGAAGTTTCCAATCTCATCTTGTCCATCTCAGCAATTAAATGATTAAATCTTATTATCATTTCTTCAACAGTCTCACCCTTATGCAGGTTAAAATTTCTGAATTAAAACTTGAGCATAACCTTTTTCCTTTCAGTGGTGTTACCCATACTTCTCATTCGAATATGTTGAAATAAAGAAGCACAAATCTGTATACTCCCTACTTGGTGAAAGATGTTTTCAGGTAAAGCCATAGTAAGAGTAGAATAAGCCTTTGTCTCAATTTCCAAAGCTTTCTTCTCTTCAACCGAGTATTGTGAGATAGCTTTAGGTGTAAAACCAATAGTCTCATCCCCAATCATTGGAACGGTGTAAATCTCATCCAAACAGTACGAACAATCGGGGTGAACTGACCCTAGATGAGCACGGAAAAGAGGTTCCCATTTAGCAAAATCGCTAAATTTAATCAAACGTGGGCACTTTGAATGTGAACCAATCTCGGTGTCCAGTTGTAACATTTGTTGCATCAACATGTTTTGGGAAACTAATGCATACATACCGGCCATTTTTGACATGTTTCAAACTTTGAGGATTAAAATTGAAAATTAATTAACGAACTTTAAACAGTGTTCAGAACTATGAACAGTAATCAACGAATCAAACCTTAACAAAGTTAAGATTGATCAGGTAACGAATTAGAAAAGTTGTAACGAATCAGAAATGTTGTAATGAATTGGAAACAGTAGTTTTTATGAATTAGAAAAAATTTATAACGAAGGGGTTTAACGAATAAGGTGAATGTCTTAACGAATCACTAAGAGAAGGCTTAGCGAAGTAGATGACGAATCAGCTACAGTTGATAACGAATCAACTTATAGCGAATCAGGTTGTTACAACGGTTTGTAACAAACCTCTAACAATAAATGCCACGTGGCAAAGGTGGTTATAACTCAATTACCGAGGTATGACACGTGTCACACGAGTTTGTTGACACGAATCAGAATGTATAACGAATAGGTTAACGAATCAACCAAAACTCATAGCGAATTAGCTAAATATGTTAACGAATCGAGTTGAAAGATTAACGAATCAGATATGAATCTTCAAATCTTCAAACAAAGATTTCCAGAATTCTGGATGTTGGTACATGTTTGTCAGTAGTTCATAGTCTAGTATTTGTTATCGAGTCTGTAATATAGTTAATGGTTTGTTTATGGTTTGTTTTGTAAACTAGCGAAGTTATCAGCAAGTTCGCTATGGCGAACTTGCTGATCTAGCGAGGTTACTGACAACTTCGCCAGTGGCGAAGTTGTCGTGTTTAAATAGAACGTTTCAGCAGAGAACGGGGGTTAGGGTTTTGGTTTTACGTTTTGTTTCGTTTTGTTCTCTGTAACAGTGACCTACTGTCACGGGTTTGGTTATTCAATATAACGTGTTTACCTTATAGCTCGTGTTCATTGTTCGTGTATTCAATCTATACAATATCTACGCTCGTATCTATATACGCAGGGATTCCGCACCTGCGTTGTTAGAGATTTCCCGTATACGATCCACGTCCAGGAACCTACAATTGGTATCAGAGCCATCGGCTCGATTGTGAGGTTCGGGATTTCACGCGGGTGTAGATTTCGTTTAATTTCGGGTGTTACCGGGACGAGTTTTTGGTGTGTTTATTCATTCTAGCTACCTACCAGTGTGTTTAAGCCTTTAAACCTTCAAAATTCTCGTTAAAATCCGAGTTTCAGATCTGAACTGTTCTTCGCGTTCATCGGGCGAAGTTGCTGAATTCAGGCGAAGTTGCCGTCACTGGAGATTAGGGTTTCGGCGAAGATATAAGGATTAGCGAAGTTAACCACAACTTCGCTTACCTCATAAGTTCGCCAAAGCGAAGTTATCCGTAACTTCGCTTACCACCCAACTTCGCTTACATCCTAAGTTCGCTCATTCTAAGCGAAGTTATTCTTAACTTCGCCAAGTCAAGCGAATTTAAGATCCAGCGAAGTTCTTGTTCAGCGAAGTTAACTTCCAGCGAAGTTATTCTTAACTTCGCCATCTGAGCTGTTTTAATATTTTTTTTGTGTTTTTCAGGTTTTTCAGGTTTTCGCAAGGATGTCCGCGATTAACATCTCAGATTTAGTCAAGATGGAGGTAGAGGCGGGGTCAGCCACTAAGGCCCCGAGGTTGATGAAGGGAACGGACTTCGTGGCATGGAAGGACAGGTTCATCCAGTATATCAAATATCAGGACGCCAAGATGTGGGTGTGCATGCAGGATGGATATGTACCTCCAACCATGCAATACGAAGGACGTGATGTGGTGAAGAAGTACAGTAAGATGGATGACGAGGAGAAGAAAATGTATGAGGCTGAGAGTAAGGCCCATGCTGCTATTACTATGGCACTACCTCAAGAAGTTCTTCATACATTCCGAAAGTACACTTCTGCAAGAGAGCTCTGGGATGCTCTGGAAAACAGATTCGAGGGGAACGTGGGTATACGTGCCTCAAAAATTAAACTTTTAAAAACCCAATTCTCCGTCTTCAAATATTTGAAGAATGAATCCTTAGATGATATTATCACCCGATACTATCACTTAATGACAGAGCTTAGCAACTATTCAATTGCCTATCGAGAGGAGGAGATCGTTGAAAAGCTTCTAGATGCTCTCCCACCGAAGTGGGAAATGTATACCGTGTTAATGAGGGAAGACAAAGACTTTCCTAACTGTGACTTAGAAACTGCAGTGAACAAGCTCAGAACGTATGAGCTAAATATGGTTCGAAAGGAGACACCCACAGACCAGATACAAGACCCTGGTATGTATGGTGCTAAAGTTAACTCAGGCTCAAGTTCAAGGCCTGAATCTGCTGCATTTTATTCGAAGGGGGAGTCAGGTTCTGACTCTGCACATGAAGGAAATGTTTCTGTGAACTCAAATGGGGACGTATGTTTTGTTGCTGGAGGATCTAGTGCTTCAAAGCCTCAATCCTCTACAAGTGGTTATTCAGCTGGTCCCACAAGCAATAATTACACCAAGATGCCTATGAGTGTAAAATCTGCTGAAGAGCAGTTTGCAGTCTACGCTTCATTTATTGCTTCATACGAGAATTATATCCAGGGGAAGATTGTGGACCCTGCCGTTCTTGATGAGGATTATGACCAGATTGATGCTGACGATTTGGAAGAAATGGATTTGCAATGGCAAATGGCAATGATCGTGAGACGGGTAAAACGTTTTATGAACAAAACAGGAAGAAAGTTTGTTGGTGGTAGGCCTGGATTTGACAAATCAAAAGTAAGGTGCTACAATTGTCAACAGTTCGGGCACTTTGCTAGGGAATGTAGGAATGAGAGAGTTGAACGGGGACAAGTTAGGCCTAACCAACACTCTGGAATTAACCGCGAGATCAATGCCATGTTAACTAGAGAGGCAGGAGAATACAACTGGAACCAACACTCAAGTGGTTTGGGTGAACAAGCACACATGGCTGAGACTGAAGCTGTAGAAGTTGAGAAGGTTGATGGAGAGAAGAAAGCAAATGAAGAAGAAACTGCTTTCATGGCGAACGATCAGGATGGTAGATCCAAGGTATGTCCCAAAATTATTTGTGCTAATTGTGAAAATTTGACTGAGCAACTAACCAATATAACTGATCAGTATGTCAAATTAGATGCTGAGTTTAAAACTGTTAAAGAAGATCACCATTTCATTAAAGCAAGAGAAAACAGTTATAAAGTTAAGATAAAGGCTTGTGAAAAAGACATTAAAAGTCTTAAAACTAAACTTGCTGAGAAAATAGAAATTATTGATCTTAGTTATGAGGTTTTGGAAGAAAAGACAAAATTGATTGCTGATAGAGATAAACAGATTGCTGACCACCAGGTAAAGGTGGTGGAACTGAACCGCAAACTTGAGCAGTTCAGAAACTCCTCGGCTATCCTTGATCACCTTGTGAGTGATCCAAGTACCTCTGCAAAGAGGGCAGGAATCGGATACCACGAGGTTCCACCACCCTTTAACCATAATTACACTTATAATCCAAGTGTTCAGAAATCTGTTGATTTTGAGATTGCTCAGTCAACCCCAATTAGAATTACTAGTGTCAAACCAAGTGTTAGCTGTGGCGAAACAAGTTCGCCTGTTTCTAGTGTGAATATTTCTGTATCAAGTCCAGTCTCATCAGATTCGGATATGTTGTCCGAATCTGGTCAGACAAAAGAAAAGGTAGAATTACCCACCAGTGGAGATAATGATAAAGTTTCTAAAAAGAGTTCTCCACTCAATCCGTACGTCCCACCTTATGTGAGACGAACGGCTGGTAATACTACCTCTACATCCAAACCAACATTTGACAAGAAAATGGAGAGTAGATGTTGCTTTAGATGTAACAGGTTAGGACATCTTGTTGCAGATTGTCCTTTGAAACCGAGATTCAGAGATGTGAAGCCAAATAAAAATGAGAATAAGCGTCATTTTATTCCAGCTAAAAATGAAAACTTTAAAAATTGCCAAAATGTAACGAATTCAAGTTTTCATAAAAACCAACCTCATTTTTACAACCAAACCACAAGAAATAACACTTTCTATTCTCAAAGGTTTGGAAGGCATTACACTCAATCTGCAGGGAGATTCCCTAACAGGACGTACAGAAATTATCCTGACGCTAACTTGAGAAAGCCAGGGTACGGGATGTATCGATCCAAGACCAACTGGTCTTGGGTCCCAAGATTCTAACTCATTGTTTTATTGTGCAGGAACAGTTGAACAGGGCTGCCAACAATCTTTGGATTGTAGATAGCGGCTGTTCCCGGCACATGACTGGCAACAAACACTTGTTGCAAGATTTAAAACCTGTTCAGGGAGCTAGAGTTAGTTTTGCTGGTGAAAGTGGAGGACGAATAACTGGAAGAGGAACAGTGTCAAATGGGAGGATGACACTAGAGAATGTGAATTTTGTGGAGGAGTTAAAGCACAATCTGCTAAGCGTGTCGCAGATTTGTGATAAAGATTATACTGTCCATTTCACGAAAGATGAAGCGATTGTGTTAAAGCCTGGTTTTCAAATACCAGAAGAATGGATTGTGATGAAAGCTCCACGTGAGACAAACACTTATGTGATGGATATGAGGTCAACTGTAATGATAACTGGAGAATCATGTTTACTGACAAAAGCTAGCGAATCTGAATCGGAGCTGTGGCACAGGAGGATGGGACATATTCATCTTCGGAAGATGAACTACCTTGTCAGAAATGGGCTTGTGATTGGTGTTCCTTTAAAAAATTTCAACTTTGAAGATAAATGTATTGCATGCAAGAAAGGAAAACAACATAAGAAAAGCCATCTCACCAAGAAGATTAATTCAATAGGTGGTACTCTAGAGTTACTTCATATGGATCTCTTCGGTCCAGTGAATGTACAAAGTCTTGGCGGTACTTCCTACTGCTTGGTGATAACTGATGATTACTCGCGATACTCGTGGGTATACTTTCTGAAAACTAAAGATGAGACTGCTCAGATGGTAAAGAATCTAATTACAAAAGTTGAGAATATCATGAGCAAATCAGTTAAGTACATCAGAAGTGACAATGGGACGGAGTTCAAAAATTTTGAAATGGAAATCTTCTGTCTTCAGAAGGGCATTGAGCATCAATTCAGCGCTCCGTATACTCCACAACAGAATGGAGTGGCTGAAAGGAAGAACCGAACGTTGATAGAAGGAGCCAGAACTATGCTGGCTGACTCAAAACTTCCTGTGATGTTCTGGGCTGAAGCGGTGGCTACAGCCTGCTATGTTCTGAATCGGGTGTTAACGGTTAAGAAGCTTGGAAAAACGTGTTATGAGCTTATGCAAGGAAGGAAGCCCAACTTGTGCGGTCTTGAGCCATTTGGGTCTCCTTGTTCGATTTTGAAGCCTAACTCGAAATTTGGGGAAGTAGCTGATGAGGGAATCCTCGTTGGTTACGTTGTTGGGACCCCCAACAGACGGATCTTCAATACTTCCACTTGCAAGGTGGAGGTGGTCTGTAACACTGACATTACTAGTTACCAACCGCCAAAACCAAGCAATGGACCGGCGGAGCTCTTTGACTATGTTAAACTTTTTAAGTCGTTTAACGTGCCTGATCTGGAGATTTCTGAAGTGGAAGAAACTACTGCGACGAAGATGATTTTTGATGAGGAAGAGAATTTACTGCACCATCAGATGACTGAAACATCTCAACCTTCCACATCAAACCCTTTCAATACCCCTGCGGCCTCAACTGAAGACGAATTCCTTAATCCGTTTCACTCTCAGCCTGAAACAACCATAGATGAGCTCTCTTCAAACTTAGAAGACAATCTGCATGTCGGTGCTGTACCGACCACGAGAATTCACAAGAATCACCCACTGGAGAATGTTATAGGTGATGTGTCCTCCGGTGTACAAACCAGAAGTAGTTTGACCGAGAACACCTGTGTCTATACCAGCATAAGAGACACAGGTATACTGAATGAATGTTTGTACTCCTGCTTTATAAGCCAAATTGAACCAAAAAATTATCAAATGGCTTTAAAGGACAGCTCGTGGGTCGATGCCATGCAGGAAGAGTTGGCTCAGTTCAAGAAGATGGAAGTGTGGACTTTGGTTGAAAAACCAAAGCATGTGCATGCTATAGGCACAAAATGGGTGTTCAAATGCAAGAGAGATGATAAGGGAATAGTCGTGCGTAATAAGGCGAGGCTGGTGGTTAAAGGTTTCAATCAACAAGAGGGTATTGATTACAATGAAGTTTTCGCTCCTGTTGCCCGGTTAGAAGCAATTCGACTGTTTTTGGCATTTGCTGCTTTTAAGAAGATGAAGGTTTTTCAGTTGGATGTTAAGAGTGCGTTCCTTAACGGGAAAGTTGATGAGGTTGTGTATGTTGAGCAACCTCCGGGTTTTCCAGACCCGGACTTTCCTGATCACGTATACAGGTTGAGCAAGGCATTATATGGGTTACATCAGGCTCCTCGGGCCTGGTATTCAACTTTATCTGATTACTTGCTGGAAAATGGTTTCGAGAGGGGGTTGATAGACAGCACGCTTTTTGTAAAGAGAGATGGATGTGACTTCCTGCTGGTTCAAGTCTACGTGGATGACATAATTTTTGCAGCCACAAGAGTATCCATGTGTCAGGATTTTGAGGACGTCATGAAGAAACGATTCGAGATGAGTGCAATGGGTGAACTAACTTTCTTTTTAGGTTTGCAGGTGGATCAAAGGAAGGATGGTATGTTCATTCATCAAACGAAATATGTTCATGATGTGCTGGAAAGATTCAAGATGGGGGACAGTTCTCCATTTGACACACCAATCTGCGTCAATCACAAACTGGGAACTGAATCAGACGGTGACGCGGATGTGGACCCTACTCAATATCGGGCGATAATAGGTTCTTTGATGTATTTAACTGCTTCTAGACCTGATATTATGTTTGCTGTTTGTCTTTGTGCTCGTTTCCAGGCAAACCCAAAGGAATCTCACATGAAAGGTGTGAAGAGGATCTTGCGGTACCTCAAAGGCAAGCCGAAACTAGGGTTGTGGTACCCGAAAGGTGGAGACTTTGAACTGATAGCATACTCGGATTCTGACTATGGTGGTTGTAATCAGAGTCGGAAGTCAACAACGGGAGGCTGCCAATTTCTTGGAGGAAGATTAGTTTCATGGCAGTGCAAGAAACAAACATCGGTTGCAATTTCAACATGTGAAGCTGAATACATGGCAGCATCCAACTGCTGCTCCCAGGTTTTATGGATTCAGCAACAATTGCGCGACTACGGTTTGAATTTTCTACTCTCTCCCATTTTAATTGATAACACTGCCGCAATCTCAGTCATTAACAATCCCGTGAAGCATAGTAAAACAAAGCATATTGACATTCGTCATCACTTCATACGGGATTGTGCTGAGAAGAGACTCATTAAGATCGAAAAAGTTGATACTCTTGAAAATCTTGCTGACTTGTTCACAAAAGCTTTTGATAAATCAAGATTTCTTAACCTGATTGAGCTTAACGGGATGGTCAATCCCGAGTAACCATGTTCTACCTTAAAAAAAAAAAAAATGTCTTTATTGCTTAAAATTAGTCGGTTATCTCAGTTTGATGGACATCTCCTCGGATATGTTTTGGTCCTTGTTTTCGATTTAGGAGATGAGGATAGCCATTAACCGGAAGACTGAAAGTAACTGGGACAGTCTTGACATGTTTTCTTTCAGTTGCTGAAAATTAGTCGGTCATTCTTAGTAAGAAGGACACATACTTGTATGTGGTCGGTCCAGTTGATCCAAGGATCTTCAGGATAGCCGTTTACCTGATGACTTTGACATGATTGGGGCAATTGAAGTCAAAATTTTTTTTGGGAAATGAAATTACTTTTCAAGTCTATTACTTCGTAAGAAGTTCTTTGCTATGTTTAACAGAAAATTGATCCAACCTTGGAAAATGATAGATATACTGATTGTGTGTGCTTAGCTAGTGAAGTTATTAGGCTTAAAAGGCTTTAGAACAGTCATTGTATGTCATGGTGATTTTAATGGTGCGTAAAAGTGTATGTGATACTAACTTAAATTTACTCGAATTTATGTGGAAACTCCTTAAGAGTTTTGCATGGCTTCATACATATCTTTTCGAATGATAGGCAGAAAGGCGACTACCCAGTCATACACGAGCCCGTGAGTGTTCTGATTCCCGTAAAGAAAGCATCTCAAGACACTGCAGTGATCCAGATTCGGGACTTGCAGTAGTTTAGTACTCCGATGTAAATACTGATGTTGATTCAAAAAAAAAAAAAAAAAAATAAAAAAAAAAAAATAAAAAAAAAAAAAAAATAAAATAAAAAAAATAAATTTTATTCATGTATCATTTTTGTACTTATGAGAAATAGTGACAATCAAGACGAGAACCGAGACTTCTCAAGATTTCTCAAGTTTGGAGTAAGAAGAAAACGGGAAGCAGACAACAAGTATCTACAAGTTAATCAGACACTATGGGTCGAAGTCAATTCGGGGTGACGTGGGTATAGCCAAATACGCTTTGAGAATAGATAGAAGTCATCATTACCTCTGAGTTGTTGCCATCTTAAATTTTTGAGCTTAACTGAACCTTAATCCGTATCACAGAAACAATGATAACCATTTAAGTTATTACATGCTTACAACCTGTCTCTCTATGTCATAATACAGCCAAACACGGATCCAAGTGACAGTCACATAGCTAGTATGATTCCTGTTCGGATCTTTTCAAAAACGTAGTGGTCCCTGACTAGACTGAAATTTGATCCCTTATTTCGTTAAAATTATATAAGTATTTTCTGTTACGTAGTTATTTTATTTTTATTATTTTATTATTATTGGTTACTTGGACATAATCATTTTAGTTATAACTCTTTTTGGAAGTTTTCAAGGTTAAATGACAGATTTTTCAAACTTAAAGGGCTGATTTTGAAGGTACTGGCGAAGTTGTTGAATTTGGCGAAGTTGTTGAATTTGGCGAAGTTGTGCTTAACTTCGCCATGGCGAAGTTAATCGTAACTTCGCCGGACACAACTCCGCCCTATATACGTTATGTCACTGTGCTCATTTGTTATCTTCCGGCGAACATATATTCACTAAACCCTACGGCAATCTTTATACTCAATCGTCTTTTCGATCTTGTGTTTCTTGTTACTATTATTCGTGTGGTATGTGTTATCTCTTGCGTCTTACCTCTCTCGTTCGTAATAGTTTACCCGGTTCGAGACCTCGGATCGTCGGTTTTTCAAAACCAAGTTTTTCCGACCCTTTGTTACGTGCTCATGGACGAGCCTTACGTCTCAAATCCTTTGAAATATGTTGTTCTTCACTTATAAATCATCGATTTTGTCCGAAAACCATCGGACAAAATCGATTGAATCTCAACAGTCGCTGGTTCTGGTTCTGGCGAAGTTAAGGTTTTGGCGAAGTTATCATCAACTTCGCCAGTGGCTGAAGTTCGCCAATGGCGAAGTTGTCCCCAACTTCGCCCTCGGCTTAAGTTCGCCAGTGGCGATGTTAACCGTAACTTCGCCAAGAATTTAACTTCGCCTATTTCCAATGCCTTATCAGTTTTCAGACGAACTTAAGGACGAAGCGAAGTTGTCTCCAACTTCGCCTCATCCTTAACATCGCCTGTACTGGTTACCTCACAACTTCGCACTTGGTAAACCGCGAGCTTGTGATTTCGGTTTTAAACGGTTCTAACTTGATTTGTTTTGTGCAGATATGGCTGCTGTTGGAGGAACTGGTGGTAATGACGGTGATGACCAACGACGACAATTCTTTCCATCCCACAACCAATATATCACCTTAGATCCGGATGCACGAGGCTTAGATGATTTCAGGGAGATTATCACATTTCTCCAGCGATCAAGGATATTTCATGCTATAACGACAACATTGCCCATCTCCCTACCAAACATTGAGGACTTCTGGGAGACAGCTTACCTTGATTGCAGGGCTGAGCCTTCGGTGATTAGAGCAACCGTAAATGGCCAAAACATACAATTCTCTTCTGAGGATATACGGTTGGCTCTGCAATTCGGTGCAGAAACCAGAGATGACCCTACGGAATTCACAGCTCCTTTCCGTGATGGAGCATATTTGAGAATGGGCTATTCGGGTCCACTGGGGGACTCACAAAGGAGGAAAGGCTTTCTGCTGGACCAATGGCGGTTCTTGATGCATGTGTTGATTGTTTGCATGTCCGGCAGGAAGGCGGGGACAGACGGAATGGGGGCGACGATGCAATCGGCTATGCTTGCGCTGACTTATAATCGCAGATACTCATTTAGTCAGATGATATTCTATGAGATTGATCGCCAAATACGGGCTGCGGCGCGCGAGCGATTCACTATGTATCCGCGCTTCTTGCAGATGATTATCAATCACATTGCTCCGTCTCTACCGCAACGGCGCCCAATCCGATACGTTGAGGGTGTATCCAAGCGTATCTTCGCTCAGTGCAGGACGTCAAGCACACGGAGCAACCCTGAGCGTCGTCCCAGGCATACTCCTCTTTTCGGGTATCTAATTAACCCAGAGTATGTCCATGCAGGCGGGGATGAGTTCAGGGATCCACAACAACATCAGGCGGCAGCACCTCCTGCTGTATTTGCTGCGCCTGTTGTCACTTCTGCTGCTATGCCAGCTACTTCATCGCAGGCTGTGTCTACTGCTGAAAACATTGATCTGGATGCTGCTTTCAGTGGACACGGTCTGTTCGATATGGATCTCTCGGGTAATCAGTATTTGGGTACTACCTCAGCGGCTACTTCGGTAGCTGAAACCGAGCTGGATGAAACGTTTGCTGAGGCCAGACGGTTGTTGGTGACTCGGGAGAGGACAACGGGTAAGCGGCCGAGGGCTGTGGATGAGGATGAAAATGATGAAGATGAGGAAGAGGCAGTCCAAGTTGTGCTGAGACGCTCACGTCGAGAACGACAAGGTATGGCCACTGGAGCGGGGGAGACTTCAAGGTACGTACGATTTGCTCCGCCTGCCTTGTCAGGTATGTCTCTATTGCCTACTACTGCACAGGTTACTGCGGTCGAGGCGTCGGCACCAGTAGTTGTGTCGCTACCACCCCAACTGGTTGATCCCCCGGTGGTAGTTGCACGCTTCGTCGAATCAACAATTACAACAACTGCAGGGTTACCTAGGGTACCACCTGCGGTCACTTCTGCTACTGAGGTTCCACCAACTCCATCGCCTGCTTCAGACTCTGAACGGATTGCTTCGCTGGAGCGTATTGTTACTGAACAATCGAAGACCATTGAACGCCTAGTGGAAGCCAATCAAATCCAAGCCGCCCTCCTGGTAGAACACGGACGAGTTATCGATGCCTTCAAGGAATTCTTGGCATCTCAGGGGGAGACGACTTGCAGGGGCGATGAGTTGAGAACAAAGAGACGACAAGATCATGACGATGATCCCAATGCACCTTCGGGTGCAGGTGGTGAGCTGCCAAGAACCTCTCAGGCTCTTGGGGCTTCCACAACTGAGGGGGAGTCAACTGATGCAGCGGGTGATGATGTTGTGGATGTTGATGACGATGCTGATGTTGAAGATGTCATCGATGCTTTGAAGGACTTAGATGAGGAGGAGGATGATGACTGTGTGAATGATGATGACGTGTTGCCCGTGGAGGAGATAGAAAGGATTGGAGAAAAGATTGATGTGGTAAATGTGTTGGAAGAAGGAGAGATCGTGGATGATGCAGTGGAACATGAGATTCCAGCTGTTGAAAGAGCAGATTTTGGGGATAAGAATGTGGTAGATGAGATGGTGTGGGAAGAGCAGCCTAGATGGAAGGAAGAATATGCTCATTGGTTTGTCAAGACCAAGAAGCCTGCTGTTCCAACCATGTTCAGAAAGAGCTACAACATTAAAGGGTATGCAGAGGCGAAAAAGGGGATTATTTGTTGGATTTATGATGAACAGCTCAAGTTGTTTGTGGTGAAGCGTTATGATGGCGTTCAATATTTCAAGAGAATGTTGAGATCGTTCAACACATTGCCTGAATGCGAAGTAAAGGACTTGGCCAGGTTGGGCCTGATAAACAGAAGCAACGACAATATGGCTAGAATGATTGAGAAGATAATGTGGAAAGAAGGAGTAAAAGAAAAGAAGTTCGAGTTGCTAAAGCCACAAAAGGGAAAATTAGTGAAGGATACAGAAAGAGGTATGAGAGCAGATGGTAAACCGTGGATGGTGATGAAGTACAAACCAGTCCGATGTATCAAGGAGGTACCCATGAAAACTATGCCTCAAAATGTACTGAAAGATCTGAAATGGTGGTATGTGGATTGCGAGACAGCTGAGGCGGTTATGGAAGATGAGGACGAACAAGAAGTACTTCGGGTTTATGACCCGATGCATCTTGTTAATCTATCGCAGGCTGATCTGGAAGTGCTGAACAACAAGAAGATCTTCTACATTCCTGCTTGGAAGGATCAAGCGAGGAAATATCAAGGAGTTGTGTCGGTTTGTGTGAGAGAAGGGGCGCACGCGTGAAAGTGCAAGATTACAAGACTCAGAGATCAAGATATGAAGCTACTGCCAAGGGGGAGTCTGTTGGTACATGTTTGTCAGTAGTTCATAGTCTAGTATTTGTTATCGAGTCTGTAATATAGTTAATGGTTTGTTTATGGTTTGTTTTGTAAACTAGCGAAGTTATCAGCAAGTTCGCTATGGCGAACTTGCTGATCTAGCGAGGTTACTGACAACTTCGCCAGTGGCGAAGTTGTCGTGTTTAAATAGAACGTTTCAGCAGAGAACGGGGGTTAGGGTTTTGGTTTTACGTTTTGTTTCGTTTTGTTCTCTGTAACAGTGACCTACTGTCACGGGTTTGGTTATTCAATATAACGTGTTTACCTTATAGCTCGTGTTCATTGTTCGTGTATTCAATCTATACAATATCTACGCTCGTATCTATATACGCAGGGATTCCGCACCTGCGTTGTTAGAGATTTCCCGTATACGATCCACGTCCAGGAACCTACACTGGAAATTGAAGAACACAAACCCAGACACCAAATTTGTAATACTAACTTAATATCCAACCAAATTACACGATCAAACTATCACCATACTAGTAACCATATCGTGAATCCATTCGCCTCAACCCGTAAATCAATTAACCACTAATTCATATCCGATTTGATCAAAGTCAAACCTTTGTTCTCGGTACAACCAGATCTAGCCAAAATCAATCTAAACACAAATCAGCAACCAATTCCAATCGTCCAAACCTCACACATACCTTAACAAACCCAAATCCAGTCCAATCAATCCAAATTACACATAATTCGATTCAAAATCAAACCTAAACTAAACTTAACACAAAATAACAATTAAATGTCTATGAATAACGAATTGTCTATCAAAATCAAGAGTAAAAGAGCACCGAAAGCTCTGATACCACTTGTTTGAACTTGGCCAATCCTTTAAACACTACACAGATCTTTAGATCTGATTATACGATTAACCTAAATACGGATCTAGTTCGTAATTGCTCTTGATTATATGTTATCTGATGTATATATTGTATTAGTTATATGTATGTATGTTAATAATATTACTATGAAGCTTGAGGGTGAATTTGGACAGAGTTTTGTTAATTAAAACTCAAAACTTAAATTAACAGTGAACGGTGTTCACTATATATAGAAGATGGATCTAGTTCGTTAACATTCCCTAACGAACTAGAGTCCACTTCATTACATACATTAAATGAAATAAACTTAGCGAATCACCCCCTGATTTGTTAAACATCCTTAACGAATCAGGAGGAATAATAACTTAGATCTAGTTCGTTAAATATCCTTAATGAACTAGACTATACATTAATGAACTACATTAATATATTTAATAAATAATACATTAATTAAACGACAAATACATTAACGACAAATACAAAGACTCGAGATGCAAAATCGTGTACTAACAATATTTGTCACTAGGATTAAAACTCATAATAATGATATGGCTAAACTAAATGAAAAACCTTTCCAATATGATAAACTAGTTGAACATCATGAAAGACGTGTTATTGAACTAAATGTTAAAATTAAGATGCTAGAGTTAGATTTGACTCAAAGGAAAATAGTCGTTGACAGATTTGATTTAGCTTCTGGTAAGCTTAATGGAATCATTGGGGCACAGATTAGGGGTGAGACAAAAGACGGGAATAGGCTATGATAATACTATTGTTCCACCTCCATTTAATGAGAATTATACTAGCCTACCTAAATTTAGTTTCAATATCCCACCTTAGGATGAAATGGTCCATGGTATTGGACATATGCCGAAACCAATGACATTTACTCCTATTGTCCCCAACACTGTTAATCCTCTTCTTCCATCAATTAGTCCTAATGGTAGTTCATCTTCTTCGGCAAGTTGTGTAGAAGGAAGTGATTTTGTGGAAACGAACAAGGGTTATAGAGATAAAAAAATTTAAATTTACTTTTGATTATAGTTTGAATCTAAAACGATCTATTGTTAACCATGTCTGTAATAAAATACTTTTAAAAATATTTTGAACGATCATGTACTTTGTGAGAGTGTTGATGTTGGAACTTCTCTTGATGATGTGAATGAAAATGATGTTTCTGTCTCTAATATTGATTGTGAAACAATATTTGATGAAACTTTCAGCAATAGGAACGTGCAAGAAAATGAGTTTGTTGAAACAAACATGCCTGGATGTTCATCAAGAGATCGTAAGTAGAGGGAGATAAAATTAAAAGAAATTGTTTTGAAAATGAAAAACCTAGTACTTCAAGTAAATATGTGCCACCACATAGAAACTCTTTCTTTCAATCAACTAATCAATTTAATCATCCTCACCTATAAAATCATTTTGACAACAGTTAATATGGTTTTCATCAACAAAATTATGTCAATTCAATCTATCCAAATGTTTTTGATGATCGGGGTTATAGATCAGATAACTTGTTTGTTCATTTCCAAGCATCACCTTATTCACCACAACCAATATATCATAGTTCTGAAAAGTTCTATAAGGATACTAGAAAAAGGCTTTGTTTTGTTTGTGGTAACCCATCTTACCTTGCAAACATTGCAAGAAATGACATAGAAAGTAACGGGAAATGAATAGTCAGTTTAATCAATTTCGTTCCAGGGCTACACCAAGCTCAAGAACGAGAAATGATCAATCTAACAATTCTACCAGTGCAATGGTGTGAGATCCAAAAACAAGAAAACGGGTAAACCACCTTTTTGGATAACCAAAAAGGAAAGAGAAAAAAGGAACTCTAAGTCTGACAAGTCAAAGAATTCACCAAAAAGAAACAGGAAATGAAATCCAAATATTGAGAAATTTGAGGACTTTTTTTTAACCCAAGAAGAAGACAGTCCAGAAAATCTTCTAAAACCAGGAAACCCGCACGTGCATGAGTTCCTAAGGGCTGTTTATATGATTCTAACACATCCCAAAACTTTAGAATTATTGACACGAAAATAAATGATGGTAATTTTGTGGTCGATCTTCCCGAGACAACCCATGTCTAATTAGCTATTAATGTATGTCGGGTCAATCAAGAAGGTTTGTTAACAGTATCTGGTACCTAGATAGTGGCTGCACTTGACACATGACGGGAGATAAGTCCTTGCTGTTTGATGTTAAACTGTTTAATGGTGGACACGTTCTTTCGCTAGAGACGTGGGTGGTAACATCACAAAAAGAGGAATATTGTCAAATGGGATCCTGAAGTTTGATGACGTCAATTTGGTGGAGCAACTGAATCACAATCTGCTTAGTGTCTCACAAATCTGTGATCGACAATACTCCACATTGTTCACAGAAAGTGAATTCTTCATTCTAAAAACAGGTTACAATGTCCTAGAAGAATGGATTTTGATGCGTACTCCGAGGCAAAATGATGCCTATATATTAGATATGAATAGCTCTTACTCACGTAGTACCGCTTCATTCTTAATATCTAAGGCCTCAGAGAATGACTCATCTCTATGGCATAGACCTCTTGGCCACGTAAACTTTAAAAATTTGAAAAACTGGTCAAAGTTGAGAATGTTAGGGGATTGCCTGTTAAAACTTTCTCTTGCATTGAAAAATGTATTACGTGCTTTAAATGCAAGCAACACAAGCTCCCTCACAAGCCCAAGACTATCAAATCCATAGATTCCATTCTTCAGCTGTTACATATGGATTTATTCAGTCATATCCATCCATTGGCAATCGGCCGAAAAGCCCATTGTCTTGTGATTACTGATGATTATTTTCGTTTCAGTTGGACTTTCCTTTTAGGGCACATGGATGAAACCGATCAGTTTTTGATTAAGTTCATTACACTTGTGGAGAGGCAGTCATATAAAAAGGTGAAGTGTATAAGAAGCGACAACGGAATAGAGTTATACAACTAAACAACGGATGACTTCTGCAGTTCAAATAGAATATATCGCCATTATAGTGCACCTTATACTCCGCAACAAAATGGGTTGCTGAACATCGTAATTGAACACTGATTGAAGCTACTAGAACAATATTGTCAAACTTCAAACTTCCTTTGTTCTTTTAAGGTGAAGCAATCAATGCAGCTTGTTTCATTCAAACCGTGTGATCAACAAAAAACGCTTAAACAAAACTCCATTTGAAGTCTACTACAAGACAAAGACGCATGTCAACTACTTCAAGACATACGGATGTCCATCCACCCTGCTCCATACTGGTGCTCAGCCTGAACCAAAGTTTGCTGAAAAGGCATTTAAGTGTTATTTGTTGGTTATGCTGCAAATAAAACTGCTTATTGTGTCTACATTAAGAAGACCAAGCTGATTTTGGAATCATTCAACATTGACTGGCAAGAGCTTAGCACTATTGCTGCTCGCACGGGACCTGACTGGTTGTTTGACTACAATTACTTGTTCAAACAGTTCCATGGCATGTATACTCCACCATTTGCAAACACCCAAGTTCCATGTTCTTTAACCGAGCCTTTGCTAATGCAATCCATTATCAACAGTTTGTCTGAAGTGAGACTACCTGTTAAACCTTCCAACAGAATTATACCACCTGTTGCACCACCAGCTGATCCCATTCTCGAAAATAATAATGGTCAAGTCGTCAACAATCCTGCTCCTCAGTCTGCTGACTCAACTAATTTAGTTGTTGTTGAAGATGTATCTGACACAGATTCTGATGATTCTTATATGTGCGCCGATAATGTTAAACATATTCAAGCTGAAGCTGCACAAGAAGTTCAAGCAGCTCTGAGCCTAGTAGAATTTGTTGCCACACCGCCCTTTTCTAATCAGATTTCTCAAGCTGCTGCTGCCATTGAATCTACTACTGGTGAATCTAATAACACCGCATCAACTACAGTTAATTGTTAATGCACGGTATTGTCGTCTCGAGTCTTTCTAATCATTTACGTAATTTATTATTATTTTAACGTAAAGGGAATTTGAGTAATTAAGTCTCATAGGTTATACATGGCTCATTCATTAAGGATGTCTAACGAATGAGACCATTCATGTTAATTATAGTTCATTCGTTAAGGATGTTTAACAAATGAACCTTAATCGTTATAGTTATATGTCCATTCGTTAAGGATGTTTAACGAATGGACCTTAGTCGTTATTTTTTGTATCCATTCGTCATGGAATGTTGGCGAATGGGGTATAGCGAATAAGTCATTCGCTATACCATTTTGGTAACTTATGTAATGAAGACGAATGAAGGCCATTCGTTACAGAATGTGTAAAGAATGGCATTCGTCTTCTATATATAGGCTGTTAAGCCAAATCATAATTTAAGTGTTCTTAAAGTATTTTCCTCCCTTGTCGTTACCCTGCTCAATTTTTTACTCAAACACTTCGTTAATTTGTTAATCATAAACGTATATCATATAACTAGATCCTGGTTCAATCGTTATGACGGATTCTGTCATTTGAAGCTCTACTAGTGTTGTGTTCAACAAGTGGTATCAAAATGAAACTTCCAAGATACATGGTCTTGAACATGCATTTGTTAATTCCAAAACATCAATCACGACAGATCCTTTGGTCAAAGCCAAACAATTTTTAAAATCTGCTGAGAAAGTTCAATTTGTTAAAATAACTGGAACTGACGCTTACAGAGTTTTTCTAACTGTTCAAATCTTGACTTTTACATGAAAAAGAAATCTGATACGTTTGATGATTTGAACAAAGGGCCTATTCCTGGTGTGTTTCATCAACCTTCTATTGCACCAGTTTCTACAAACCATAACGTGAATTTGTTGACATGAGAACTTGTTTTCTATGTGGCGAACAAGGTCATCTTGTAATAAATAATGGAATGAAGAAATCAGAGAATCTTTATCCATTTATCAAGGAACAAGCCAAACCCGTTCATGTGATTAAAGAAATTATGAAAAAGACCCACGTATTGTGATGATGAGACTCACATCATGTTTTCAAATGTGAATCCGCACAAGATGATTCATGTTGATGAGAGCACGAGTAATTTGAAACCCAAATTTGTTCCTATGAACCAATTTGTAAGAATGTGAATACAAATGTAGTTCAAGCTGCATATTTGAGACGAAAGTCGAAAAGACCTGTGACTTATTCACAAGTAGCTAAACCACTTTTGGATTCTGTAAGAATTAACGCTTCAGTGAAACTAAAGAGGTGCCCAAGACTGAGACCTGGGCTGTTTTATTGAACTAATCATTTTACCTATATGTGCAGAGTTTATCCAAGAATATATCTGGTGAAAATTGGATTAGGGATAGTGGATGCTCTTGTCATATTACTGGCAACATCAACCTTTTAATAAAATGTCAAGAATATTCAAGGAGGGTATGTGGCTTTTGTGGGTAATTCGGGAGGAATGATTACAAAAGAGGGAGAAGTTTTAAATGGTAGTATTACATTTGAAAAAGTTAATTACTGTGACAAAGTGGATCATAATATGTTGAGTGTTTCTCATATTTGTGATAAAAGGTATACCACGTTATTTAATGGCAAGGAGTGCATCATACTCAAACCGAGTTTTGTTATTCTCGAAGACATAGTGGTTATGAGATCACCTCGATCATATGATATTTATGTCTTAAACATGACTTCTAAGGTAACTACTTCTGTTGAAAGATGTTAAATCTCAAAATCAACTGAGAAAGACTCGAATCTGTGGCATATGCGTATGGGTCACATTCATGTCAGAAATATGAATTATCTTATGGAAAATGATTTGGTTGATAGGGTTTCCCTGAAACACTTCAAGCTGACAGATCACTATGTTGCATGCAAAAACGGCAAAGAGAAAAAGAATTCGCACCCATCTAAGTTAATTAATTCCATTTATACTCCTTTGGAACGACTTCATATGGATTTGTTTGGTCCAGTGAATCGTGCGAGTATTGTTGGAGATTGGTACTGTCTAGTTGTCACTTATGACTATTCAAGATACTCATGGGTGTTATTTATGAGTTCTAAAGATCAGACACAGATTCTTGTACAAAATATAATCACAAAGATCGAATCACTATATAAACTAAAAGTGAGACGTGTTCGAAGTGATAATGGTACGGAGTTCAAAAACAATGCTTTGAATTTCTTTTGTATTCAAAAAAGAATTCATCAAGAATATAGTGCTCCTTATGTATCTCAACAGAATGGTGTTGCTAAAAGGAAGAATCGAGCATTGATTGAAGCTGCAAGAAAAATGCTAGCAGATTCAAAGCTTCCTGTCCAAATTTGAAATGAGACGGTGAATACTGCTTGCTACACGCTCAATCGAGTTATGACTGTGATGAAACTGCAAAAGACAAGTTATGAGCTTTTGAACAATCGTAAACCAAATTTGAAGTTTCTAGAACCATTCGGGTGTCCTTGTACTATATTGAAGAATAATGCCAGAAAATTCGAAGAAAAAGCTATTGAATGTTATTTCTTGGGTTATGCGTCACCTAAGAAGCGTGTGTTCAATTTTTCTTCGGGGTGTCTTGAAGAATGGTACCATGTTGATTGTCAACGATACACTACACCTCCTGCTGGAAAGGGTTCAGATTGGATGTTTAATTATAAGAGTTTATTAAATTTATTTACACCCATAGTTGATCAACCTAACGAAGACTTGATACGTGCTTATTTAGAAAATTGTTTTCCACACCAAGATCTTCAAATTCTACTCATGTTGATGTTACACAAGACGATCTTCCTAATGCATCTAATGTTATTTCTATCTCGTCAGATGATGGTAATTTTGTTGATTCCTCTTCAATTCCATATCCTGAAACTCATGAGACTGGTGATTCGTCTCATAATGCTGAAGATAATCTAACTAATTTAACTGATAATGTTGTTGTTCCTGAGAATCCAATACTTCAGATTAACACGTATCATCCTTAGGACAATATCATTGGTGATCTTGATGTTGGTGTGCAAACACGTCATCAGATTGCTAATTCTAGTGATGCTAATGTATTGTGTGTGTATGCCGATATGCATTCATCGGGAATCATGAATCTCGCAAAATACAATTGGTGTCTGTCACAAATGGGACCAACGAGTGTTCGTATGGCTCTTGAAGATTCTTAATGGGTAGAGGCAATGCAAGAAGAACTGTAACAGTTTAGCCAACTTGGTGTCTGGGATCTCATTGACAAGCCTATTAGAGTTAAGAATCCTATTCCAACAAATTGGGTATTTAAATGTAAGAAGGATGATCATGGGATTATCGTTAGAAATAAAGCACGTTTGGTTGTACAAGGGTTTCATCAGCAAGAAGGCATAGATTACACGGAAGTATATGCTCCCATTGCAAGATTGGAGGCTATACGAATATTTTTGGCTGATGCAGCTTTCAAGAATATGAAGGTTTATCAAATGGACGTCAAGAGTGAGTTTCTGAATGGGGAACTTCATGAAGAGGTGTTTGTGTTGTAGCCTCCTGGTTTTGAAGATCCAGATTATCCGGACAGTGTTTACCGATTGAACAATGCTCTTTATAGTCTACATCAAGCCCCGAGAGCTTGGTACGACACACTTGCTGACCATCTAATCGATAATGGCTTCAAATGAGGACCTGTGGACTGTACTCTCTTTTAGAAGAATGTTGGTGCTGATTTGCTCCTCATCCAGATATATATCAATGACATCATATTTGGTTTTACAAACGACAAGCTATTTAAGGAGTTTAAGAAGTCGATGCAAACGAAATTTTAATTGAGCTCGATGGGGAGATGAATTTATTCTTATCGTTGCAGGTTCATCAGTCTGAAGCTGGAATTTTTATTCATCAGACAAAATATGTGAACGATGTCTTGAGCTGATTCAAGATAACTACCGGAAAAATTCCTTCGGCGCCTCTTCTCGTGGGTCACAATTTGTCAGCGGATGAATTGGAGGATACCGTTGATCCAACCCTTTTACCGAGATATGATTGGTTTTTTAATGTATTTAACGGCTGCTCTTCCTGATATCATGTTTGTTGTTTGTTTATGTGCCAGGTACCAATCGAGTTCCATAGTGACTCATCTGCCGGCGGTTAAACGTATACTTCACTATCTGAGGGGTAATCATGACACCGGGTTATGGTATCCCAAGGATGATAGCTTTGAACAAATTACGTTTTCCGATTCTGATTATGGAGGATGCAAGATCAATTTTAAATCTACTACAACAGGTTGTCAATTTCTAGGATGTCAGCTTGTTTCCTGGCAGTGTAAGAAGCAGACAACGGTCTCCACTTCAACCGCGGAAGCAGAGTATGTGGCAGCCTCGAGTTGCGGTTCACTGGTTCTTTGGATTCAGCAACACTTGCGGGATTACAGTTTGAAGTTTCTTACTACTCTCATTTTTATTGATAACTCTGCTGCTATTAGTACCGCCAAAAACTCTGTGCACCACTCTAGGACAAAGAATATCAAAATTCGATATCATTTTATATGTGATTGTTTTGAAAAAGAAATTAATTGATCTTGAAAAGGTGTACACAGATTTTTAGAAAGCTGATCTATTTACCAAAGCTTTTGATAAATCTCACTTTAACTTTTTGCTTGATTTAAATGGATTGAAAACTCTTGCTGATATCCTTAAGCTCGGATAATCAATTTTATTTTATTTTTTTATATTGATTTCTTTATTTTATTGTTTAGGGTTTTGGGGGAGAAATGGAAAAATACAAAAATATTATGATTTCTGTATGTATAGAGAAATTCCAAAAATAATAAAAATTTGAAAATGCAAAAATATTGTGATTTCAATATGTATAGAGAAAAACCAAAAACATTCAAATATTTCAAAAAGTTCAAAAATATTTTTTTACACTCTTTCGCTTAAAATTATGCCAGTTTCTCAAAATTTAATGAACATATACTTGTACATATTTGGTCCTGATATTTACTTGTAGATATTAGGGATAGCCATTTACCTGAAAATGGAAAGTAATTGGGGTGACTGCTGAGTGTATTTATTTAATTCTTTCGTTGAAAATTATGTCAGTTATTTAAGTTTGTGAAACATGTTTACATGTTTTGTCCTGATATCTACTAGTAGATTTATAGGATAACCATTTATCTATAGACTGAAAGTGACTGGGACGACTGAATTTTAAATGCTCCTCGAAAATGATTTTTGAAGAAAAAAGAGAAAATGATAGTACATTGATCATCTAGTCCCATATCCAGAAAGAAATAAGCTTAAAAGACTGAGTCCTTAATTGCTTTGGTTCATTGATAAGTCTTAAACAAACCGTTAAGGTAAAGTATGTGATATAAACATAAAGAACTGTCAAATTGAACGAGGTGTTAGTCTCTTCCAAAAGTTTCGGTAATGAAGGCGTAAATTTAATAGTCTATCATACTCAAGCCTTATGTCTGCTTGTCACTAAAAACAAAAATTACAAATAAATTGTATCTGGTTTATGGTTAACACCGCAATGGTGTATGGTTATATAATCTCAAATCTTGTATTGATGGAATGCATCTGGTTTCTGGACACTGTGAGTCTTTATGCGGCTTAATTATCTAGGTATTCATAAACATGAATATTTCAAAAGCTTTTAGAGCAAACCCGAAGTCATTAAACTTGATCACTACGGTACATTGTACAAATTCATTACTGACTTGCTCAAAATCCGTTGTTAGTCATACATTGTTCCTCCCTTGAGTGCGTCTTAATACCAATAAGAAACGGACCCCAGGGGATACAATGTATGTAAGCCTACAAATGAACTCGTGCATACTCATTCGCAGTAAAGAAAGCTTGGTGTATTGCTTGATAACGGGGGCATACCTTGTAGTGGGGATTATGAGCTTAGATTTTAATAAATCTACAAAAATGTATATTTTGATTAGTAGCATAATGGCTTATGTCAAGTTGGGGTGACATGGTAAAAGTGAAATTAAGTTGGAACCGAGATCAAAGGCAGATAGTTTCTGATATTATGTGCTCTAATTAAAAATTAAATCATATCACAAAAATACTCTAAGGTGTATTATAAGATTTAAGTGGACAACAATATTAATGACCGACTTAACACCAGTCATAATAACACTGAAAAATAAAACTGCGATGGAAGGGCGATTTGGTCAATATGATTCTCTGCTCAACTCACAAACATATGCACTGCTTTCGTAGAATAGTTTTCATATTTGTCTTCAGTTTATTTGTTTTTTTACATTAAAATATTCAAAAATCCAAAAATATTGTGTTCTCTATTTTTGTTTTCTGCTTTATTTTCGATTTTCAAGCTAAAGGTACATATTTGAAAAAGAAAATACCAAAAAGATTTTCCCAATATTTATTTAATTCCTTTAAGTAATTGGTTTAAATTATCTATTTTTAACTTTTGTGTTTTGAACGCAAAGCACGTTAAGGTGTTGCATCTTACTCCGAGTGGTAAGAATCTTAAGGTAAAGTTCATCGGGACACGGGTTTCGATGCATTATTTAATTCTTGAAAGTTATGATGAAAAAGTTTCAATTGAATTTATTTAATGGCTATTCGTTATGTGAGTCATAATGAATAGAGTCCATTCGTTATCTATACTGATAACGAATGAGGGTCATTTATTTTTCCATTTGGATAACGAATAAGTCTATTCGTTAACATCATTCGCTTCCGCTACACTGATAACGTATGAACTCATTCGTCATTAATATTTATTACCTATGAAGAACGAATCTGAGTTGATTCGTTATGATATTGAATTTATTGTTCATTCTTTAACGGGGTTAACGAATGAACCAACGAATACGAACCATTCGTTAATTTTGAATTAACGAATGGGTCCCTTCATCTGTCTGGGAAAGTGTGCAAGTTGTGTCCCTTATAATGAACAGGGGTGAGCGAATAGGCTCATTCGTTCACCTCTTTGATACACTTACAGAAAAGAACCCTTGCAAATTTTTCAAGAAATTTCTACCATCACCAAACACACTTTTATTGATCTTTTTAGAATCATAAGGTATAAACGATCAAAACGTGATGATTTTCATAGATTTTCGTCAATGTTTGATAGATTAATTAGTCACCTCTTTAATCGGGTTTAAGTTATGAACATTAATCATACCAATAATGTGTTTTAACCTTCATGGTTGTTTGGGTTTGTGCATCGATGGTCAGACGAGTTCATTGATACTCAGTGTTCATTGCGTCATCATTCTACATGGAATAATTGATTATTGATTGCATGTTTGGCCATGTCTGTTCATATATAATTTTGACTTTGACAATTGAGGTCAAAGTTACTAATCTTTGTGGTTATTCGTTATGGACAACGAATGGACACTCATTCGTGTCTAAGGTCCATTCGTTGACCCATTCATTTAATTTATTTAACGAATTAGTCCTTTTGTGTGATTTGATAACGAATGAACCTTCATTTGGTGTCATTCGCTATTACGTATTCGTTAATCTCTCATTCGCTATAATGACTATAACGAATCATACCATTCATTATAACGAATGACACTATTCGTCATAACGTAAGAACTAACGAATGATACTTTCAATTTAAATTTCAAAATTGATTTTAAATTTTTTAAATATTTTAATAGTATGTTTTTAATAATCCTCGGGTTTATGTGTTTATAGAAATGGTTGATGAGATTGCACAAGATGTTCCTATGGAGGATCCACAAACAGTTGTCCAAGAACAACAACATGCATAGCAACAACAAGCTCTAGCCACTCCTTTATTGCCATTTGACAAAAAGCACAATATATGTGCTTTTGTGCAACGTATACATATGTGTATGCCAACTGCTTCATGATTTGATGTGACATTTTAGAATTGTTGATTGGTTTAGAGTCACGTTCATGCGTGAGTGACAGCTTGGTAGAGAGCACTTGAGTTTGAGGCTTGCGTTCGAATTGGAGGGCACAGAACGTGACTCAGGACACACGACCACTGCTATATACCAAGGATGTCTGTTCTACTTTCCTTTTCTTATTTTATTTTTGTCTTCTTCCTATCTCACATTGAGGACAATGTGAAATTTAAGTGTGAGGATAGGGAATTGATGTTTTAAATGTACTAATAAATAACAAAAATAGAATTAAAGAAAGGTTTAAAAGAAAAATTAAAGAAATAAGAGTAAAAGAGTTTTAAAAATTTCCGTGTTTTTGAAAATTTTTGCATTAAAAGAAATGATATTATTACTGAGTGTTTTTGAAAATCTCTTGGTGTTAATATATATATATATATATATATATATATATATATATATATATATATATATATAAATCAGACTAGTTGCGTATATAATTTGGGATGTGTCGGTAGGCCCAACTAATTCTCTAAAGTTTCCCTTTAATATTTTTAAATGGTACCTTAGAAAATTCATACACTTTATGGGTTCTCATCTTGGGGGGAAACAGTGAAGTTAAAATTCAATATAATATAGGGTGGATTACCGTAATCTTTTTACTTTGATGTGGTAAGAATTGGGTTTACTTAAAATATAGCATAACATACGTCTTATGAAAATAAATTGAGTGGTGGCGCCCCGCCAAAAGTCCATCTTTTCACGATAAAATTTTAGGTTTATATAAGACATAGTCCAATAATATCTAGGATCGGCTCGTATGACCATTACATGAATAATCATTCATAATTCCATCTAGTGCACTTTCTTCTTACCATTAAAGAGTCATTTACTAACGGTGATTTGTCGGACCATTTTGCAACGACTCTAGCCTAGCTAGCTCTATATGTTTGATATATGGTTAAGCTGAGCCGCCACTCTTGAGTGTCATTGGTTTACTAATGATTAATTAAAACTTAATTCTAAATATGATTGGGGGCTCGATGGGTGTTGGTGGGTTTAAAGTGAATCAATATATCGGCATTCGCGGTTAATACGCCAATTGTTTCTAATGCATTAATAAAAGAAAATAATAAATCAACCAAAAGTTGTTATTTTCTTCTTGGGTATGATCCTGTGCATTTTACTTTTTCAAGGACGAAAAAGGTTTAAGTGTTGAGATATTTGATGTGTTGCAAAACACATAATGCTTTATCCCGTTTTTATGTTTGTTTTATGCATAAACGTTAACAATTAGCGAATATTTCTTGCATAAAATTAGATGATTTTGAATATTGTAGGTCTTGTGGTTAAAGAGCATGGAAAAGGAGGTCTAAGAAGAAGAAACGGGGCTCAAACGAGGAGCAAATAATTGGTCGTTGTGCGTATATATGTTTAAGCGAGTAAAAGACAAAAAAATCAGGAATAAGCCTTGGTCGCGCCACGCGACCAAGAGAGGATTTCAAGGCCACGTAGCGTGGTGTGGTGGCTGTCCCATAATGCCTAGAAATCACATAGCCCGTCTGTTTTATCTTATTAGGCATTGTGTGCTTGTTTTAACCTATTTTATATTAGGAAGGAGGTGCTTAAACATATATATAAAGGGTTTTAACCCTAACCACAAAATAAACCATCATTCCAGCCATCATATATCTTTCTTGGACGAATTACAAAGGAGGAAAGCTACTGGATTCAAGTTTCATCACCCGGTTGTCGGTTTTGAGTATTTTAATGATTGTGAGTTGTTTTTTGATTTTTAGACATTCAAACAAGTTGTAATCAGTTTCTAATGAACATGCTTGTCATATTTAGTATTATTATTATTATTATTATTATTATTATTATTATTATTATTATTATCTGTTGTTCATTCATTATGGTTGGCTAAACTTATTTGAATCGCGTAGGTTTGATGTTTAACGGTTGATTTATTAATTTCCGAGTGCAAATCTTGGGTTTTATTGTTTAGTTATTGGATCGTTGATTAGAATGATTTAGAGAGGGCCTGGCTTAAGTGTGTGTTTTTGAAGATGTTGGCTAAGGTGTAGAATGATGGAGATGGACAGGATTTTGGGTTTAAGGGTTATTTATACTCCTTAAGCCCATGAACCTTAGGCCCATATTTATCTTAAGTCCATGATTTAATTCCATCTATTTTAGCATATAATCCTTTTATCATTATTATTATATTATTATTAGTTTTATACTAACTCAAAATAATTCTTCCAACGTAAACATTATTTATAGAAATTCGGGATGTTACACACATGCCTCGTGATAAAATAATGTTAGTCAAAATTTGAGGTGTTACAAATTTCACAAATTAAATAGCATCTAGGGTTTTGAAATTGTTTTGAGGGTGAGGCATAGCCTCGGAGTTGAGCGTGTGAGTACATCAATAATAATATAATAAATAATTTAAATAAATAAGCTATAAATATAAACAATCAAAAATAAACAATTAGGCAAACAATAAACACGTATTGGGCCTTAGTCATTCTACTAGGTCATTACGTCCATGGCCTATCCTATAGCCTTCGAATTGATACCAATCAAGGGCTCGAATGATCACTCAGTAGTTGATGATACACTATTAAGTAAATATTAATATTAATATCTAATTATTTTATTGGCTTAAAATCAAAGTACAATTTAAAAATATTCAATAACAAATACCAAACGAATATATAAATTACACAATTGTCTTTATTTCGTTGATAACCTAAGGCATAATTTCTATGTGCTTCAAATTTTAAACTTCCAATAAAGCTACCTGCAACATAAGTAAAAATATGGTTTTGTCAACGTAATTGTTGAGTGACCAAACACAAGATTTGATATAATATAATAATGAAAAAAAAAATTCATATGTGGTTTGCGGTATCATGTCAATTAAATAAATAGTTGACTAAACAAATAATTTGTCTTTTGGCCATGACGCTCGGTCAATGGTTACCTGGATGGAGTATGATCATATTAAATGAGGATGGGTATGAGGTGGTCCAACTGTCAAACAATAAATAAATAAACACATAGACAAATAGCATAGAAACAATCAATTGAGTAATACACGTAAGCTCATAGTAATAAAACTGTGGTTGAGGACTTGTTTAACATAAACAATTTAAATAGTGATACGCATATTATCCCAAAAAAAAGATGAAAAGGGAGGTGATTACACTCCTTAGAATGAGGCACGCATAAAGAAGTTAAGTAGATGTGCGAGAAATAAGCGAGCCGAAAAGATTATATGAAAAATCCTAAAAATTTATAATAATAGAGTATAATTAAAATTAAGATGAAACGAACTAAAATTACCAAAAATTACGATGTACAACTCATGATATAAAGAAAACGAGAGATAAGCTAGCTGACTAAGTTTTCATGAAAATATTCTAAAATTTAAACACAAGTACTAAAATTAAAAGTGAACTGAACCAAACAAAAATTATAGAAAGTTACAACATCTGACTCTAGTTGTTTCAGAATCTAGAATTAAACGAGTGTGGGGCTCGTGTCTAACCCGGATGTCAGTATGAGATTGAATTCAGGTCCAAAATAATAAGATACTAACAGAATATAAAAGGGCCAATAGCTAACTCGAGTCGTTTATTGTTTATTTGAAAAGCCCCAAAATCCACTTAGCATAAACCCTAACAGTCCAAAGACTGACGAAATCTCATCAATCATTGAAAATGATTTGAGGGCTTTCATTTAGAACATGATAATAAACAACTTCGATGTTTACAACTTACTTTGGAAAGCTTGAGTTAGATGATGAACAGCCAAACAGTTGACTTTTTAAGTCAAACCTTGAAGCACTTGGAAATTATAACACTAAACGTAACTTAAAATGAAATTGGGGAGTAACAACAAATGAGTAGAGGCTAGATCATTTATATAGGTATAACAAAATCCCTAAAATCAATATATTAACGAAAATAGATCAAAACTTGTTCCTTACTCTAGGGAATCGATGAAATATGATTACGCATGATGCCAAGGCATATTCTAATTGCTAATTGTTATATGGAGAAGATACATGGAATCGGGTTGCCTAAATAAGCGAAATTATTATCAAAACTATAAAAATGTACCAGCACATTTCCCCCGGCGTCGCGGCACACGAGGGCAGTTCCTCCGTGACGCGCTGGGTGAGGGGGGTACTAGTTTTTTTTTTTTTAAATTGACGGATGTTACAGACCCTAGAATATTTGTCTAGTTATAAACTTTGTTTACATTATCTGCATGTTGAAAAACTTTATTTTCTTTGCAAATATGTGAACTAACCAATCATTGTGTTGACACTTTACCACGTCTTTCTCAGTTCGTTAAGGCACTGTTCACAGAGACGCTTTAGCATGTCTTTTTCAAGTCGCTAAGGTACAATGCACGGATTAGAAGTCTGCATTCTTCTAATATATAAAGTTTAAAAACTATGGTTTTGGTTTTCAAAGATTTATTATTTTGGGCGCACGTGTTTTCGCTATTACTATTTGCAATAATGGTTTTGGGAACTTTTTCCCTTTTGTTACGCTTCTACTACTAAAGTAAACTTTAATTATGTTTTCCGTTTGTGGATAACGTTTGTTTTGGAAGTTATATAGAATTCGATCGGTGTAACTAATGAATGCGATCCTGAGAGGTCGTACTTTTCGCGGTCCTGCATGTGGAATTGAAAGTGTTAAATTTAGTTTAAGTTGTTATGCTTTAAAATGATAGATTGGTTTATTTGGATCAAGAAAATAAAAATCTTGGCCTTACCCAGACCCTAGAACCCAGATCTTGCAATTGTGGCTTAGTTCATTTTACAAAAAGATAATTTGGTAGAGTTCGACTATATTTAGAAAGTTGTATACTAATAGACCGGGCTCCCTACGACATTAAAGTAACAAACTTAACCCAAAAATTAGTATATCTCTTGATCTTGTTGAATGGGTTGGTCTAGATCTCGCAAAATAGTTCTTAATGCGTGACTGGGTCTAGCTCACACAAAGCTGTTCAGAAAATGTGTGACGCCCCATCATGCAAACCAGTTCAGAATGCGTGATGACCCCATCATGCAAAGCTAAGCAGTTCAAGAAACGCGTGATCACACCCATCACACAGAAGAGTTCAGAAAATGAATAACTAACCTTTTGCAAAAGGTTGTCAATATTTAATAATGACCCCGTTTGCGTAAAGGGCCAACTATTGTGAGAACAGTCCCCTTTTTTTTATTTTCGTGAACCTTTATGTGTGATCTTGGTCTGTTATGCTAGGAGGTTCAGTAAGGAAAGAACCCCATACATGAAAATTTTGCTTGATACCCACACGTGTCCCGGTTTGAACCCCACGCATGACCATTTTGGCGGTTTTGCATAATCATTTAAAAAATGTGTGAACCTTAATATGTAATCATCCATGACTAAACCTGGTTCACATGTGAGTAATCATAACCTTTGTGAGTGATAATCCAGTAATGAATAACCGGTTTAATGAGGAAACTAAGCTAAGAAGCGGAATAGGGTCCAACTAGATACACTTAGATCAGGTGGTAGCTGTTTAAATGTTTAAACAGTAATTTACGGACTACTATTCAAGAAGGAAAAATTTTCAGTCTCGTAACCCTAAACGAATCACATGAGTGTCTCGACCCCATTTCGCATACGCACGTGTCAGGTAAAGGTACAGTTGTCAAATTCTATGTGTATATGCAATCATTATATGAGTCAAGCGTGGCCCTATTTATGGGAAGCGTTTAGGCCCTTGTATGCGTGTATCATGGGCAACGCCTTGGTGGTGTATGTCGGTAATTGCAATTACTTATCTTCATATGGGAAAGTTAGATTGATTGACCGTATTAGATTGATTTGCTTTAGACACGGTAAGTAAACTTATGTTATGTGCTTCGATACGTCATATGTTATTGTATCTATATAATAACTCACAGGTAGTGTAAAAGTAGCACTCATTTAGCGTGTAACTAAATATTAAGTTAGCAGGTTTAAGATCGGATGAGAATAAGGAACAGCTGGGGCACTGATGGATTATCCATGCTGGAGAACTTACATCTTTTGTTTTCTTTTTTGTATTACCTTTAGGAATTCTACTGTTCAATGCAGAATCTAGGTATATTTGTGAAATTAATTTAGGGTTTTTAATTCGATTTAATCCTAAAACTATTTCGTGTTCTAGAATGTATAGAAAGGGAAGGTTATGAAGTTACAGAGACAACTAATGCGTAGCATCTATTCAAATATTTACGTTATTTAATTGTTAAAACCACTTACTTGTCATTTGATGTCGATTGTGGTTCTATGTATACACAATTATGGCGAGTCAATTTATTTCAGTAGTGTGGAGATTTCAATTTATCAGATTAATATTGAAATTTATAGATTGCAACTTGTTATGAAATCAGACTATTTTATAGACACAACCCAATCTTATGGGGGATTTACATTATGTTGGTATATATGTATACTAGCTTTAGAACCTGTAGATGCACACGAGATATTTAAAATAAGTACAATTAACCTAAAGAAATAAAATGATTAAATTAAAAAAAGATCCATATCTTATCAAATTAAATAATGTTATAAGTTTAAATTATATTTTTTAATAAAATATTCATAAGAATATGTGTATTCTCACGCAATTTCTTCAAAATAATTATACGGACGCACGTAATAATTTTATAAATTTTTTAATGAAATAGCAAATTCTAACAAAATATGATAAGATGTTTCATTATGAATGGTATAAAAAGAGCATCATATATAAATTTAACTTAAATAAAACATGTTTTTATATTACAGCTTCAAAAAACATGGATGAAAAATCCATTAAGGTTGGATGAATATGTGAAAATAAAATTATTATTCAATCATAATTACTTCTACTCATTATCATCTTAGACCTACAAATATCGTTAATTAAATTTTACCACATTCATCTCGAACACTCAAAAGTCAAAAGTGTATATTAAGTTGATTAATATAAAAGGTAAATATCGATTTTATTAAGATATTGATATTTTGATTATATTGCAATGGATACCCACATATTTTTAATCCCTATGATTTAGGTAATTAGTTATTGATTAAAGGATGGTTTAATATGATTTATTAGACTGACATAAATACGTTTTAACTAAAATAGAATAATATTTTGAGCGGAAAATTGTGGTTCGCAATGAATCTTCAAGTGACATGTGTCTACAGCTATTTTTTTAGTAGAATAGGTAGATGATGTATCTGTAATGCTTACTAATGAATGAAATCAATTATTCCCTTATTTCTCTATATTCTCTCTAACTAGCTATTGAATTTGTGTATTACACGGGATTCGTCTGTGTAAATTAATATAATGATTTATTTCAAACACGTAATTTCATTCATATTTTTAAAGGTAAACCTAAGAGCATAATTATGTTAAAAATGTATTACAAATACTTCTTTTTATACAACATTTGACATGGTATTGATAACTTAAGCACACCAAGGCTTCTGGCTGATCTGGTCTCACTAGAGAGTTTTTACTTCGATGGAGGCGAAAGGCCCAATAAAAGAGTAAGAAAAAGATGTGAACATGAACACAGAGTTTGCCCTAAGGCTCATGGAAGTTTCCCTAGCGAAAAGGAAAGCCTAATAACGGCTTCAGTAGAGAACCCAACTCTTTTCCTTTTACCACAAAAACTTCCCTGAAGTTAGTCCGGTCATTCCATACAACGAAGCTAGCGAACTAAAGCAGCACCCAACGGAACTTTAGTCTTTTTTTATATTTGTAGCAGGGCCGTTAAAGCAAGGGATAAAGGAAGGCTGCTTGAACGACGTTGCTATCATAAGAGAGGACCAGACAGTTCCTGGTTCTAAAAGCAACAATCTATTTTTTTACCCCACCGCAACTACCGAGAGTTGCTCCTTTATTCGCCGCAGGAAGAAATTCCAACTATGTTGCCTTCTAACAATAGGACTGGAATCCGAGCTCCAAGGCAAGAGCTTGAAGATAGAAAGAGAAGATATTAATGGGATTCTTTATAGTCGAAGTTGCGCCTAATGCTTAATCTAACTATTAGGTACTATATTAGAGAAAGACTCAATCTGCCCATGACTATACGCCAGGAAGAACTTTATTAGGGTAGTAGCCCAGCTCTTTAAGGGGGAAGCACATAACTAATAGCGTTTAGGCTTATATGATTCATGTTATCCCCTCGAAGCCCCTATCGCCTGCCTGGAACTCCTGAATTCACTCTTTAACTAGGGGAAGCACCTAAAAGGGGAGCAACTAGGCTAGACTACTAATCTTATGGAGTAGTCTGACCCTAGGAAAGAGATTTTCATCGCTGCCGAGAATAAACATGATGTGTTGGGTGACTGGAATCATCCAAGATCAGCTGAACAGGCTGACAATCGGCAGTTAATGCTGAGCAAAGCTGCTTAAAGCGTGAGGCTGATCCGTACATCAACTGCAGAAGAATGCGGTATAGGAGTGCATCTATGTTTCTGCTTTACCAATATGATATTTTTTTGGCATTAATGATAATATCAAGTCTTATTCCTATTTTGGTATTTTTCATTTCGGGATTTTTAGCTCCGATTAGCAAAGGAACGGAGAAACTTTCTAATTACGAATTAGGTATAGAACCAACAGGCGACACCTGATTACAATTTAGAGTCCGCTATTATATATTTGCTCTAGTAATTGTTGTTTTATATGTGGAAATGGTTTTCCTTTATCCATGGGCAATGAGTTTTGATGTATTAGGTGTATATGTATTTGTAGAATCTTTAATTTTTGTTCTTATCTTAATTGTTGGGTTCATGAATGATAAATTATAGATCTAACCGCTGAATCAGAAAAATTGGGTGATATCATATGGCCTTTTATCTGCTAACTCTACAAGTTGTATATAAGCGAACACGGATCACTGCCATCCTCCGCAGGGTAAACCACCGCCTCTCAGGTTCCCCAATTGATTCTACCACAGAGGCCAACGATAAACAATAACCCTCCCCCGGGGTACACAACTTACAACTTTCATCGTATTTTGCTTTCCAAAGAGAAACTCTTCTCAAAATCTCACTAAAAAGGTTCAAAAGGATTCCTGTGGTTCCAGAGGATCCAGTTACAGGATAACCAGGAACGAAGAGCTTTCCCCCATTTTCCGCCGATTCTTTGGCCTTATGAACGCTGGTTTTAAGAATGAGTGATTGCCATTCCCCAACCATTACTGTATGCATTCCACTTATTGAACAGGGTTCTATGGTCGGTCTGTGACCCCTGGATGCCGAAGGCGTCCTTGAGGTAATCTCGTAGTTCCTACGGGGTGGAGATGATGGGGTCGATCCATGAATTTTCCTTCCTTTTGACGTATTTCTCTCAAAGGGTTGAAGGGAGATAGTGCATCAAGCTGTTCGCAAGGGCCAACTTGATCCTCCTCCCTAATGATCCCCAATAAAGGAACCCTAGGAGAGCCGCCAACTCCAACTACCGTCCATGTACGATCCATACTAGATCTGGCCTTGTTGTTTGAAGATCTATCTCGTACTCCACGGTTCCACTATGAAAGAACTCTGAATCATTCTCTTGAGGCTCATTCTGCAAGAACTCTGAATCATTCTCTTGAAGCTCATTTTACAAGAACTCTGAATCATGCTGTTGAAGCTCATCCTCTTCATCATAACGCTTATTCCAAAATAACCTGGACCAATAGGGAAATCCCAATTCATTGGGCCTCTCGATACAATCATATAGAAAGCCCCAAGGATGCCATATTATAGGAGCCCAAACTATTTGATTAAGTAGATCCTCCTCCATCTGTTTCCAGTCGAGGGCTCCTTCCCTTTCCCTCTCTTCAAACTCTGATTCGTCTTTTTCATAGAGAAATCTATAATCAAGGATAGAACAAGATCCTTTTTTTGCATCATATCTAAAGGATTCTTTGGTCGGGTTGAAGAAGCAATGTTACTCAATCCTTATCAAACTGACTGTATGTCCGTGAGGATCCCACCAGAGCGCGTTCCACTTTTAACAGGCCACAAACTAGACCAGAATCATCTCAACAAGCCCATAAGGAGTGATTCCAGTTTTTAGTATGGTGGAGGTCTTACTTGTATTGCAATAATGAAAAAATGTACAAACACAAATAATGAGTAGACTAGCCCACTTTTATATGTAGGTTCATTTCAGGATTTTTTTTGTTTTAAATAAAGAAGGGCGTGAACTTTTAGTGTAAGGCATGTGTTTCTCTCAGAAGATGGATGGGATAAATACCCATATTTCTAAAAAAGTTGCTTAGTCATATTCTTTTTAATGTTCCCAGTTCTGGTACGTAGACCAAATAAGACAAAGCAAGCAAAAGTTCCTAGATTCATGGAGATATAGAACAACATATAAGTTATTATGCTTGCATATCCACATAAATTCCATCGAATCACTATTTGCAATCCAGGATTCTATTTTATCATCAGTCCAGTCTGCGTTCGCATTTTTTCTTTTTCTTATCAATAAATAATCTCTTTACTTTTATGACTTAGATGTCTCGAATTTCTCAAAAAAGTGATTCGATTGATGGGATTTGGTATGATACATAGGAGATCGATGATAGCGATGATATTGATATTTAATATTTTTTCTTAGAGCGTCTTGATTTGACCCCATAAGCGGGACCACCACCCAATAAGAGTAATTATTACCGGTACCACGGAAAGACATGTTTTTAGATCTCGAATTGAAAAACCTCCTTCATTTATTCATTTTATTGTAAATAATAAGATAATACATATTTAAATATACAATTATCTAGTAAAAAAGATTTACTTTTTGTTAAATACAGAAAAAAACGTCATTTTCTTCTCCAATATTTCCCAAAAAGACTCAGTTATTTTTCCTTGGGGTTCCGTTCCATATTTCATATTGATAGAAGTCTTTTTCTATTATTATACGTTAAATGAGACCAAAAAGACGAAATGAACAAAAAAATTCTAGATATTAATAGAGGAGACAATGATGTGGAAAACAAGAAAGGAATTCTTTACAATAACACTAAAGACCAATGGAAGGGATGTAGCGCAGTTTGGTAGCGCGTTTGTTTTGGGTGCAAAATGTCACGGGTTCAAATCCTGTCATCCTTACATATTACTACTCCTGTGAGCAGTAATGAGGTATTTTTTAAGATCAACTCACAATGGAGATATCATAAATAATCTTTCATTCTTATGGTTGAGCGCTTCTTTCTCATATCGATAATTCAGTATCTTTGACTTTTCAATAAGGGAGCGTTAGCTCGGCCGTTTTCTTGCAAAATTTCTAGCGCACGCCCTTACGTTTTATGTTCTTGCTCCGCAGTACAAGCCTCATACTTAGTCGCGCCCTTTAATATGATGAAGAGGGGCTCCACCCTCTTTGATTTTCTGCACCAATCCTTATTTGCTACTACATATTTTTTGGGGTGTATAGCTCAGTTAGTAGAGCATTTGGCATTTAACTAATGGTTGCAGGTTCTAGTCCTACTATACCTAAACCTAACTTGCACTATACTATGTGTAAGGATGCGTAGTCGCGCAAAGAGCACTATACTTCGCCGTCTTTGATTGGAATGAAACACATATCTAATGTGTGCAGTGAGGGATCTTTACTATCTAGGTAGCCAGTTTTTACTTCACTCGACCCATGCAATGCCCAAAGAGTCCTTTGTCTTTCTTGGTTGGACCAAGCAGTATATTGCACATACTGATTAATTGTATAGATTTAGTCTCATTTAGAGAGTTATGCTATATCTATAGTACCCCCATGAGACTTTCTAGCTAGCTCGAGAAATCAAAATTCGTGGGGCCCTAGAGTCTACTTACCACTATACATAAACAAATTCTGACTCGAACCAGTGTGATCATCACCAAAAAGTGGCCCGTTTCAACGTGAACCCATTTTGACCATAACCAAATTCATTTCTTTTTAAGTTGGCCCAATTTGACCAAATTCATTTTCACACAAATCCGTTATAAAGAAACCCAGTATGAACGGTTTTTTGAGCCAAACAAAATTGTTTATATAATTGGCCATTTTGACTTGAACTCATTTTCACTCAAACATGTTTTGAGCTCTTCAATTCATGTCTTATTGACTCATTCGGTAAAAATTACACCGGAAGCTCATTCCTTTTATAATATGAACATCCATAATCCTTTTACATATTATAATATGCAAACCTTATGCCATAATTTCCCATGTAAAGTCACACAGCCTGATTATACATAAAAAGTCACAATTCTAGCATGTTAGGTAAATACTATAATTATCTATCATTTTTATGGTAACACAATCATCTCCAACCATCTTTAATGGTCTATACATAAAAAGTGACACATTTGATTCATCAATCACACAGATCACCACTTCAAAATAGATATAGTTTAAACATTTAAACCCAAAAAACATGCATCTATTACTTAATATCTTCAAGTTGTATTTAAAAACTCAAGACAACATTCATAAGCCAATCATTGACAACCATAATAAACTCAAATCTCAATGTTTTACTCAAGATTTCATAACGATCCAAAAGAATCCGATCATCCCTTGACAACAACATTGATACGTGTAAAAAACTTGATTTAATAGTAATGTCATAAGTCTATGATGATGTATGTTCAAGGAGCATCCCTTAACATTGATAACAAAATTTTTAGGTTTATGAATAATCTTGTAACCTCAAACAAAGTTGTTTGCAAACTATGGAATATAAGCTATAACCAAACTCTACCAACTAAGTAATTGTGCAGCCCCAAATTGTGTTTTACATTGTAAAGTTAAAATTATTGTATTTATTCCATGAAATATTAGTACACACTAAATTAAATATGTATTTAACCATAGGTCACTAATGATTCGTAAATCTTATTTAACTAATTATGTAATTCAATGTTTCATTTTAAACTCGTTATAGATATTTCATAGTTTATATGTTTGTTTTTTAAAGTAAAATTGGTTTTGTATCAATCAATCAATCAATTATACCCAGTGTAATCTCACCAATAGAAAAGCTACAAGTAGGGTCTAGGGAGCGTGGGATGTAGGCACACCGCACCTCTATCCAATGGGATAGAGAGGTGGCTTTCAGAGAGACTCTCAACTCTACAAAAAATACGTATGAGAGAATATAAGAAGAAATCAAAGTTGAACAGTAATATAATTAATAATAGCACGTAGTAAAAATAATTATACTAATACGTTAATATATAAAAATATATAATATATGGAAAGAAAATAATATAATGGTGTGTGAAAAAAAATTAGGTAAAGAGAAGCCCCTAAGGTATTCCTTTCTCCCTAAAAATTCGTAACTTTAATTTTACGTCTTCAAGAATTCCTATTCACAACCATGTCCCCGGAGAGGTTTATGTCTAAAAAATCATGTCTAATCCTCTCATACCAAGTAAAATTAGGTCGGCCTCTACCCCTCCTCCCATGTATGGTAATGTTTTCTATGGACCTAACAGGATTCTTCGTCTGTCTTTTCTTCACATGTCCAAACCATCTTAATCTCCACTCTCTTATCTTGTCGGATATGTTAGCTACCCCTAATCTTTCCTGAAACACATTGTTTGTTGTTCGGTCTAACCTTGTGTGCCCACACATCTAGCGTAGCATTCTCGTCTTTGCTACCTCCATCTTCCGCACTTGTGCCTTCTTAATGGCCCAAAAATTTGTTTCATATAACATTGCAGGTGTAACTGCGACCCTATAAAATTTTCCCTTTACTTTATTTGGGAATCACTTGTCGCACAATAAACATGTGGCTGCTCTCCATCTACATCATCCTACCTGAACTCGATGGGCCACATCACTGTCTAATTTACCCATCGCTCTGAACAAATGATCCTAGATACTTGAACTTCGTTACCTACGTAACCACTTGCCCTTCAATGGTGATCCGGACGCCCTCTTTGTCATTTACCCCCACTAAAATTGTAAGGCCCCGTTACCGGTACCTCACATTTGGACATTGGATTAGCTCATAAACATAGTCCTAATTATCAGAGTTAATAAAAACATAAGCGGAATATAAAAACATTCATAAAACATTACATTAACCATAACTTGTCTTAAAATAAACATCTTGTCTTTCAAAATATTATAATATTAAACATAAACGTCTCGAGTCTTCCGATGCCAGCCTCTTATTCAATGCCACGTGTTCCCCTCAAGCGAGCTGTCTCATCCTACTCACCTGAGTGCATTCTAAAAGTCAGCTACGCTGAGTGAGTTCTAGTTAATAACATAACATACTTTACATACATACGTACATACTTTCATAATTCAAATTTCTACTTTACTTTATTCTATTCTGCCTCGGATATTATTAGGGTCCGGTCCCATTTCTGCCTTCGATATTATTAGGGTCCAGTACCTTTTCTGCCTCGTGATTATTAAAGGGCTCGGTCTCTTTTCAGCCTTGGATATTATTAGGGTCCAGTCCCTTTTCTGCCTCGAGATTATTACAGGGCTCGGTCCCTTTTCTTCCTTGGATATTATTAGGGTCCAGTGTCTTTTCTGCCTCGAGATTATTAAAGGGCTCGGTCCCTTTTCTGCCTTGGATATTATTAGGTTCCAGTCCCTTTTCTACCTTTCTATCTCTTACATTCATTCATAACATACATATGTATCATTCATAGTTCATACATAACATTCATATTCATAATCATAACTTGGCAGTACGTGCAATATCCGAATATCGTTCACGTACCGACAAGCAATCATTCATACATTATACATAGCCTTCATATTCATAACTATAACTTGATAGTACGTACAATATCCGAAGATCGTTCACGTACCGACAAGCAATCATTCATACATTATACATAGCATTCATATTCATAACTATAACTTGGCAATACGTGCAATATCCGAAGATCGTTCACGTACCGACAATCAATCATTCAAACCGTTCACATATATCACATAGGGCATACACTTATCACTTAGGATAAGTGTATTAACAAATCACATCGAGTATGCACACATCCCCGAAAACATAACAAGGAATGGGGCTAGAAACTCACCTGGATCATGTTGCGTTCACCGTTAATCGTTATCCCCTTCTTTAACTGAGCCCGGCTAACTGTTAAATATTTATGTATCAATACTCATCTAATCTAATCCAAAGACCTAGTATTAGCTTAGCATTTTTATGGTTTTCCTTTATTTTAACATTCTAGCGTTTTACCTCTTAGGTCCTTACAATGCATACCGTCACGTGTATGCACATATATGTATACATATACAGGTCATCATGTATCCGGGTCTCAATTTAAGCGAACTTAGATATAAGCGAACTTAGATATCAGACGAACTTAGATATAAGCGAACTTAGATATCTGGCGAACTTATATATAAGCGAACTAGATCTAGGGTTTATTTTATGAACCGTATATGTCCATGAGTTTGTTAATTCTGTTTTATACATCAAGTTTGCAACTTTATCACATAATAGGGTCCAATTTACTATCCTACTAAGTTTCATGCAAAACCGACTTCGTTTACCCGTTCTTTTTACAAACCGAACACTACTCGTTTTACCTAAAACGAACGAACTAACCCGTTTATTATCAAGTTCATTACTTTATCAATAATCATGACCCGATCTATCATCCTACCAATTTTTATGTAAATCCGTTCATGAAAAGTAAGCTTTTTTTAACAAAAACGTACCTTTGAGGTTTTTGTAAGAAATCACTCGAGATGCTCAAAACCATATCAAACGAACTCCGATTTGAGTGATTCAAGCGGCCACAGAACCGTCTCGTCCCGATCTACAAAGACATCAGCTCACCTTCGCCGGAAACCGCTGCTACAGTCGCTAGAACAGCTGAACAGTTGCCGGAATCTTCACTTTTGAGTTGCTATGGTTTTTCCAATAAAAATCTGACTTCCCGACTTCTGATCGAAGATCTAATCATTGGAAATATTCATTTATATACCATGAACACTCAGTTAAAATTTGAGACCGATCTGACGGCTAGATCTCTGGGAATCTTTGTGTCTTTATGGGTGGTTTTCTCAAAAACGGGAATTGGGTTAATTGTGTGTTTTGATGGTGTAGGCTATGGTGTGAAGATGTATGAAAATGGAAAGGATTAGGGTTTTAAGGGGTATTTATACTCCCTTAAGCCCATGGACCTTAAGCTCATCTTTCCTTTTTGGTCCATAATTAATTACATCTAATTAGTCTACTTATCCTTTCATCTTTATTATTTTACTATTTTTCTATTAACTCAAGTAAACTTTTCCATCTTAAATAAATAATATATTAATTATTTATTCTTACAAATTTTGGGATGTTACAAGTCTACCCACCTTATAAGAGGTTTCATCCTCGAAACCTGCTTAGTCCTTGTAAAAATGAATACTTCCTGTATTCACATCCTTTCTTTAGCTTCCTGGCTTACCGGTTTATCTTTTGTCTTACAATCAACGAGTGATGTTAATTAGTTTTAGCTTTCTATGTAGCTTTTCCATGAAGTCCTTGGTGATACGCTTCCTTATCCAGACTTTGCAAGTGCATATTACTTCCACAAGCATACTCTTCTTTCTTGTCCTTTAAATAGAATCATTGCACTTACTATCATTACACTTAGCACTGAATGATCATTCCGTCAAATTAAAACCTTTAGCAAATATATTGTTTGCATTACGTTCAAAACATAAGGAAACACTCCTAGTTTCTCCTTAATGATTATTTCTTGAAATCCCTTTGTACATCCCTTACGGTAGAACACTTCTTGCAATTCTTGAGTACACCCATCACATAATTTGTCGGAGAACTCCTTAAGTTACCACTTATACCTTCTTTCATTCTCAGCTCTGCATCAACATGTAAGGTTCATGAGTCATAGCTGTCCAAGGTAGCTTGATCATGAAGTCTATGATGATACATCTCCCTCTTTCTTTCTTTCTTGACTAATCAAGCCTCACGTTGTCCTATGAATCCATTGTTGTTTGTTGTTGCATATCAGGCTGCCTGATCTATCGTAACCAATTACCTTAACCGACTTCCTTTCCGGTATGTCTTGACCTTCTTTCATAATACCATTCTATCCTTTCCGCTCCAGAGGACTTCCCTTCCATGATCACATGATTATCAATTACTTACTAATCATTTGTGTCAAGACTCGTCTAAACCATATCTACGCTTTCCTTGCATGTCTTTCCACCTTTTGTCCTTGGTTTCTAGCATTCTCTTGCAGTGTGACTTTCGGCTCCACATTCGTAACACTTATGGTTGTTCTTATCCGTGTTGGCAAAGTATCATGTTTATCCACACCTGTCACATACCATGGACTCATCTTCATCTGACTTCTACTAAAGCGTTTCACTTCTATTAGTATATGCCTCCATTATAAGCGACATCTAGACTTATGACCTTCATCCAGGATTTGGCCTCGAAGATATCCATGACGTGGAATCCTCAAGCGACCAATTCTGATCTTCACATCATAAGTATTATCTTTCAACTCTCGTTGTAACTAGAGAATTCATTAATTTTTCGTCTTGCTCTCATCCTTTATAACTTTTAACTGTACCTCGTGGATCTCGCTAATGCAATCCAGAGTACTAACTAATTTACACTACTTGAATGTCGTGATATCTTCTCCACATTCTGGCCATCAGCAACCATATTAGCCTCACCAGAATAATACTTGATTCCACAATCATAATCCTTCATCAGCCTCACTCATCTTCTTGCCTCGTATTCCGTTCCTTCTGCTTCTTATGACATGTGTCAGTGGTACACCTTGAAAACTTAGCATACAATTACTCTTTCTTTAGCGTTTCCAACACTTCTCTCAAGTGTTCAACATGGTCGGACTTATCCCTTGAATAATCAAAACTATCGTCTGTGAAGGCAACGACATATTTGTCCTAATATTGGATCACATGCCCTATTCATCATAATCATAAATGCTGCTTGAGCATTCCTCTATCCAAACGATATCACGAGAAACTCGTAGTATTCGTAATGCGTCTGAAATATTGTCTTAGGGATGTCTGCCTCTTTCACTTTCAACTGATGATAGCCTGCTCTGAGGTCTATTTCCGAGGACCAACTCAAACCTTGAATTTGATCAAACAAATTATCCATTGTGGAAATGAATATCTATTCTTCACGGTAAGCTTGTTCATCTTGCAGTAATCTATACACATCCCCATACTTCCGTCTTTCTCCTTCACGAACATCACCGGTACACCCCGCAGGGAAACACTCTACATTAAAGCTCCTTTGTCGAGGAGTTCTTTTAGTTTGGGTATTAACTCTTTCGTCTTAAACGGTGACATGCGGTAAGGTGCTTTCGCGACGGGTTGTGCTCCTGGTATTAACTCTACCTGGAATTCTACCTTTCGTTCCAGTGGTAACCCCGGAAGGTCCTATGGGAACACTTCTGGTTGGTCACACACTATAGGAACATCTTTTATTTCTTTCGTGTCGGCAGTAGCTTTGACAACTGTTAGTGCACGAAATTGTTGTCCGTAGCATTCGAATAATTTATACATAGTTTAGATTGTTTATTTATTTTAAATGGCCCATTCGCTATGGTTTGTATAGTGAATGAGGTCCATTCGTTAGTAATCTAGGCTAGTTCGTTAATGTATCATTCCATTCGTTATGGAAACATATCGAATGAGGGCTAGTTCGTTAAGTTATTACTATTCATCATGGAATGTTGACGACTAGAGTCTAATTCGTTATGGAGGCATAACGAATTAGAGTTAACTTAACGAATGGAGCATGTGGCCTATATATAGGTGGTTCCATGCTCATAATTAAGTGAGTTCACACACATGAGAGATGTGAGATTCTCCATAAGTTATTATGTATTTATCCATCATAATGTATTCTCTCCTTATTTATCAATAAAACCGTATTTAAAGTATTCATGTTCGGATTATATAATCGATGTATCATAGCGGCTAGATCCGTAACGGGTTTCTACAATTGGTATTAGAGCAGGAGCTGCTCTCGCTACTTCCATTAAGGTATGAATCTGAATTTTTCGTTTTTTTCGTGTTCTTCGGGTTTTGGTCAGATCTGTAGGAAATTAGTGTGTTATTGGTGGATTTGAGAGTGAATTCGTGTTTATTGATGGAAGATGTAACTTCGTCATGGAATGTTGACGAATGAAGTCTAATTCGTTATGGAGGCATAACGAATTAGAGTTAACTTAACGAATGGAGCATGTGGCCTATATATAGGTGGTTCCATGCTCATAATTAAGTGAGTTCACACACATGAGAGATGTGAGGTTCTCCATAAATTATTATGTATTTATCCATCATAATGTATTCTCTCTTTATTTATCAAATTTTTTTTATTTTTTTTATTTTTTTTATTTTTATTATTTTTTTAACTAATTATCTCTCCATTCGTTATAAATAATCAACCCATTCGTTAACTTAATTCGTGCTCTCCAATTCGTTAACTTAATCACCATTCGTCAACCAGTCACTCATTCGTTATACACTTAAATAATCAACTCAATTCGTTATAAATTACCAACTCCAATTCGTTATAACAGTTACACAAATGGCCTCCCATTCTTTATGATTTCACTTCGTTATTACAGTTAACGAATCACCTTAATTCGTTACCAATACCTTAGCGAATTAACTTAACGAAGTAACTTAACGAATTGCCTTAATTCGCTACCTTTAACTTAACGAATCTCTTCAACGAATTAACTTGATTTGTTATCTATAACTTAACAAATTACTTTGATTCATTAGATTTTCCATTCGTTAAGTTTCCACAACGAATTGCAACAGTAACTTAACGAATTAAGTTGTTGGATCTGAACTGCTTCGCAGGAAAAACGAATTTGGCCGGAAAAATCAGTTATCTCGCCGGAAAACTCAGATATGGCCGGATTCTGCAAAAACCATGTATCATCCATGGCAGAATCATCAAACCACTATAATTATCCACGAAAATCACCACGAAAACTCGGTTTTTCACCACGATTCCAAATCTAACATCCAAATAACTTAACAACCACTAAATCATCATAAACAGAATCAAACCATAACATACTCTTCCATGGTGAATCACTCATTTCATCATAAATTAACACCAAATTACATCAGTAGATTCGTATTCCCTTAACTAACACAAATCTACCATCAATTCGACTTAACAATCATTGAATTGATCCAAATCTGATCAATCCGTGACCATGCTCTTCGATAGCATATCCTTCAATACACCATAACTTAACCTCAAATTACACAGGAAGTTACATCTTCCATCAATAAACACGAATTCACTCTCAAATCCACCAATAACACACTAATTTCCTCCAGATCTGACCAAAACCCGAAGAACACGAAAAACACGAAAAATTCAGATTCATACCTTAATCGAAGTAGCGAGAGCAGCTCCTGCTCTAATACCAATTGTAGAAACCCGTTACGGATCTAGCCGCTATGATACATCGATTATACAATCCGAACATGAATACTTTAAATATGGTTTTATTGATAAATAAGGAGAGAATACATTATGATGGATAAATACATAATAACTTATGGAGAACCTCACATCTCTCATGTGTGTGAACTCACTTAATTATGAGCATGGAACCACCTACATATAGGCCACATGCTCCATTCGTTAAGTTAACTCTAATTCGTTATGCCTCCATAACGAATTAGACTCCAGTCGTCAACATTCCATGACGAATGGTAATAACTTAACGAACTAGCCCTCATTCGTTATGTTTCCATAACGAATGGACTGATACATTAACAAACTAGCCTAGATAACTAACGAATGGACCTCATTCTCTATACAAACCATAGCGAATGGGCCATTTACAATAAATAAACAATCTAGAATATGTATAAATTTTTCGAATGCTACGGACAACAATTTCGTGCACTAACAGACACCCCCTTTTCCGTAGCTATCGAATAATTTAACCTTGAATACTTTAACTGAAAAAACCGAGGATACATTAAAAATTTCTTCTTCTGGTCCGTCTGCTGAACTTGTTCTGCCAAATGATCGAATACAAGTTCAGAGTAGTTGAATGGCTTGTTGAGGATTAAAGCCACAAAAGCTGATTGCAAGCTGAGTCTACATTCATCAAAGCCACCACGTCGACCACTCATACAGTGAATAAGAACATGGAGAAGATATTTGTATGGTGGGCATAATCCATTCTTGTTCAACATAGATTTATTAACGTCTCCACCATAATGTACACGGGTAAACAAACCCCTGACCAATTGCCTATCAAATTCACTTGGGTTATCATCAGTATCAGCAAATCAAAGCACACGACATATTACTTCAACATCAATTGTAATCAAAATTTCATTAATCGTGGCTCGAATATGCTTCTCTTCCTCCACATACTCAGCAGTATCCCAAAACTGCCTGATAATACTCAGATACACCGTAGGTCGAGAGGTAATGGCGTAATGTATCACTGATCGTCTTAGAAAGGCCAACATATCTCCAAATGTAGCTATATCAGCAACGTCTGAGTCAACATAAGCACAGATGTTGTGCCTTTTGTCAAATGGTAGTAAAATAACATCGTCTTGTTGTTCTTGTTGTGGTGGTTGATCTTGTGGAGGTTGTTCTGGTGGTGGTTGTTCGTGTTGCCCTTGATCGGCAATTGGTGAATCTTGATTTACTTGATCAGCCATGTTTACTGTATAAGTATAAACGAATATGAGTAGACGTAAAATGTATTCAATATCAAAATATGTCAACTTATTTATAAGTGGTGTATTAATTGTCATAAGATGTATGTATTTCGGTTATTTACGCGTTTAGACGACTGAAATACTTTATATAATTTAAAAATGAATTTTAAAATTAATTGAAATTGAATGTCATTCGTTAGATATCCCACTGATTCGTTACTATTCAATAACGAATCGTGCGATTCACTATCAAGTAAATAAGCTAACGAAGTAGACCAAGCGAAGTACTATTCAAAAGAACGAACTATGTTCTAGTTCGTTATAAATTGACGAACCCATATCAGATTCGTTAACAAGGTTATTCGCTGATCTAGTTCGTGTCACTCCTTAACGAATTGGACACGAAAAGTCCCAATTCGCTAAAGATCACGAATGGTCAGTAAATTAGACTTGATCTTTAACTCTCAAAGTCAAGGTAAAATTAACAAGAACATGAAAGGTCAACAACACAAATCCAGCTACAATTAGCTCATGCTTATCGTCGAACAAACAAAGTAGCAGATCTATGTGACTCGGAATCGCTATACGAAGCTCACGGTGTTAAGATTGAGGCTTAACACCGTATCCTAAGACCAGAACACTCAATACATAAACAGAGTCTAAAACCCTTAAACAATAATCATTCACACGACCCGGCAAACAATAATCAATCGTTGATTAAAGTCTACCCAGGGTATCGGAATCGCATTCCAATCATAATGAATCAAAAATAAGCAAGTTTAACATAAGATACCATAAATAAATCAGGTTTATAAACTCGGAAAAACCCTTAAATCTAAAAAGTCCATTATTACTCTAATAATACATAGTTATTTTTGACGAAAATCACATCGTTGTGATTATCTATACCTTAGACACACAATGGTAATCGTGATATGTCGAAAATTGAATATCGAATTTCAGAGAAAATTTTGAATGGGGTGTCTTTAGGATGAAGAAAAAAGATGAACAGTGAAGGACTGTTCGTCTTTTTCTGTCTTATATAGGATAACACGTTCCCCGAGGTATACAGTGTACGAATTACGCAATTCGTTTGAATTTTAAATAACGAATTACCTAATTCGCTATTCCAGTTCGTTACCTTAGGGTAGCAAACAAGAAATGATAAGTGTCTTGATTCGTTAAATATGTATAACAAAGAAGGGTTGATTCGTTACAGAGTGCGGAAGCGAATTAGGTGAGCGAACTAGAAACCAGTTCGCTAAAGAATCACCTAGTTCGTTATCCATAATTAATGAAGTAGAATTTTAACAAATTAAAAACTTTATTTAATTTTAATTTAAATAAATAAATGAATTAAATAATACATTAACACTTTATTTAATTTTAAATTAAATAAATAAATGAATTAAATAATACATTAAAGAATTTTAACTTTAAAAGAATTAACGAGAACCTTTTATCCCGATAATTTTGATACCTTAAAAACGTTTCATTTTTACGAAACATAACTTAAATAAATTATAAATAATATATAAAGTAAGAAAGATAAAATCTTTTTGGTATTTTGTAAAAAAATTTAAAGAATGTATGCACAAAGAAATATCCGTAATTAAAAAAAAAATTGAACAATCTTTTTGTGTTTTTCTATGATTTTAACAAAAGCAATACATATTTTTGTGTTTTTGTTGAGTTTGAGCAGAGAATAATATTGACCAAATTGCCCTTTCATCACAGTTTTATATTTCAGCGATATTATGACTGGCGTTAAGTCGGTCATTGGTATTTTTGTCCACTTAAATCTAATAATAAATTTTCAAGTGTTTTTGTGATATGATTAATTGGTTCAATTATAGCACAGAATATCTGAAACTATCAGCCTCTAATCTCGGTTCAAGCTTAATTTGATTTTTGCCAAAACACTCCAACTTGACTTAAACCATTATAGTGTTAATCAAAATTTTTGATACCAATTGAGAAATTTTGAGCAATGCATCAAGTTTCTTTTACTGTGAATGAGTGTGCACGAGTCCATCTGTCGGCTTACATACATTGTATCCCCTGGGGTCCGTTTCTTAATGGTATTAAGACCCGCGCAAGGGAGGAACATATGTATGACTAACGACGGTTTTTGATCAAGTCAGTAATTTGGAAGTTTGTACTAAGTACAACAGTGATCAAGTTAATGACTTTGTGTTTGCTCTAGAAAGAGAGTGAAATATTCATGCTTATGAATACCCATATGATTAAGCCGTATAGAGACTCACAGTGTCCAAAATCCTAACGCTTGTTATTTGCTTTATTATATTTTTGGAGATCAACAACTATAAGGATTGAGTATGTCTGGTTATTACAATTCTGCCATCATCACCGAGACTTTTGCTAGAGACTAACACCCCTTTCAATTTGGCGTTTCTTTATGTTTATATCGCATACTTTACTCTACTTGGTTGTTTTAAGACCTACCAATGCACCAATGCAATTAAGCACACAGTTTTTTAAGCTTACTTCTTGCTGGACTTGGAGTCAAAATAATCAATGTACTATCATTTTCTCTTTTTGCTTTAAAAACACAAAATTTTGAGGAGCATAAAACAAAATAAAGATAAATTTAATCGCCCTAGTTAACTTAAGTCTATAAATAAATGGCTGTTCTATAAATTCAACAAGTGAATAATAGGACCAAAACATGCAAGCATGCTTCACAAACTTAAATAACCGACATAATTTTCAGCGAAAAATTAATCTAAAAGCGCATCACGAACGCCTCAACTATTTTCTATTATTAGGTAAATGGCTAACCTGAACATTTACAAGTAAATTTCAGGACCAAACATATACATGTACATGCCCTTCAAATGTACATAATTGACATAATTTTCAGCAAATGCATGCAAAACTCTTTTTGGTTTTTATCTATACAAACTGTAAAATCACAATATTTTTGTCTTTTTCAATATTCTTATCAACAAAATAAAATTCACAGTCTTTTTGAATTTTTGGTTTTTTCTGTACAAATCTGAAAAGTACATTCTTTTTGGATTTTCAAATTTTAAAATGTTTTTGGTTTTTCAAAATATTTTAACAGAAAACATTAAAGAAAAGAAAATCAATCTTTTTGTATTTTTTAGGAATTTTTAATGTTTTTGGATTTTATCTATACAAACGAAAATCACAATCTTTTTGTATTTTCTAGATTTTCACCCCCTAAAACCAAAATAAATTTAAAAAGAAAAAAATGACATAAAATAAAGATAATCATCCTTGTTTAAGGATATCAGCGAGGGTCTTCAATCCGTTTAAACCAAGCAAAAATATAAAACGCGTTTTGTGAAAAGCTTTGGTAAACAGATCGGCTTTCTGAAAGTCAGTATGTACTTTCTCAAGGTCAATCAACTTCTTCTCAAAGCAATCCCGTATAAAGTGATATCGAATTTCGATATGTTTTGTTTTCGAATTTTGTATGAGATTCTTTGTGATAGAAATTGCAGCAGAATTATCAATCAGGATAGGAGTAGTAAGAAAATTCAAACCGTAGTCGCGGAGATGTTGTTGTTTCCATAAAACCTGGGAACAGCAACTTGAGGCTGCAACATACTCAGCTTCGGCGGTTGAAGTGGAGACCGTTGTCTGCTTCTTACACTGCCAGGAAACAAGCCGGTTTCCTAAAAATTGACATCCTGTAGTCGTTGATTTGAAGTTGATCTTGCAACCTCCATAGTCCGAGTCCGAATAAGCAGTAAGATCGAAAGTATAATCCTTGGGGTACAATAACCCGGTGTCTGGATTTTCCCTTAAATACTGAAGAATTCTCTTGACTGCAGCTAGGTGAGTCACTCGTGGACTTGCTTGGTACCTAGCACAAAGACAAACAGCAAACATAATATCAGGGCGAGAAGTCGTTAGATACATCAAAGACCGATCATGGCACGATAGAGGGTAGGATCAACGGTATCCTCCAATTCATCCGGTGATAAATTGTGACCCACTGGAAGAGGAGTAGAAGGGATTTTTCGGGCAGAAATCTTGAATCGGCTCAAGACGTCGTTCACATACTTAGTCTGATGAATAAAAATTCCGTTGGCAGACTGGTGAATCTGCAGCCCTAAAAGAAATTCATCTCTCCCATCGAACTCATCTCGAACTTTGTTTGCATGGACTTCTCGAACTCCTTACACAATGTATCGTTTGTTGACCCGAAGATAATGTCGTCGACATAAATCTGAACTAGGAGAAGATCATCACCAACAGTTTTATGAAATAAAGTGCAGTCGACAGTCCCTCGTTTAAAGCCGTTATCAGTCAGATGGTCGGCAAGTGTGCCATACCAAGCTCTCGGGGCTTGATGTAGACCATACAGGGCCATGTTTAGTCGGTAAACTCGGTCCGGATAATCAGGATCTTCAAAACCAGGAGGCTGTAAAACGAACACTTCTTCGTGTATTTCACCATTGAGAAAAGCACTTTTAACATCCATTTGATATACCTTGATATTCTTGTAAGCTGCATATGCTAGGAAGATTCGAATCGACTCTAATATTGCAACTGGAGCATATACCTCTGCGTAATCAATACCCTCTTACTGATGAAACCCTTGCACCACTAGACGTGCCTTGTTTCTGACAATGTCACACCCTCAAAATCCACTAACGGAGTTTTACCGTCAGAGGGTGTGAACTAACAGGATCGGATTCATTAGTTATAATCAAACCATAAAAACGTTTACGAGTAATTAATTGCGAGAGCGTAAAACCATAGAAACCAATGTTGCGTCACGCAGGACGACTTAAAACCCAATAATACCAGTTTAAAATAAGTTTGCATAATTAAAAGTGTTTCAAGCAATGCATGATCCTAAACCGCGCGCCCGCCTCGGCTACCTGAGAATAACATACTAAAAGTGTCAACACAGGGTTGGTGAGTTCACGAGTTCAAATAAAATAAAGCGTTAGCGTTTGCGTTCAGCGTTTTGCGTTCAGCGTTACCAGATAGTGTTATGTCAATTATATATCTATAGGTAGCTAGCCTATAAAACAAGTATTACTAAGTGTGCGACACCGAAGCTGACTGTTTATCATTTGCCTTGCCACCAGGTCTATCCCGACCATGGTATGTGTTTAGCCAAGATTACACCCACTCGACCTCCAGTCGAGTTTAGCGTTGGGTGGGGTTTGTCAAACCCAGTAGTACTACTCAACAATGACTCGCTATTATCCAATATTAAACGGTTCGATGTGAATGAAGGACTTTAGTTAACGCGTTTGCCACTTAGTCTTTACAAGTGATATATAATTTATACTAACAAAATCTTAAATGCGTTTTTTCGGAGTATGTTATCTCCCCAAGTGAAAAGCGTTTGAAAACAGTTTAAAAGGGGTAAGTGAACTCACTGTTTGCGAAGTATTCCCAAAATAATTCACCAAGATGCGCGTCACAGAAAAACTCTCTCTAGCGTTCTAAAACAACAAAGAGATTTTTCTAAGTGTCGGAATATTATCGAGTCTCTAGACCCAGCACATAATACCTATGCATACAACATGTTTCGTGTTTCGTTTGTGAATCGTGTGTGACTTTAACAAGTGTATTTGTGATACGTTACATGTGTGAGCAATTATTTACGTGCCATGTATTCATAATGTACATCACTAGCAATTACTCCCCGTAAGGGCAATTTGGTCAACACATAACAATTAACTAGCAATTATTCCCCACGAGGGCAATTTGGTCAAAACACGATAACAAATTAGCAATCACGTTGTTTCATGCAACTTTCACAAAATTCAGCAACTAGTTTCACCGAGACAGAAATTCTACTTGAAAGATTGTACTATTCCACCGATCATAGCATCTCAATTAATTTATCAAAAATCATCACTAAAGCATGCATGTGTTAGGTTTCCAGAACATATTTTATTTTATTTTTATTCCACATAGATTTCTCATAATGATCAAAAACTACAGCAAGCTCGTAACAGTCAAATTCATGCGCAACAGAATGTTATTTGAAATTCCCGTTAAACAAAAAATCCAATAAATGCAAGACCACTTGGGTTAGGTTCCTAACTCAACAAGTCAACTTTCAGAAGTGGAACCAACCCAATTGGTCTCGTAGTTCATGAGATATAACATTTACAAAACAACCTAACAGCAGGTCTAACAACTCACCTTTGCACAACGTTTTTGTAAAATCATAAAAGTTAACTTTTACACGTCCAAAAATTACAAATTTATATTCTTTAGAAACTAGACTCAACCTAGTTTACTGTAGTATCAATTATCTCAATCAATTTTTAATTTTACACCCTGTTACAGTCAATCAAACATCAACAACACATTCTGTCCAGAAACTGTTTGCATCCAAACTCAACAATTTAACTATCTATGGACCACAAATCATTCATATAACATTCTAGACACCATAACTACTATCCATGCATATCAATTACACCATACATACATAGTTAGGGTTTTATTTGATCTCAAACTCAAAGACACAACAATTAACATGCAATAATATCAAAACTAGTTATCAAATCATCATCAATACACCATCAAATCAACAACAATCATATGAACACCATACATAGGAAAATTCAAGTGTAGTCAAGTCTTCGTTCAAGAAGTAGTCATTCTCTTTTAAGACCATGAGAAATGTTGAATAAGAACTTGGAAGCACACTCTTAATAGTGTCAATTTTATCTGTTTCAGAAATTTCCAGTTTCATCTTGTCCTTTTTAGCAATTAAGTGAATAAACCTTGTAATCATCTCTTCAACTGTTTCTCCCTTCAATAGATTAAAATTTTGAAACTGAAACTTGAACATCACTTTCTTACTCTCAGCTGTGTTCCCCATACTTCTCATACGAAGATGTTGGAATAGAGAAGCACATCTCTTTATGTTACCAACTTGATGAAAGATATTTTCTGGCAATGCTATAGTGAGAGTGGAATAAGCTTTTGTTTCGATTTCTAAAGCTTTCTTTTCTTCTTGAGAATATTGAGAAACAGCTTTAGGAACAAAACCAATAGTATCATCACCAATCAACGGTTCCTTATAAACTTCATCAAGACAATATGAGCAATCAGGGTAAACAGATCCCAAATGTGCACGAAACCGAGGTTCCCATTTGGCAAAGTCACTAAACTTCATCAATCTTGGACATTTCGAGTGTGAACCTATTTCAGTATCAAGTTGTAACGTTTGTTGCATCAACATATTTTGAGATGCCAATCCATACATACCGGCCATTTTTTAGAAATTTTAAAATTCTAAGGTGTAACGAATCAAACAACAAATAAGGTTTAACGAACTGTGAACAGTTGTAGCGAACTGTGAACAGTAAAATAACTAATCAAATCTTAACGAAGTTAAGATTGATCAGACAAAGAATCAGAATTGAGTTTAACGAATCAATCAACGAATGACTAAGCGAATCACAACGAATCAACTATAACGAATTAGGTTGTTACAACCATCTGTAACAAACTCTAACACCTTATGCCACGTGGCAAAGGTTGTTAAGACACAAATTCCAATGTGGACACGTACCACACGAATCTGTTTATCCAATTAGCAAATCAGATGACACGAATTAAGAACTAACACTAACTGGAAAACGAATCACTTGAAATAGATAACGAATTAACAGATTTAATGAACGAATCAAAAGAAACAAGATAGCGAATCACCATTTGAATGATAACGAATCAAGTTCATCTTTGAATCTTTGAATCTTCAACGAGAAATTCCAGAAATCTGGAAAATGATGAACACTAAACCCAGAAACCCAGAATACATAAATTTGTAATACAACCTCGATTCTTAACAAAATCGCAAAAATAACCTATCAAACAACTCCCAAACCAATCGCGAATATAAAAAACCGAAACTCGTAACCAATTACTCCATTCCTCGAATCCAATTGTACCAAAACCAAACTCTGTTTCGGACACAAATCAGAAACAATACCAAATCAACACAAAACCAAACCAGATCTCAATTCCAAATCACAATTCCTTCCAATACCTTAATCAACCTCAAATTCAATCCATACACACCATAATTCAATCTATTATCCTCAAATTAATTCAAAATTAAGCAAACAGAACCTTAATTATATATAATACTAAATATCAGTCAGCGTAATTGAGCACCAACAGCTCTGATACCACTTGTTGGAACCCGGTTCGTATCAATCAATAACGATAACAGATCTCAGATCAGTGAATATATGATTAATACTAGATCTAGCTCATAATTATATAGATTAAGTATTGTATATGTATACGTATTATCAGTATAAGTATATAGGAAGTTAGTATAATATTAAGATTGAAGATCGAGAGAGGATTTGGACAGCAATTCGATAATTAACTCTCAAAACTTAACTTATGAGTGAACAGGGTTCACTATAAATAGAAGATAGGACTGGTTCGCTAACATCCCCTAGCGAACCAGATCCTACTTCGTTACATACATTAAATAAGATGAAACACCCCTGATTTGTTAACATTCCCTAACGAATCAGGAGTAAATAAGTTTAAGTCTTAGTTCTCTAACATCCCCTAGCGAACTAGACCTTATACATAACGAACTAGAAAATAATTAAACTAATTGTTACATTAAATATTAAACAAAAACGTTAACGATAATTACACAGACTCAAGACGTAAAACCGTGCACTAACACTGTTCCCAGGTTTTGTGGATACAACAACATCTCCGCGACTACGGTTTGAAATTTCTTACTACTCCTATTATGATTGATAATTCTGCTGCAATTTCTATCACAAAGAATCATGTACAACATTCGAAAACAAAGCATATCGAAATTCGATAACATTTTATACGGGATTTCTTTGAGAAAAAGTTGATTGACCTTGAGAAAGTACATACTGACTTTCAGAAAGCCGATCTGTTTACCAAAGCTTTTGACAAATCGCGTTTTCAATTTTTGCTTGGTTTAAACGGATTGAAGACCCTCGCTGGTATCCTTAAACAAGGATGACTATCTTTATTTTATGTCATTTTTTCTTTTAAAATTTATTTTGGTTTTAGGGGGTGAAAATCTAGAAAATACAAAAAGATTGTGTTTTTTCGTCTGTATAGATAAAATTCAAAAACATTAAAAATTCCTAAAAATCCAAAAAGATTGCTTTCTTTTCTTTAATGTCTTCCGTTAAAATATTTTGAAAAACCAAAAACATTTTAAAATTATGAAAATCCTAAAAGAATGTAGTTTTCAGTTAGTACAGAAAAATCCAAAAATCCAAAAAGATTGTTTCGTCTGTATAGATAAAATCCAAAAAAACATTAAAAATTCATAAAAATCCAAAAAGATTGCTTTCTTTTCTTTAATGTTTTCCTTTAAAATATTTTGAAAACCAAAAACATTTTAAAATTATGAAAATCCTAAAAGAATGTATTTTTCAGTTAGTACAGAAAAATCTTAAAATCCAAAAAGACTGTGAAGTTTATTTTGTTTATAAGAAAATTGATAAAGACAAAAATATTGTGTTTTTAAAGTTTGTATAGAGAAAAACCAAAAAGATTTTGCATGCGTTCGCTGAAAATTATGTCAATTATCTACACTTGAAAGGCATGTACGTGTATATGTTTGGTCCTGACATTTACTTGTAAATGATCAGGTTAGCAATTCACCTGATAATGGAAAATAGTTGGGGCGTTCGTTATGTGTTTTTAGATTATTTTCTCGCTGAAAATTATGTCGGTTATTTAAGTTTGTGAAGCATGTTTGCATGTCTTGGTCCTATTATTCACTTGGTGAATTGATAGAACAGCCATTTATTTATAGACTTAAGTTAACTGGGGCGATTAAATTTATCTTTATTTTTTTTTTATGCTCCTCAAAATTTTGAGTTTTTTGAAGCAAAAAGAGAAAATGATAGTATATTGATTATCTTGACCCCAAGTCCAGCAAGAAGTAAGCTTAAAAGAATGTGTGCTTAATTGCATTGGTGCATTGGTAGGTCTTAAAACAACCAAGTAGAGTAAAGTATGTGATATAAACATAAAGAAACGCCAAATTGAAAGGGGTGTTAGTCTCTAGAAAAGTCTCGGTGAGGATGGCAGAAATGTAATAACCTGTCATACTCAAGCCATATACTTGTTTGATCAACCAAAAATAACATAAAGCAGAAAAGTCTTGGTGAGGATGGCAGAAATGTAATAACCTGTCATACTCAAGCCTTATACTTGTTTGATCAACCAAAAATAACATAAAGCAAATAACAAGCTTTGAGTTTCTGGACACTGTGAGTCTTTATGCGGCTTAATCATCTGGGTATTCATAAGCATGAATATTTCACTCGCTTTCTAGAGCAAACCCAAAGTCATTAAACTTGATCACTGCTGTACTTCGTACAAATTTCCAAATTACTGACTTGATCAAAATCCGTTGTTAGTCATATATGGTTCCTCCCTTGCGTGCGTCTTAATACTATTAAGAAACGGACCCCAGGGGATACAATGTATGTAAGCCGACAGATGGACTCGTGCATACTCACTCACAGTAACAGAAAATCAATGCATTGCTCATAAATTTCTATAAAAATAATTTTTGATCAACAATATAATGGTTTAAGTCAAGTTGGGGTGATATGGCTAAAATCAAATTTAGCTTGAACCGAGATTAAAGGCTGATAGTTTCTGATATTCTGTGCAATAATTGAACCAATTAATCATATCACAAAAACACTTGAAAGTTTGTAATTAGATTTAAGTGGACAACAATACCAATGACCGACTTAACGCCAGTCATAATATCGCTGAAATATAAAACTGTGATGGAAGGGCAATTTGGTCAATATGATTCTCTGCTCAAACTCAACAAAAACACAAAAATATGTACTGCTTTTGATAAATAATAGAAAAACACAAAAAGATTATTCATTTTTTATGTTCGGATATTTCTTTGTAGATACATTCTTTAAAATTTTTACAAAATACCAAAAATATTCTAACTTTCTTTCTTCATATATTATTTAATATTCCTTTAAGTTATGTTTCGTAAAAGTAAAACATTTTTAAAGTATTCAATTATCGGGATAAAAGGTTCTCAATAATTCATTTAAGTTAAATTTTTTTTTATTTAATTCATTTAAGTTAAAATTAAATAAATTTTTAATTCGTTAAAAGCGAATTCGTTAAGTATAGATAACGAACTAGGTGATTCTTTAGCGAACTAATTTCTAGTTCGCTCACCTATTTCGCTTCCGCACTTTGTAACGAATCACTTGTTCTTCGTTATACATATTTAACGAATCAAGACACGATTCATGTCTTGTTCGCTACTCTGACGTCACGAATTGGAATAATAAATTACTTAATTCGTTAGTGAAAGTTCAAACGAATCAGGTTGATTTCGTTAATGGCGTACCTTGGGTGGCGTGTTAAGCTATATAGGACAGAAACACGAACCGTCCTTTCACTATTCATCTTCATCCTTACACCTAAAGTCACCTTTTTCAAATTTTTTCTCTGATTTTCGACTTTCGAATTTCGATCTTTTACGAATATCTTTGTGTTGCTAAGGTATAGCTGATCATATCTTTGTGTATTACGTCAAAAATGCTACTGGTTAATTAGACTAAAGATGTGATTTTGTCCTAAGGGTTTTCACAGCTTGATAAACCCTGATTAATGGACATTAATCGGTCTTTATCTAGTTTATGTATAGTCATTTGTAACCGGAATGTGATTCCGAGACCTTGGGTAGACCTTAATCAATGATTGATTATTGTTTGCTGGGTTTGATTGAATGACAATACGTTTAGGTTTTTAAACTCTGTTTAATTTACGGAGTGTTCTTCTTTAGGGTCTGGTGTTAAGTCTCAATCTTAGCACCATGTGTGTCGGATTGCTATTCCGAGTTGGACAAATCTGTAGTTTTGATTATTCAACGATTAGCATGAGCTAATTGAATCTGGTTTTGTCCAGATGACCATCTGTGTTCATAATAATTTTGACTTTGACTATGCGAGTCAAAGATCAAGTCTAAATTATTGACCATTCGTTAACCTTAGCGAATTGAAACTGCATCGTGTCCAATTCGTAAAGGAAATACACGAACTAGCTCAGCGAATCACTTTCTCAACTAATCAAATACGGATTCGCTAAATCTGTAACGAACTAAACTTTAGTTCGCTAATATTTATAGTTAATTCGCTACAGCTAATTTGTTAATGTATTTACATGATAGCGAATCACTTGATTCATTACTGGATAGTAACGAATCAGAGTGATAATCACACGAATGACATTTATTTTTAATTATTTAATTCAATTTAAATTACCTTTAAAATTCAATAAATTAGTTCAACCGTCTAAACGCGTAAATACATTAATTACACACGACATATTATACACATTATATATTACTAATACCTTTTCTAAACTCTATTCAGTAATAATGGCTGATCAAGTAAATCAAGATCCACCCGTTGCTGATCAAGGGCAGCAAGAACAACCACCACAAGAGCAACCACCTCAAGAACAACAGGATGATGTTATTTTATTACCATTTGATAAGAAACATATCATCTGTGCTTATGTTGATCAAGATGTTGCTGATGTTGCTACGTTTGGAGCTATGTTGACTTTCTTAAGACGCTCGATGATACATTATGCAATCACTGCTCAACCTAAAGTTTATCTAAGTATTATTAGGCAGTTTTGGGATACTGCTGAGTATGTTGAGGAGGAAAAACACATTCGAGCCACGATAAATCAAACTGAATTTATAATTGATGTGGAAGTTGTTCGCCGTGTGCTTTATTGTGATGACAATGATGACTATCCAAGTGATTTTGACAAACAACTGATCAAGGATCTGTTCACTCGGTTACATTACAGTGGGAATGTTGATGAATCTATGCTGAACAAGAATGGTTTATGCCCACCATACAAGTATCTTCTACATGTCTTGATTCATTATATGAGTGGTCGTGGTGGTGGTTTTGACCAATGCAGAAGCAGTGTACAATCGGCTTTTGTTGCACTTATTCTCAACAAGCCGTTTAACTACTCCGAGCTGGTATTTGATCATTTGACTATTCAAGTTCAGCAGACGGACCAGAAGAAGAAATTCTTGATGTATCCCAGATTTCTCAGTTGATAATTCACGACCTTATTCCAGATTTGGTAATTGATCAATCATTGGTGAATGATGTGCCTGACTTAGCACACATGACGGCTGACACAGTGCGTAGAATGACACTTCATCGAAAGGGAAGACCACAGAACAAACGAATGATTGGTCATATCATTAACCCTAATTATGTATGTCCTTCCGAGGATCACTGGATTCATGATGATTCAAATTCCGAGCGTGAGGAAAGAGAAGGTGGGAACGATGGTGGTGATGATGGTGGAAATGGTGGAAATGGTAATGCAGCTCTTCGTGAACAACAAGTTGCGGTTGATGCTGCATTGGCTGCCACTATTGCAGCTCAACGAGAAAGAAAGAGAAAAGGCAAGGAAGTGGCAACTGGTGAGTCGTCAA